>NW_006160195.1:1608909-1624816 GCF_000334495.1 Tupaia belangeri chinensis | reverse complement strand
CCCCCCCCCCCCAAAAAAAAAAAGGATAAAGCTCTGGAACCAAATCTCATAGCTTTTAAAATGGCTGTTTCATTATTTCGGGAATTCTACTTAATCTGAGCCTCTGTTTCCTCTTCTGAAAATGGGTGTAAATAACATTTACTTCATGGAGTTGTAATTGAGGATTCAATGAGACAGTGTATGTACTGTGCTAGTCATTCTATCTGCATGTAGGAAGTAATGGACAAAAATTATTTTGTTGCAATCGATATAGTTATTTTGATTTCTGCCTTTTTCTTTTTGCTTGATCCTCTTTCATGTAGGCAATAGCAAATATCATTTTTTAGGGATCTGGAACTTCATCCTAGTAGTTTAGGCACCCGGCTTGGCCATTCCCTAGCCTTATCTTATCTCCAGAGCCTCCGCCTAGGCCATCTCCCAGGTGGATGATCCCAGGGTTATTTGTTGCTGTTGTTTCTTTCACTACATTTAGTGTTGTGATGCACTCCTTTGTACACGTAAATTCATACTTTCTATTCATCATTGTTAAAAACAACAGTTTGGGGCCTAGTCTTATTTGGATTGCCAGATTAACAGTGGGGAGGTGGTTGTTAGGCCTTTCTGCATTTGGCAGACATTGCCAGCCTGTGTCCAGCGGTGCCTGAACACATGTGCTCCTGCTTGTGGCTTTTCTGGTACAGCTGGAAGCTCATAAGGGGCAGGAGTTTCTCTGTGGAAGAACAGGACACAGAGGAAAGGGGGCCAGGCTTTGTGTCCAGACAAATCTGGAGTAGAATAATGGTACTGACATTTCTTAGCTGTAAGATCTGAGTCGGGTTATTTAACCTCTTTAAATTTCAGTTTCCTTATTTAACAAAGGAGATTAAGATGACTGACCTTCTGGATCAGTAGGTGGCATAATGGCTACATCGTTGGACTCCCATGTAGTCAACTGCGGTTTGAGTCCTGGACCCGGTGGCTTAAATTCACGCCAGGCGCATATGGCGCATATGCATGTGTGCCCAAGATCCCGAGAGGAGAATGGAGGAGAAAGGATTATGGCATGGCTGTCCCCCACAGGGGATAATTTCATGCTTTCTGTCTCTGTCTCTCTCTGTCTTTCTGGTGAGTGCATGCATCCTATAGCAAAAACCTCTCAAAAAAAAAAAAAAAAAGATGACTGACCTTGAAAGGTTTCTGTGATGCTGTGATGATTGGAGAGATTTTTTTTTTTTTTTGGAGAGGTTTTTGCTATAGGGCGCATGCGCTCACCAGACAGAGAGAGAACAGCGGTGGACTACGTGGGAGTCCAGCGACATAGCCATTATGCTAACTGCTGGTCCCGAGATATTGTTTGAAGTATGTCTAGTACAACCTGGCACAGAAAGCATTTGCTATCGTTGTTGCTATTGCTCTTTGTTTGCAGGCCTGATGGTCTCCGGCTCATAGGAGATTGGTTAATGGGGAAGATGGGTAAAGTGTTAAGGCCAGTCATAACATAGGCACTGGGTCTTAGGGACATGCAAGCTTGTCTGATGTCTTTGTGCATTAGGAAAGTGGTTTCCTCCCTGCAACTTCCTTATTCCTTTTGACTATGAACAGTGGGATTGCATTTCCTTTGCCCAGTCTATTCCTCTGCCCAAGGCCATGCTGGTAGTCCAAGGAACTGGGTCTTTCATAAATGTTGGTTGTTTGATCTTGGGTCAGTCACCTTTGGGACCAATTTGTTAATCTATGGATGGATGAGGTGCTCTTAAGAGACCTAAAAGGGGCCGGCAGGTGGCATGGTGATTGAGGCATTAGATTACCATGTGGTTGACCAAGGTTTGAGTCCCAGACCTGGCGATTTATAGTCCCAGACCTGGCAGCTTATAGTTTACCATATGAAGGGACTTAGAAAGTTCATGGAAAAAATAAAATTAAATATGAGTTTATTTTGCTGCAAAAAAGGTTAAATCTTTTTTTTTATTATAATAAACTTTTCCTGTGTATTTTTTTTTTTTGGAGAGGTTTTTGCTATAGGGAGTGTGCGCTCGCCAGACAGACAGAGAGAGACAAAGAGACAGAAAGCGAGAAATCACCCCCCAGGGGGGATGGTCACGCCGCAATCCCTTCTCCTCCATTCTCCTCTCGGGATCTTGGGCACGCATGCACATGCACCCAGCGTGAGTTTTAAGCCACCGGGTCTGGGACGCGAACTGTGGTCGACTACGTGGGAATCCAGTGACATAGCCATTACGCTAACTGCTGGCTCCCCCCTGTGAATTTTTTGAACATTCTTTATAAGAATAAATATTAGAAACCCAAATAAATTGGCTTAAGAGGAAAAAAAATAAAAAAGAAAAAAAAAGAAATATGTTGCCAAATTATCTGTTGCTTACCTCTCTTGGTCTCATTCAGAATCTCTTCCAAGATGGCAAGATGTCCACCCTTGACTCTGGGCTGCCATTTTAATATCATTAAAAAGAGATCTTTGCTTTCCTAATAATTCCAACAACAGTTCTACAATTCAGCTTCGCCGGCCAGGCTTGAGTTATTTGCTCATCCTGAACCAATGACTGTGGCCGGGAGGATAATGTGCCATTTTGGCAGGCTCGAGTCATGTGCCTAGCTCTGGAAACACTTGCCCACCTGTATCAAATGAGTTAAGAGAGGGGAAGGAAAGGGAAGGCTCCTCAAAAGAAAACCAAGGCATATTTAGCAGAAGGAAAATAAAAGGCCACTAGGCAGGCAAAAGCCTGCCTAGACCCTAAATGGGTCTCTGCTCCATTTATTGTGTACTGATGTTTACTCACCTAACATTTTTCTTTGTGCAAATGAAAGGGTACACCATGAATGGCTTGTGTCAGGTGAAAACACTCAGCCATCCTGAGAACGTAATTATAATATATCACCTTTTATAATTTTTCTACAACCTTTGTATATACCACAAATTGAGGAATTGTATGTTATTGAATAAAGGATTCAATAAAGGATTTGTACCACCTGAATTACACCTCGACACACAAGATAGGATACATTAACTTAATTACTGTTGGATTCAATAACATAGGCCATTGCCCTGGGAATTTATCTTGTGTTGTTCCCAGAGAGAGGAACTGGGCATCATTTCTAAAGGCAGTCAATTTCCAATTATCCATGCTAATGGAAGAACACAGCATGTGGAGCCTCTAAATGTGGTTTCTGTTTGGTTTAAGGAGTGGACTTCGTTTTTTATTTTTCTATCTAACTTATTTTTCTTGCTTGGGCCTGGGTAACACTGAAAGAAGTTTGTATTACCTGGGCTTTTGCTTTCTTTCTATTCTCTTATAGGTTAGAAAAAGACAAATGTATTTCATTTTATTTCTTGAAAAAATTTAAACTTTTCATTTTGAGTTAGTTGGAGACTTAGAGCATAGTTGCAAAAGTAGTATACAGTTCCCTTATGTCCCTTAAGGCCAGACAGTTTATCTTAATGTTAATATCATGTATAACCAAACTAGAGAATCAGGAAACCAACATTGAATGCAATACTAGGAACTAAATTATTCACTATTTTCCAGATATTGTGGGCAGTCAGAATCCTGGAGAAGCTGTGAGTGGATGGAGTGATCTTAACGTTAGGAGCAAGTAGATATGCACAGTGGCCCCTTCTTGGAAAACCTGCCCTGGGCATAGGTATCTGGCATGGTTATATGACCATGGAATCATATCCTCATTCTCCACATGCTGGCAGCCCACAGCCAATGCCATGGAGCAACAAAAGACGATACTCTCAGAAGTGCCCACAGAGGTATCAGCTGTTCCAGAATGCCCCAGGAACCAGGCTGAAGCTGGTGTCTAGCAGTGAGCATACCCTTGCTTGTTGGCTTTCTTTCCTCAAACTGTTCTTTTCCCATTCTCCTTCTCAGCCCATGCTCTCAGTCATGTTCCTTAAACATTCTTGTCTCAGGCTCTGAGACCTGAGGTAATACTGATTGGTTATTTTTATTCAATTAATGTGATATTTTCCTGGCTATTAAATATTCCCAAAATAACATGACTTTTAATGACTAGATAATGTCCTCTTACAGAAACGTAGTTTATTGAACAAGTCCTCTGTTTCTAGGGATTTAGATTGTTTCTGAATTTCCACTATTATAAGTAATGCAGAGAACATCATTGTTGGTAAATATTTATAGACTTTCTTAATTACCTTTTTAAAAATAATTTTGCCATAGGGTATGAACACTTGCCGGAGAAAGAGAGGGAGGAAAAGTGAGAAATCACCTTCTGGGGAGATGGTCATGCCATAATCCCTTCTTCTCCATTCTCCTCTTGGCATTCTGGGTACGTACGCACACAAGCCTGGTATGTTTCTGAAGCCACTGGGTCTGGGACTCAAACTGCAAAGTAGGCCATGTGGGATCCAGCACCCCAACTACCATGCCATCCACTGGCCCCTTTATCTTTTTAGGTTAAATTCCTTTGGGCCAGGTTGTGAAGGTGGAAAAGATTTATGGCTCTTAGTATAAATATCATGAACTCGGCCTCTGGAAGGATTGTACCAGTTTATGAGCCCAGAGAGAGCAGGTTTTCGCCATATTTGCCAACTCAGAGAATAATAATTTCTAAAAATCTCTGAAAAGTTGATAGACAACTTACTAGTTTAATGTGTTTTACTTTGGTTACTTGGCAGTTGTTTGTATTTCTTTTGTGAATTGCCTATTCAAGGCTTTTGCTCATTCCCCATTGCTGTATTCTTTTCCTTACTAATTTCTTTGAGTTTTTTTTTTTTTTTTTTGTAATTGAATCAAAGTACATAGAATGTTGAACTGTGGCTGTAAAGAGCTCTGTAGACTCCTTCACGAAGCAGAATGACAGGGTAGAGGTACCATGACCCTCTCCCCTCATTTTACAAGAAGACAAACCGAGTCCTAGGAACAGCCGGGAAAATATGGCATTGAGTCCAGGCCTCGTGACTCCTAATAGAGTTTCTCTTCACCAACTTCATCAGAAGCGAGGGCTGGGAAGCACTGACAGAGCAGCAGTCACTACTGGCCGTTGACAAGGAGAAATGAAGTTCCTATTTTTTATTATGGATATTCGCTTAACATGAATTAAGTACTTAGTACATGTCAGATATGGTACAATGCATTGAACATATATTTATCTTCTCAAATCTAGCAGGTTCGTGCTATTATTACCACTATTTTACAAATATAGAAGCTAAAAGATATAGAGGGTAAAAAAATACTCACGGGATTCACACAGGGATGAAGTGACAGAGCTGAGCTCCAAACCCAGTTTTGACTCCTAAGTTACGTTTTTGCAAAGGTAATACTGCTTATGTTACACTTCCATATTAAGAAATCTTGGGAAGAAGAAAAACATTGTCCACAGTTGTATTTTAACATAGTCACTGCTTGTCTCTGGTTGTTTCCCT
This sequence comes from Tupaia belangeri chinensis, assembly GCF_000334495.1. Classification (NCBI taxonomy): domain Eukaryota; kingdom Metazoa; phylum Chordata; class Mammalia; order Scandentia; family Tupaiidae; genus Tupaia; species Tupaia belangeri. Next base: position 1,619,433 of record NW_006160195.1, on the reverse strand, counting down.
TCACTTGTCTTTATGCTCCTGTAGAAATAATTCTGTAAATCCAATTCTGTAACCTGATTTTATTAACTCTGTTTCCCCATGTTGCTTCATGGATTTTTATAGACATCATTTTAATACCCTGCATAATATTCCTTTGTTGGGCAGATGCTAAATTCTTGATTTTAGTGTTCTCCTACTAAAGATATTGGGAGAATTTCTGGGGACCCCCTGCTGTCTCTCCTGCGGTTCACCCTGACTTGATAATTCCTTTTTCATTTCATGCCTTGAGTGAAATGACACAAATTTAACTTGCAAATTGACTAAGGATGTCTTTCATAGTTGTAGGCATCTGTAAATTATATGCAAATGTGTGTGTAGCCAGGCACATTCTTCCCAACACTATGACCCTAAGAAAAATCTAGTGGTGATGAGTAAGTTGTTAATTTTTTTCCTCTGAGACTCAGTTTCTCAGTCTATAAAGGGGTGAACTGGCCTGCTGTATAAGTCTTGTGTGCGAGACTTTAGTAAGGAATTGCATCTTATAAGAATGGCAATAACTATGTCATATCACATATAGTATTTCTCATGTGCACATACTAGGTACTGTGAGTTTTATATACCTCTTAATCTTCCCCACAGAACACCATTATCATTTTCATTTTATAGACAAGAAAATGGGCCTAGAGGCTTTAATCAACTAGTCTGAGAATCCATAGTTATAGGAGGCAGAGTTAGTGTTTTAACTAAGGTTTTCTAGAGGCTGAGGGCTCTGGTCGTTGGCGCAATGATTGAGGTTTGTGTCCTAACATGGGCATGTCAAGGCTCTCTGGTACTATTTTGCCTTAAGATGATGACTTCTAAAATATATAAGAAACTCCTACAATGCAAGCGCAAAATACCAATAACCTGATTTAAAAATGGGCTGAGAACTTGAATAGACATTTCTCCAGAGAAGACACACAGCTGACCAACAAACATGTAAAAAAAAGTTCAACATCATTAGACATCAGGGAAATGCAAATCAAAACCTCCATGTAGTATTACATCACCCCTGTCAGGATGGATGTCATCAAAAAGACAAAAAACAGTAAGTGTCGGTGAGGATATAGAGAACTTGAAACCCTTGTACACCATTGGTGATAATACAAAATGGTGCAGCTACTAAAGAAAACAGCATGGAGGATCCTCAAAAAAATTAAAAGTAGAGCTACTGTATGATCCAGCAATCCTACTTTTAGATATTTATCCAAAAGAATTGAAGCCAGGACCTTGAAGAAATATTAACATTCTTATGTTTGTGGCAGCACTTTTTCCCCAAAGTTTTATTTATTTGCTTCTCCATGAGTGAGAGAGACAGAGAGACAGGCAGACACATACACAAAGACAGCAAGCCTAGCCATGATCCACCACCACCTCAGCCAGCCCCAGATCCCAGACACTTTGTGCCCAGTTGTAGTGAAGGAGGGCTCAGGATGTGGCCCCTGAACTACCCTGCATGGGTCAGCCTCAGAGAACATTTACCGCCATTGCGGCACTTTTCACAATAGGCAAGATGTGGAAATGACCTAAATGTCCATTGATAGTGGATGAATAAAGAAAACATCATATATACAAACAATGGAATATTATTCAGCCTTTAAAAAAAGGAAATCTTGCAATACACAGTCATATGAATGAATCTGGAGGGTATTGTGCTAAGCGAAGTCAGTTGGTCACAGAGGGATAAATACTGCATGGTTCCTCTTCTATGAGGTATGTAAAGTGGTCAAACGCACAGAGCAGAGAGTAGAATGGGGGTGTTGCCAGGGGCTGGGGCCTGGGGCAACAGGGAGTTGCTAAAAAATGGGTGTAACATTTCGGTTATGTAAAATCGGCTGCACAGCATTGTGCCTGTAGACTGCAATATTATAGTGTACACTCAAACTACTGAAAGGGGAGAGCTCATGCTAAGAGAGTTCTTACTGTAATAATAGTAATAATAATAAAACAGATACTACTACTAATAATAATAAATGGCCAATGCCCTCCTAAGGTCATTTATTCCTAGGGACTTGAGCTAGTTCAGTTTAGTATCTAGGACCTTACTGCTCCATCTATATTCCATACGAAAGTGTGGTAGAACATATTTGCAGGAAGTTGGTTGTGGTTCAAGCTAGTTTGTCAGTGGCTTTCAAATTCCTTTTCAATCAATTCTTGCTCCAATAAGACTGGGCTTCTCTGGGGCCTCAGTAAACTGCTTTGGTTCATTTTGTTTTGTTTCCCAGGTCTATCTGGTCTGTTTGACTCCTGCAGTTCCAGTTTTGCTCTTCTGTTCTGTTTCGATCTCAGTTTTAAAGCTTCTTGGAGAATTTCCTCCATAAAGAATTTCATGTGTTCTCAGTCTTGGGCTCCTTGCTGAGCTGGGTGGGGTCTTTCAGCGACTTTGTTCTTTGGGGGCACTGCCAAGTTCTCTGTTGACTTGACATCCACCAAATCCCCAAGATGTGAACCTGCATCACATTCAAACTGTGAGATCCTTCTAAAGCAGAAATCTGGCATTGACACCAAGAGGGAAGTCCTTGCCAGCCTATCTTGAAACTTTGCAGTGTGTGTGGAGGCTGTGGGTGCACTTCTCTTCAGATAAACACAGAACTAATGAGAAAAAGAAAAGGCACCTGGATGGCTTTTCTGAAAGAGGAAACAAAAATTATCTTTAAGTCTCTAAGGGCTTGTTAACCAACATAAATCAGGCGTTCATGTTTTCCTTCTCAGATGCTAGCATAAGAAGAAGCGAGTGCATCAAGGCCTAGCCCATGGGCTCTGGAGCGAGGACACCTGAGTTCAGAACCTTGAGCCAGTCATTTGACTTCCCCAAACCTCAGTGTCTTTAACCATAAAATGGGAAAATGGTGGCCTCTTCCTTATGAGTTTAGATGAGAAACTTTCAGTATAACAAATAAGCACTTACATAGCATTCATTACATCTAAGACACTGGTTTAGAACTTTTCAAATATAAACTTGCTTACTCCTCTTTATAACCCTATGAAGCTGGCACTATGTACTTTTATAGATCCTGATACATGCTATTTTACCATCTCTGAAATTGGGGTTCATCTGACAGCTGACACTGTCTTACAAACTCCATGTTTTAGCCAGTGGAGAGTTGGGGAGAAGAACATTCCAGGTAGATGGATGTCAGAGTTCACTGGGAACCGCAGCAGCACAGAGGAGTCAGAAAATGAATCCTTTCTACTTGGAATGGTCAAGCTTGTGTCCATCAGCTGCTGCAAGCAGGGTTTGAGTCTGCCTTATTTTTATTTTTTTGGAGAGGTTTTTACTATAGGGCACGTGCGCTCTCCAGAGAGACAGAGAGAAACAGAGACACAGAAAGTGAGAAATCACCCCCATGGGGTATGGCCACGCTCCATTCTCCTCTTGGGATCTTGGGCATGCATGCACACACACCCAGCGTGAGTTTAAGCCACTGGGTCCGGGACTTGAACCGCAGTCAACTACATGGCAGTCTAGCGACATAGCCTTCTGGTCCCGAAGTCTGCCTTACTAAGAAAAACTTCATGAAGTCAAGGCCATGTCTGTCACAGTCCCCTGTTGTGTCCCCAGCATCATGCAGTGTGGCACAAAGGGTCTGCTCAGTCGCCTGTTGTTGAATGATTAGATGCAGATTCTGAGCTTAACTTTCCCAGAGCAACCCAGGTCCTCCTTCCCATCCCCAGTGACTTTTCAGAATTCATGAGTTCCTGGAAGACTCTCTCCCATGACCCCTGGACACTTCATGAGACTTTGCCTGGAGTATCATACCAGTGGGTCAAAATACGACCTTGCACTCATTTCACCAAGTGTCTGGTAGTGGTCATAACTACCAGACGTGGAGAAGACCTTGATCCTCTTGAGCAAGAACCAAACATGTGACTCCTGGAGCAAAATACTATTTTACACTTCCATGTTGCTAAGGTTCCTTCATCATCATGGACTGTAAGTCACATCAAGTCCTTTGGTACCGTGTTCAGAGAGTCACAGTTATCAGTGCCTTTTGATGCATATATAATCATAATTGAAAATAATTAGTGTGATTTCTCATTTAATATCTTGCCCACTAGACAATCCATTCCAGGGGAATAGACACTAAACTCCATGAGAACAACACATTCTTAGTAAAAATGAATTAGTAAAAGCCCATTACACCATGTCGTGACTTTTCACTACTGTGTGAGGAATTTTGTGTGGAAGGGGATGGAAATGGTAGGCACAGTGGGCGTGGCAGTGGTGAAGTTGAGTGCTGTGATGGGTCATAGTGGGAGCTTTGACACCAGGTAGTCCCTGGTTCAAATCCTGGAGCTTCCATTTACTCACTGAGCAATCTGGGATAAGTCATAACACAATTCTGGGACTTATCGGTAAAATGGAGCTTATTATGGTGTTTATTTCATAGGAGGTTGTTGTGAGGATTATAACAGAGAAGACAGAGAATTGTGGGTCTGACAGGTCATCGGTACTCATGCTAATGTTATCAGTACTGTGACCATCATGATAGATATATTTTTTTCTGTGGTCAAGATTTTGATATCTTCTGCTCTGTCTCTGGGTAATCATTTGGTGATTAGGATTCACTGGTGGTTAATTTAATTTTTCATTTCTTTGTGAAAAATATATATAGAGAAGTATGCTTTGACATAGTCTCACCATATTGTGATCCTCATACCCCAGGCTCCCAACCAGTAAGGATCATGAGTGTGCCCAAGAGCATGCCAGCACATTCAGATAAACCTAGGACTCGAACATGGAGTCTTCCCATGTGCTCCTGCTGCTTGTGCCAACATAGGTAGGCCTCTGGTGGGCATTTCCATTTCTTGTTGAGGTATTCATTTGCTTAAAATAAATTCCTCAAGCTGGATGGCCCACACACCACGGCTCTGAGTGGGGGGAAGAAAGCAAGAAGGAATGTGTGTGGAGGTAAAGATGGCAATGGGGGAGGCAGGGAGATGGAGGGAGCCTGGCTCTGCTGAATATATATAATCAATAAGTGAAATCGACATGCTCATAAAAGTTACAGGCCCTGCTAGGTGAGTTGTTTTCGACGGTGCCAAGAAATGCATCTATTTCATTCTGCCTCTTCTTGGGGCCAAGATATATTTCAGCCTCACCCTCAAACCAGCCAAATAGTCTGGGAGGAGAGGAAAAGTCATGTCATTCCCTCACTGTCCTCACCTTATATCCAGGGGCATTTTGGGCTTAAAATAATTAGTATAAGCCTGGAAGTCTCTTAGCTTTTAAGAAGGGGAGGAAACAAGTGCATTGAGCTGTATGTTGATTTGCTCAGTGTTTATCGTGTACCTACTATGTACCAGATTTTTAAATTAAAAAAATTTTTAAGCACTCTGGATTCAGCAGAAAAATGTGACAGATCTGGACCCAGAGCTGAACACCACCCTTGTACTGCTGAATGTCTGCTGGGAAGTAGACATTAAAAAATCATGCAGGTGTGATGAGCACCATTGGACTGTGGAGTTAGGGGAGCTCTTTCTGAGCACTTGGAGTGAGGCCTTGGCCTGAGGTATAAGTGGGGGCTGGCCAGGAGAAGAATGCAGAGGGAGGAGATCACATGAGTATTAGGGAGCCCCAGGGGGAGTTCCTGAGGTGGAGGGGCAGGGAGGGCTGGAAGCCCCTGGGTTTAGCAGGGTGCAAGGGAGTCATGGTGCAGTCCTGTTTTTTGAGAGCACAGCAGGTCGCGAGAAGTGATCCCACTTACATTGAGAGAGCACTGCTCTGGCTTGTGTGTAGAGAATGATTTATAGACGGTCAGGTAAAGATGGAGACCTGGAGAGGAGCTGCATGAGGGCCAGAGGTGCATCAGTGAGGGTGGGACTGCACATTGTGACAGGTAGACTGGGAGAGGGCAGGTGGGCAGAGCATTGAAAGTCAGGGCTAGGATGGAGGTCAGAGCGACACTGAGTGGTGCCGATGATGTTTTCCTGAGGTGGGGGCAAAGGAAAGGGGCAGGTTTGACCAGGGAGTGCAGCTCGAACATTCACTTTTGGAGACCTTGTGCTCAAAGTGTCAGTAAAATAGGGAGATGCCATGTAGCAGGGAGTTAGATGAGTCTGCAGCTAAAAATAAATGTGGGCTGATGAGAAGGTAAGTATTACAGGCACCTCTTCCATTGGATGGGGCCCCGTAGGTGATTCACTTTCTAGTTAGCAGAGCATTGTGAAGGGGGGGGCCCACACCTAGAACTTCCCACTACTAGATCTGGTATTTTCTCTCTGTGACCTTCAGCAATTCATAACCTTCCTGGGCTCCCCCATCCTCACATAAAATGGTGATAGTTATGTCTGCTTCAGACTACCTAGGAGCACATGTTGGAAGAGCCATTAAACTGAAAATAAAACATGTGAAGCTCTTTGAAATAAGAACTATGTTAAAACAAGGAGTTATTAGAGTTGTGTGTAAGCCAATGAAAAGCAGAAATACAGCCCCAAGGCTCAGTATTGATTTTGGTCCTGGGTGCTTCCCGCAGCCGAATAAATCTGACATTTCTCCCTCAAGTGCTGGCTGAGCTGATGGCAGGCCTCCAGCTTCCAGCCTCCTTGCCCCTGCTCCAAGGTTACGTCCTTCCTCAGCTCAGGCCAGATCAGCGCCCCCACACCTGCCTGAGCGGCTCTGGCTGCCCTTCCCACTTGGGTGGGTGGCTACGGGGAAGGTTCCAGTTGTGAAGTTGGAGCTCGGCCAAGAGCAGATGCCCTCTGATTAAACTGGGGACAGGTCCTCCCAGAAAAGCAGAGCTTGGGTCTGCAGACAAGAAATTTAAGGAGGACCAAAAGGAATGGCTCTAGATAGGGGTTTCAACCCCGAGGATGTATTAAAGGCTATGGAATTTGGTTCATGCCTCCCTTCAACCACTAAATAACCAATCAAGACTCCCTGAGTGCCTACTGAATGTCAGGCTCTGAGGTGAGTGTTGGGTTTAGGAGTGAAAAATACAATCTGTTTGCCCTCTTGGAGTTGATATTCAGAAAGGAGGGAAACAATAAGCCAAGGAACAAAATCCTCCTAAGGGGACAACTAAACAACCAAGCACAACAGAGAATACTGATGTGGCAGGATGGGGAGCACCTATTTTAGACGGGGTGGTCAGGGAAGCCTTCAGAGAAGTGGTGGCATTTGAGCTGGGATCTGACAGTTCAGAAGGAGTTGACCTGTGAAGAGCAGGGAGAGGAGCATTCTAGGCAGAGGGCTGGCCAGTGCAGAGGTCTGAGTCCTGGACCCTGCAGCTTGAAGAACAGTCTGGGTACATGTGTGTGTTTATGTATGTGCCCAAAATCCTGAGAGGAGAATGAAGGAGAAGGGATTGCAACATGATCATTTCCCATGGGGTTGCTTCCTCATTTTCCCTCTCTCTCTGTGTCTCTCTCGAGCAAGTGCATGTGCTCCTTGGCAAAATTAAAGAGAAAAAAGAGGAAGAGAAAGACTTCTCTGACCTCTGAGTGGATAATGGGTTACAGGGGAAAAGAAAGAATCAAGAAAACTGGTCAAGAAGCCACTGTGGTCCACTGGGTGAGACGTGAGAGTCAAGTGGACTGGGTGGTGCCCGTGGAGGCAGAGTGACGTGAATGCCTCAGAGGGTATTTGAAAGAATGAACAGGTCATTGATGGATGGGAAGTGAGAGGTGAGAAAAGGCAGGCACTGAGCATGACCTGTAGACTTCTGGTTTAAGCCACTGTTTACTGTATTCAGGGTAACAGAGGACGTAGGTTTATGGAAGGAAATCCATGCCCATGCCTTGGCCTGGTAAAGTTTAGCACACCAGGCTGGTTCCATTATGCAGAGGCAATGGTCTGCTAAAAAGAGGCCACACCTCACATGGTAACCATGGTTCAAATTCCTGGCCCAGTCAACTGAAATATATTGGGCACGTGCATGAGTACCAGGCTACGACAGGCTGGAGGACCTCAAGAACGTCATCATGTGAGACCCTGTGGAGAGAGTGTACGCATTTCTCTCTCCCTCCATTGCTCTCCCCTCTGTCTCTCTCATTCTCAAGTTCTACCATGAATAAAGGGAAGAAAAGTTTGCCATCCCTGTGTGGGAGGAGATGTCAAGTCTGAAGCTGGATGTACACATGGAGGTCATCAGGCACTTCTGGGTTGGAAATGGACCTGAGGAATCGCAGCACAGGACTGGCTGTGAGCACCTGGGGGAAGGCCTTAGAGGGAGAGGCAGAGGGCTTGGGCCTGGGCCCTGAGGTGCTCTGGTATACAAGTAGAAATGACGAGTGGGGAGTAGGAAAGCCACGGGGATGGCACGATGGAAGTCCAAAGAAACTTCTCAGAGGCCAAGTAGGAGAGGTCAAGGGCTGCACACTTGATCTGGTGGAAGAGGTTGCTGGTAGGGACAAGTCATCACAGTTAGTGAGGATGAAAGGTAGATTAAAGAGGTTGAAGAATCAATTGGAGGTGAGGAGTAAAAAAAATATCTGGGACAATTCTTGGGAAAAATGTTGCCATCAGACTGGGCAGAGAAATGGGGAAGTGCTGCTTACTTCGTGGCTATGAATGTACCGAACGTTCCTTCCACCGTTTCTACACCTCTCCCCACTCTGATACACCCAGGACATGATATGAAGACCCTGAAAACGTTCTCATGATAAAATAAGCCATGGATGCTGTACGGTTCCCAACATAATGCAGTGATTCTGCTCTATTTTCCCTCTCAAGGAAGTTTCTGGGAACGCAACTGAGAGTCACGTCAGGACAACCATGACAGTGCTGATATTTTAGAGAAAACACAAACCAATGTCCACACATTAAACTATGACATACAACCAAATTATTAGCAGCACCATCTAAAACGTATTGCATCATACGTGTCAGGGTGTGCCGGCTGGGAAGTGTGGTTCCAGACCGTGGCTGGGTGCCATCCAGGTGTTCACCAAGTGTTTTCTGAGCACTCGCTGTGTGTCAGGAGCCTGTGCTCTGGGCACTGGGAAGCTGCAGTGAACGAGACCCACATGCCTCTACCCTTCAGGACTCCAGCCAGGTGAGAGAACAGACTGCATGGTGGCTACAGCCAGAGAGACGTGCGTCCTCGGGCAGGGTCACAGGGGTCTTGGACTAGTCCATGGGCTCAGCAAGACTGAAAAAATGAGGATTAAGCAGAGGGTGAATTAACCAGGCTCCTGTTGGGGGTGGTGTGGACTGGGGCCTAGGCGGAAGTGGACGCTCAGGGCAGGAGGGGGCTCATCTCCACTGGGGTCCTATCCAAGCCAACCTGTCCAGGAAGTCACGGAAGGAGGAGGGAGTGGGGCAACAGGCAGTCAGGAGTTTGGAAAGCCTCATGAAACATTTTAAGTTTGTATTGAGGGGAGAGGGATGACAGCATGGTCAGGTTTGTTCTAAAAGGCATTCAGGCATTTGGGAAAAGGGGTGCAGTTGTACAGAGAAAAGTGGCAGAAGTCACCTGTACTCAGGAAGAGGAAGGTGTTAAGTCTCTTCCAGTGCTATTTAACTGAACAGACTTGAGTGTTTGGAGGGAGAAGGGAGGCAAGACCAACTTTCTGCTTGCTTCTCAGTATCCGTCCCTGAAACCTGGTCTAATTTTCTGCTTTTCTCTCCCTCTCTCCCTTCTAGAGAACCCAACAGGTTAGTGCTGGAGCCTGTTGTAAAGGGGTGGGAAAAGAAGCAGGTCCCAAAGGATGTGGCAGGCTCAATGTGGGGATGCAAGCAGGTAAGAGGACAGAATGGAGGCTACAGAGGCTGCCTTGAGAGATTGGCACAGAAGGCATGCCTGTGACATGAGTGTGCAGAAGTGCAGGTGTGCTTGGCTCACAGGGGATGGTGCCACAGAGGCAGTAGCTCTGGGGCTTTGCTGTGCAGAAGTACCTGGGGAGCTAGTTAAAAGCAGGTGGCACAGTTGTTAAGGCGCTGGACACTCCTACATGACTGACGGCGGTTCGAGTCCCAGATCTGGTGGCTTGCTTTCCCTCCTCTCTCTCTCTCTTTCTCTCTCTGGTCAAATTAAAATTTCTGAATGAATAAATAAAATTGAATAAATAAGTCTTAAAAAAAGTGCGGACTCTTGGAGGCCCTCTTAAGGAATGTTGATCCAGCAGGTGGGGGTGGGAGGAGCCAGCAATGACCACTCCCAAGAAGCCCTGGCCTTCTCTCACCAGTATGGTTCTGATCTAGGTGTACCCCAAACTTTCCTCCTGAGAATGCCTCAACCCTGGCCGGCCTTTTGACCGTACATCTTGAGTCCCCTTAGCTGTCTTGAAAAAGCCTGGACCTGAAGGCTTATTTCAGCCCTGCATTAAGATGTGAATAACCACCTCCTAGGGCTACTTGACCCGGTCGGCGGGCTTTCGGGCGAGCAGCACAACAGCACGAGGCCGCCAGGAGGCGCCAGAGGCTTCGGCTCCGGCGCTCGGGCTCTTCCGCCCGCGGACGCCGCGCCCGAGCAGCGAGCGAGCGGAGCCAGAGCGCTGCGGGCTCACAAAGCGGCCGGACGCGCGGCGGCGGCGGGTGGCTGGAGCGCCGGGGGGCCAGGCGGC
>NW_006160195.1:1608569-1608778 GCF_000334495.1 Tupaia belangeri chinensis | reverse complement strand
CGCCCTGGAGCTGTGGGGCTTAGGGCCTGGGGGTACCTCTGCGCACCCCTCTTGCTGCCAAGGCCGCAGGGCGGACAAGGGGGAGACCCCCAGCTGCGGACACCCTTCAGCTCATTTTGCTAGAGGCTGGGCTGCTGCTTGGAGCCCCGTTCTCCTCTCCCCTGCCCCAAAGCTGTGGGTACCGTCTAGGGGAGTGCGGCTTGAGGGTC
>NW_006160195.1:1603404-1604211 GCF_000334495.1 Tupaia belangeri chinensis | reverse complement strand
AGAGCGCGGCGGGCTCACAAAGCGGCCGGACGCGCGGCGGCGGCGGGTGGCTGGAGCGCAGGGGCGCGAGCTGGCAGTCCACCTTCTTGGCGACCGCATCACAGGAGCTCGAGCAACTCGGACGCGGACACCTGGGCTGGCCCCAAGGTACGTGCCCCTCGGAACCCCGAGCCCCAACTTGGCGTAGTTGAGACCTCCCTGCGGTCGCCCTGGAGCTTTTGGGCTTAGGGCCTGGGGGTACCTCTGCGCACCCCTCTTGCTGCCAAGGCCGCAGGGCGGACGAGGGGGAGACCCCCAGCTGCGGACACCCTTCAGCTCATTTTGCTAGAGGCTGGGCTGCTGCTTGGAGCCCCGTTCTCCTCTCCCCTGCCCCAAAGCTGTGGGTACCGTCTAGGGGAGTGCGGCTTGAGGGTCGAAGGCTGCGCGGTTTGGGGAAAGGGTACTGAAGCCCCCAGTCTGAGAGCAGCAGTCTGTGGGGCACCCGGAGGACAGGTGAGAGAGGTCCTCTGTAGTTTGACAGCGGCCCCTAATTTGTGACGTTCCCTCCTCATTCGTAGCTGGGACCCCTCCCCCATTCGCGAGAGGTTTCTAGATCCGCGACAAACGCCCCAGGTGTGCGAGGGATGACCCCGTCCCCGCTGTGAGATCCCCGCCCCCATAGCGGGGACCGGTCTCCGGTCTCCGAGGTCTCAGACGCCTGGGTGCCCGCGGTGGGGCTCGCCACCGCCCAGCCGTCCCCCTGCTCATTGCCCCCGCGCCCCTGCCCCGCAGATGCCAGCGATCGCGGTGCTCGCGGCGGGCGCGCCG
>NW_006160195.1:1593976-1603335 GCF_000334495.1 Tupaia belangeri chinensis | reverse complement strand
ACCTAGACAATGACCAGTGGCTGAGCACCGTCTCCCAGTATGACCGGGACAAGTATTGGAACCGCTTTCGAGACGTGAGTACCGCCGCCGCCAGGCCCCGCAAGGCTGCGGAGGGGTGGGGAGCTTTGAAGTGGTCCCAGTAGGAGGGTCAGCTGGGGGACAGGTGCAGACCTCCCAGCGAGGCCTGCCATCCTGATCCTGGGCTGCCTCTAGCCCGAAAGGAACTTTGAAGGGAACTTCGAAGGCTTGACGCTCTGCCTGTTACCTGTGGTACAGGTGTGTGAATTTGTAGGACTGGGGGAGGTGACAGCACTAACCGCGGCATGAGCCACAGGCAGCTGTGGGATGGGAGAGGGGCACATAAGCTCCTGAGTGCCCCTAAGGACATGAAGGGAGAGAACCTGCTTGGGGCCCCAGTGATGTGGATTTCCTCTAGGGTGTCAGAGATTCACTGTGGACAGGTTAGGTTTGGGGTGAGCCTGGAGCCCAATGTCGCTTGTGGAAAAGAGGACTGAGGGGGGTCCTGGCAATGGGCCTGATAACCTGTGGGGGGGAGGGTGGTGGTTTGACCCTCTGAGTCTTTGGGGGAGGGAAAAAGCAGCAGTCAGCCTCTGCCCTGAAGGGGAGCCCCAGAAAGGGAAAAAGCGGTTTCTGGGCACCCAGAGGCACATGTGCTGCTGTTTCTGCCACCAGGCTGGCTACACTCCCCAGGTGGGTCCTAGGGGATGCCAGGCAGGAGGCACCTGGTGCAGCCTTTCCAGCAGATGGCATCCCCTCTATGCTGTGGGCGTGGGAGCCAGTGCCAGCTCCTTCACAGGCTGTCTCAGGTGCAGGGGCTATGCCCTTCCCGGGGATTTGGAAGTACCATATTTTATAGTACTTGACACTAGGACTTCCTGTCCCTAGAGGCCTTAAATATTGTGAAAATGTCCAAGGTGTATCAGCAGAGAGACAGAAAAGCTTCTATGTTCAAATGTATTTTTGTTGTTGTTTCTGGAGCCGTTTTAGGATATATATATATATTTAACATGATTTTTAAAATTCACACTACAGAGTTCCTAGTTCTTGCAGCGCATAGTTAGCAGGTTCTTTTGAGGTGGGAGATGTGTGGTCAGCTCCTCTACTGGATTCTTTTTCACTCTATTTCCAGTGTCCTCAGCCCTTGCAGAAAGTGAGTCTGGAGAATTGAATGAATCTCAGATGTTTTCAGAAGAGCACTGTCCCAGCTTCCCTTTCTGAGAAGTAGATGTTGTCATAGCCTTGAATGGAGGCTTCCTCACCTCTCTTCTTTCTGATCCTCTTAGTAGGACGCCAGGAGAGAGTGGGTCTCTTCTCTTGGAAAGGGACTTTCAGATACCTTCAGTGAACTGATTGGTTATCTGGGGTCTTAGATTTGCAGCAGATGTGGCTCTTCCCACCCCCCCACCCCAGTGAAGGTCCTGCTGCACCTGGCCCCATTCCTTACCTGCTCTGTTAACCATCTTTGATGTCCCTTCTGCTCAGATCTAAGGAGGTCTGTGTAGACTACCTGTGCCTGTGGCTGAAAAAGATGCCCAAACTGTGGAACTTTTATTCATGGACTCGTATGGGGTAGAATAATCTTGCATTTTGTTTTTGTTTTAATCATCACTACTTTTTGGTAGAATTGACATATGGCAGATACTGAACTCTGCTAGAAATAGGAGGTTTAGGCCAGGTTCAGATGTAAAGGGTCACTGTTGCAGATGCCTTGGCTCTTGGGGCAGATTGAGAGCATTTGTACTTGTTGGGTCTTTGGGCTGTGGAAGGGTCTACTGTGATTTCAGATTTGTTCAAGGTTTTCTAGTCTTTGTGTATCATAAGTATAATATCCTAAATTCTTTAGATTTAAATTTTTTTTAAATGGACTTATCTTCATTTTTCACTTTTTCTTAAGAGTGGTGGGGGCATTCTTTATCCTTAGTGTTTTTTTCAAAGCTGACCAATGAAACTCATTTAGGGTATGTGTTAAATGATAGCACTCAGGTCCTTTCCCCTGAAGATTCTGATTGCATACTCTGGGGTGAGTGCTGGGAATTCACATTTTAAGCAAACAATTCTTATAATGTTTAGATCATAAGAAAATTTCAAATGCACTGCTTATTTATTTATTTATTTCTTCTGGAGCAGTTTTATGTGTTAAACTAATATTTTAAGCACATTAAAAATGATCATTTGATCCAGGGTACCACTAAAAATGTCTAAGAATTTTCAAAAACTCCCAAACATCTTCTATTATCAAACATTTCATATGCTTCATGGAGCCTTCTGATACTATTAGTGGCTCAGACATAAGTAAAAGACATTAAACTCTAAACAGTGTTGTGAAATAGACCAGATGCTCTTTTAGGGCAAGTCTGAGTGTTTTCAGTTCAGTCATTTACTTGGAATAACCTCACAAAGCCTGGGTTTCCTGGGACCAGGAGGTACATGGTTGCTTTCTGAACAGCTATTCAGTGGATAATGAATAAAACCTTAGGTAGTATTGCAGTTTCTCAGCTAGTGTAATCATTTTTGCTAGACCAGGCTTTGTGTTGCCTGAGGTTGACAAACCCCAGCTTCTTTGCTATTGTTTTAGTTGTTTGGTTGAAGTTTGGTTGAAGACTTTGGAAGACTGTATCTTAAGATTATTGTTATGATGATTGTCAACTTTTTACACTCATTGTCAAAAGAAAACTTCTTGCCTTTCCCCCTGACATCACTTTGTTGGACTTGGGTTAGGGGGAGAGATTTAGAAGGGATTTTTGAACTGGAAGCTCAAAGATAATGGCTCTTTTTTAGAAAGTTGATGGTATCCGTTAGTTTTTATTATTGGGCCTACTTTGAAATGGATATGATGGTGGGATGTATACTTTATGCTCCCCAGATTGTTGGGTGTACTATGACATTGCCAGAGATTACCTGGCTGTCTGTGCTTGTAGATTTGAAATGTGTCATGTTGTTGTACTCATTATCTCCTTGCCAGAAGTAAAACATTCAGAACTATTCTGTGGGTTGTTGCCTGGAATTATGAAACCAGGAGAAAAATAACATTGCTCCTAAATATGTCTGTTCTGTTAGCTTGGGCATTATTCTTTTATAAAGGCTAACAATTGAGGTGCTTCAGCTAGATGGAGGCCCAGACTTTTGCTCAAATCCAGTATTGAGGAGATAAAGAGGGAAAACGTTTGTATTAAGTTGTACAATAATTTTCCATCTCCAGCTGCTATGACGTAACTCTTCAATGGTTTGAGGTTGAGGGGTCAAGATGCCACAATTATTCTCCTAATTTTTCTGAGTCCAGATTGATTTTGGAAACCATTTGACTTTCTGAAACCATTATTGAAAGGAAAATTTTCTTCTGTTCATTCTTACATTCATGTATTCTAATACATATTTGACTGTTATCATGTGCTAGGCAGTGGTCTATAAGGGTAAATAAGATATTGTAAATAAAATTAATCTCCTCTCTTATGTAACCTCTTGTTTGTTGAACAAAAGCATTCAACTTAGGCAGTCACATGGTTCTTTTTTATTTATTTTTAAAAAATGTTTCTTTCTTAAAAAGGTAATATGTTTTTTTGGGACCAGCAGTTAGTGTAATGGATATGTCGCTGGACTCCCACGTAGTCGACTATGGTTCGAGTCCCGGACCTGGTGGCTTAAAACTCAGGCCAGGCGCGTGCGCGTGTGTGCTCAAGATCCTGAGAGGAGAATGGAGGAAAAGGGATTGCGGCGTGGCCACCCCCCCCGGGGGGTGATTTCTCGCTTTCTATTTCTCTGTCTCTCTCTGTCTATCAGGCGAGTGCACGCACTTTATAGCAAAAACCTCTCCAAAAGAAAAAAAAAAAAAGAAAAGGTAATATGTTTTTTTTGGTGTTTTTTTTTTTTTTTAATTTTTGCAATAGGGTATATGTGATCATTGGAGAGAGACAGAGAGAAAGTGAGAATTCACTTCCCAGGGGGATGGTTGTGTCACAGTTCCTTCTCCTCCACTCTCGGGATTTTGGCAATGCACACATGCCTAGTGTGATTTTCATGCCACTGGATCTGGAACTTGAACCAAGGTCAACTATACGCGAATCTAGTGCCTTAACCACCATGCTACCTACTGGCTCCAATACATGCTGGTTTTAATTAAAAGATGAAAACATTGCAGAAATAGATGTTAGTTAACATTTATGGAGCACTTAGTGTGCTAGACATTGTTTAAGGTACTTTCCATGTATTATTTAATTTAATAGTCATAACAACCCTATAAGAGAAGTACCATTATTATCCTGTGTTTCTGGGAAGTTACGTTTGTTGGCCAAAAGTACAGAACTGGGATGTCAAAGAGCCTGGGCTGGAACTAGGCTGTTTGACTGCAGGCTTTTGCTGTGCACTGCAGCCAATCAAGAGCTGAATGGATTTTGGGTATGAGCATCCATTGATAATACATGTCAAGTTAGTCTTGCTTGCTTTACATCTGTGGGCAATCAACGAAGAGCCTTAGGTTAAGACAAACTGAGATGGGATTCCAAGGTTAAGACAAACTGAGATGGGATTCCAGGTGGACACAGCTTATTGTTAGGGTCGTTTTTGTGTAGGACTTTTCTTCTCCTAATAATGAGCTTCTGATTTGATTAAAATAATATTGTTGCTTACACCAAACATGACATTTTCTTCCTTTTGCACATATGAAATGATCCTTGACATTTAACTCCAAGATAATTACCTTTCCCAGGCCTGAAGAATCAGAAGTGTTGCCTTGGCTGGCATTTATCTTACTCCTGAGTGACCTGAGTTTGTAATTCTAATGAGAGCACAAGGACCAGCCTGTGCTCCTTTTCCTTCTGGCGCATACTTTGTGGGATTTGGTGGTCTCTGTAGCAGAACTAGGGTGGCAGCGAGCATCTGATCTGCTCATTTGATCTTAACTTCTCAGCTATAATGAGTTTCAAGGGCAAGAGGGGCTTATTGATAGAACAATGGCTAGCTCAGTCAGTGGGGCTGGTGACAAGAGAGGTGGTATGGCTTAGTGGATCAGTCATTAATCTGTCACCACGGAAACTCAGCTTGTAATCGAGAGTAACAGAAAATCATTTTGATTAAACAGGTTCAAGGAGACTTAAATGAGTTTGTGATCCTGACTCTCTTTAATGAACCCACTATCTTAAATCGCTTGTACTAGATGACCATTGATAGAAATAATTATTTCATGGGGATCTCTGTAATGGGACAGTTTAGAAGTTGATGAGCCTAAGAGCATTTTTGTCTTCTTTGTCCTTACCTTCAGTTCGCCCTTGCCACACAACCGTTGGGTCTTGCCTGGTAAGAATGGTAGCGCTTCTTGCGCCTGGTGATCTTCCCAGGCTGTGTTCCCTGCCTCTCTTGGTTCTCCCAACCCTGCCCCCATAGTACTTCAGCTGTGTGGCATTGCTGGGAAGATAAGCATATTCTTATATGCTGATTGGGCTATTTTCAAAACCACAATGTGGCCCCAACCCAAAAAGATAATTGGAATGATAATATTCCTTTGGAGGAGTGGGGCCTAATCATTAACTGAACTATTTTATCTTGCTTGAGGAGACAAAGTAATATTAGTAATTAAATATTTTATAATCATTTATTTTCCATTTGCTCAATATAATGTATTTCAGTCCAAACACATTCAATGCTTTTCAGAATGACTTGTTTTTAGCTTTCCTATAGTGAGGTGACCATATGTTCTGTGGGAAATTCCTTAGCCTCAAGTTAGCACTTGGTCTCCCCTGGTGAGAATAATTACCCCTTCCACCCATTGCTATAAACAGTTAAATAATTTCCCCAAAGTTTTAAGTATTTTTTCACAGTTATTACATCCAGTGTAGGATGCTATCAGTGAGAGATGCTCAGAATAAAGAGCTTAATAGGTCTTGCATAAAACTGGGATCCAGAGGGTTGCACCCTTAGTGTGCAGGTAAGTGAGAAATAAAACTGCTGTGAAGAAAAGGAACTATAGCAACGCCACTCACCTGTCCCCACCTTGGCATTGGTGAATGAAGAAAAAGATACATCCTAAACGATTGAATTGACAGGCACTCCGTCAGGTTAATGCTGTGAATGTACACACACCACTTCCCCTGAACCTTACACAGCTAATTTTTTTTGGAGAGATTTTGCTATAGGGCACATGTGCTCTTCAGAAAGACAGAAAGCAAGACATTACCCTCCGGGGGGACAGCCATGCAACAATCCCTTCTCCTTCATTCTCTTGGGATTTTGGGCATATACACACACATGCCTGGCATGAGTTTTAAGCTGCTGGGACCAGGACTCAAACTGCAGTCAACTACATAAGAGGTCAGCAACCATTACACCATCTGTTGGTCCCTTATGCAGTTAATTTAAAGCAGACTCAGGTTATTTATCCTGTCTGAGCTTCTGATTCCTTGTTGGTGGGTACAATAGTATCCTATTGGTGAGAATTCTAGATCCTAAGTGACTGAAATCTATTCCAAGTTGACTTAATGGGGAGAGAAAACTTATGTGTAATTGAAAATTCTGTTAACTTTTGGCTTTCTATAGGGCTGCATCCAGGGCTTCAAGTTATGTCATGAAACTTGAGGGGTTTGTGTGTGTGTGTCTGTCATTCTCTTCTGTCCCTCATCTTTATTTCTCCTCTGCTGATTTTGTTCAGGCTGATTAGTTCCATATTGTGGCTTGTGGCAACTACTAATTTACATTATCATGTAGTTTTTATGTCTCAGCAGTGCCAAAGTCCCAGAACTAAGAACTGTCACATTTATCTATGCTACATAGCTGTTCTTTAGCCAATCACTTTGGCTAAGATGGTTGACTATGCTGATTGTCCATGGATCCCATGCCCAGTGCTGGGGCTCCAGTGGTGGAGGGGGCCCCAGTGGGTCTCACAATTTAACTGTGGTAGAGGTCATTCCTTAAGGGGAATGACCTGAAAGACAAATGCCAGTCCATGTTCACTGTGTCAACCAAGCTCACAAAGTTGTCATGAAGAGTATGTTGGTTAATGCATGTGGTACTTTCAGAACAGTATCTGGCTTAATAAATAATAAATGGAGGGTATTGTTTTATTAACATCAACTCCTGTAGTGCTTTTATGCATTATTCTTCAATTTCTAACTGCATGTATCTATGTAATAGCTTCTTTAATAGTTAGATGCTTCCCAAAGTAAGAGCCTAAGTCTTATCATGCCTTGCACACAGCAGATGGTCAAAAAGCAATTTGTTGACTTGAATTGCATCCCAAGCACACCTCTTGGATCAGCCCCTGGGGAAGAAAAGCTTTTAGGAACATGGCAGGCACAGGTGCTTAGTCTTTAATAAGTGGATATCATACACCTTGAAAATTTTTTTGGGGGGGATTCTAACCCTATCACTGAGTCATACCTCACAACTTTGTAATTCTTTTTAGGGTACACTGTGGTATAGAACAGTGTTCCCAGACCTTTACCATAGATTCTAGTATAGAAGCTGATCAGTGAATGAATGAATTTAAATGACTGAATAAATCAGTGAAATATCCCAGACTAGAAAGTTCCACACTTCCTGTGGTAGGGGAGTTTGCTGCAGAGAGCTGACTGCAGTGAGTCCTATTAGCCCCAATAGCTAGCTATGTCTCATTCTGTTAGTAATTGGAAATGATGGTGGATACATACAGACGGAATGCTATTGAGAGATGGGGGGCCATGACAGGTTAACACAGCTCCCTCATAATTTGAGTAGTCTCTGAACCCATGAAAAGCCCTTTGAGGCTGAACCATGGCATGGTTAAATGCCGACTCTTAGCCTGATTTCACAGTCCAGCCTCAGTAGGTGTAAGTTTGCGTCTTTGGCTAAAGTGCCAATTTCCTCATCTGTAAAACTGGAATAATAATACCTGCTTCATGGAATTTTGGGGTGAGATTATTTGTCCTCTCCAAGTGATCACATGTCACAGAGCAGGGGCTCATGATATTTGAGTGGCTGGTGTATATGCCCTTTGGATTCGTTTCCAGAGGGCTCTCTTCTTGTGATTTCTGCTTTGTGAGTGTGAAAGAGCTGTTGACACATAGCTGTAGATGCTGCTTTCTGTCTCGTGTCTTAGAAGCATATTGAGGTGTTCCATGATGCTTGAGCCTATCTTCACACTGTTCTTTGTCAGTCTAGAAGCCTGTATGAGGTTCCATATGGCCCAGTCTCTTTTATTTTCTAGTTGCAGCTCCTGGCACAGGAGAACTTTCATTGTATTTTGGGAGTCCTGTTATGCTGACTAAGTGCTACCTGCTGCCACTTACAATATTAAGCTCCAATCCAGTTGCCTCCAGCCCATCTCAAGAGGTAAAAAACCTCATCTTGCCCTGCAGAGTGGTCCCAAACTGGATTTATGGGCAGGGACCTAGAAAGGGTTCATTTTGAGGCAAACGATCCAGCCACCCTACCTGTTACCATGGCTTTCCCTGGACCCTTTGTACATCTGGTACCTACAACCTGATCTTAGTTTTGTATAATGTTGGCGTCACTGTCCTTGGAGAAGTGCCTGCAGGGTCTAGCAAATGCTTCTTGCTGGCATTCTGGCAGTTGCTAAGCCCAAAATTTGGCATTAGAACCAACAGGAAAATATATATTAGTTGGATTGGCCAGACCTTTGTTCTTCTCTCCAAAGATGCAGCTCTTCCTTTCCAGATCTGCACAGGTCGTCAGATGGCCTGTAATTCACAACCTGCTGAAGTAGGTTGGCTGTGGTTTAGGAAACCCACACAATAACAAATAGCAAATGCAAGACAGGGTGGTTTATTGGTGCAAAAGTATTCTTCAAACACCAGCTGTGTGCCAGGCCCTTGCTAGGTGATAAGTGAGGATATACATGGTTTGTATCTTCCTGGATTTTATGGTCTACTGTGGTAGACAGATAAACAGGCAGGAAATAATCATTTAGATACAGTTGAGAACAGTGTAAAAGGTAGAGGCACAGATGCTCTGAGAATATGTCATGGGGAGAGAAATAGCTAATTAATCTTTTGGCCTGGGAATGCCTCCTTGGGAAAGACACTGAAACTGAGCCATGCAGGATGACAGGAGTGAACCAGGTGAATGAACCAGGCCATGGGAAGAGCAGGCCTAAAGGTCTTGAAATGGGAAAGACCTCCATGTATTTCCATCACATGCATTTGCCCCAGGATTCCCTTATGTAGTAAGCTCTCCACTAGTGTATTTGGAAATCATGCTTCATTTTCAATTTAACACACATTTTTGGGGCAGAGGGATGAGTCAACTGTGAAAAGTCAGTACACAGATGGCCCAAGCACTTGGAAGGATGGCCTGTTCTTCCCCCTCTCTTCATGCCTTTCAATCCTGTCTTCTGCAGCCAACTCTATTGTATA
>NW_006160195.1:1550693-1593220 GCF_000334495.1 Tupaia belangeri chinensis | reverse complement strand
TCTTTCCCTGCCCCCTTCCCCCTTTTAAAATCCTTCCTATCCCTTCAGTGTCTGTCTGTGGTCTATGAACTTCTCCTTCCTTCTGGGGTCAAGTGTTTTAGGCTTTAGAGTGTCTATAGTTTTATCTTACATGGTGCTATTTAGGGCACCTTAGACTTTCTTGAACAGAGAGATGGTTTGTGAAATTTATATTTAAAAAGTGAGACTAGTATTCATAGGACTGCTCTTTGCACTCCTCCTCCTCCCCCTCTCCCTCCACCATTGGCGATCACCAACTGGGGACCAGGCTCTGGGGCTAAAGATGAAAAGCAAAATTTCTGTGCCCAAGGATCTTAGTTTAGGGAAGGAACAGACATGCATGCAGTTACTGCAGTGCCTTGGGGGGAGTGCACATGATCGCTCTTGGGTCTGGGGCCTCCCAAAATCTGTGACAGATATGAAGATAATAATTTATTGTGGGGGAGGAAGAGAGGTGTATTCACTGACTGATAATATAAATCACCAGGGGTTCTTCTCAAAGGATGATACTATTGTCCAAATTAACTTGGTTGCATTGCATCTCTTATGGTTCTGCTTGTCCCTCCAGAGACCTTCTCACTTGATCTTGGAAAACAAACTTTTCTTTTGAGCACTGGGAAAGAGAAAGAGGAAAAATATATTTTACAACTACTTGTAATAATTTGCGAACTTCCTGTGTGATCTGCGACATGTCACACTATAGAGGGCACCGTCAACATTCCTCAGCATAATTACGTGGTTGGTGAGCAGGCATTTATTCAGAGTCCATTGGCGCCTGTGATTGGAGCAGGGAAGCAGAACTTACTGCAGGTGTTCCAGGCAATCTTTGCACAAATAAAACATGGAGAAAACAAATATGCAGAGTGCAGAGGCCTCTACTTTCTTTTTAAAATTTTTTTTTATTTTTAATTTTTTATTATCATCATAATCTTCTTTATATTACATTGGATTACATATAACTTTACAGTGTATTACATTGCTTTTTCAAAAGGGATTGCCATGTCAGTCAATACAGAGACATTAATCTCCCCGCTTCAACATTCAATATCTTTTGTATGTTTTCCCCAATCAGTATTGTTATTATTCTAATTATTTTTTAAAACAGTCAATCGCTATTTCTCATTTTGCTTGTAAAAATACTTTGCCCATCGTGAAGTACTTCTCAGACCAATCCAGTTGAGAATACTATACATGTCTTCACAACAGTTAATAAGCCATATCTGTTTCTCACTAACGTCCTGCCTCTCTATTGTTCACTTGCTATCTTTCTCTATTCTCTTCTCTTCACCTCCCATTCCTCACTGTCCTATTCTCATTAAGTACCTTCACTGCTTTTATGTCCTCCAATTTTTTGCTCTCTACCATAGAGTGAGGATAGTCGGTATATATTGAGTGGATACATACAATATCTTTCTTTCATAGCCTGGCTTACTTCACTCAGCAATAGATCCTCCATATCTGACCACTTAGGCCTCTACTTTCTATTGCAGCTGCATACTCTCTGTCCTATTAGATTCCACTCTAACTCAGTTCTGAGAGAGACCAGGACAAGTTGCAGAAGACCAGCTATGGCCAACTTGAAAAGGGAAGATGGCTAGAAGGATATGCTATAGCAGTGTTCTCAGACTTACATCTTTATAATCTTGAAAAATCATTGGCTGGAATTTTTTAAATGCAGATTTCTGCTTCCTGTTTTAGAACATAGTCTTCATTAGGCTGAGGCTAGCACTCAGGAACTTGCATTTTTAATAAACAGTATAGATGTTGTGTGTGTGTGTGTGTGTGTGTGTGTGTGTTTAATTGCCAGAGGGCATGTTCACTTTGCCAGTTAGAGACAGAAAGAGGGAGGAAACACCTGCTACTAAGGCATAGTTGTGGAGCAGTCCCTTCTCCTCTGTGTCTCCATCCTGTTGGGATTTTAGGCATACACACACAAGCACCTGATGTGTTCTCGAAGCCTCTGGGGGTCCAAGATTTGAATAGCGGTCAAACAAGTGGGATCCATCTCTTTTAAGGGGAATTATTAATCATCATAAATAGCAAACCATCTTAGCTCTAATACATAATAAGCTTTTAGGTAAAATTAACATTTCATTTTGAAGATATGTGGTAAATTATCATGAGCACAATATTTTCTCCTTATGTCAGCAAGGCTACCATTGGCATCAGAAAGAAAGGCCTTATTTTCCAGTATGTGTATCTCAGTGGAAGCCATTGTCATGAGGTTTTCCTGGAGTGGAAGAACATTGGACCCTTGACTGACTTCTGGGACATAGGGACGCCTGCACGCATGAGCACAGTGGAATTGATGTGGGCCATCTACATGCCTAAGTCCCAGGCAGTCATCTCCGCAAATCTATTTACAAAAAAGTCTTATTTTGGTCAATTCTTGTCTGACTGCATCTTTTCTAACAGAATTGATGTGCTTTCTTTGCACAGATGAACTGAAGGGAATTTACTTTGGCTTTGGTTTATAGTAAAAAGAGTATTGAAACTGAAGTAGTATTAGGATATGTAATAGACCAGGCATGGCAGGCATAATAAGGAATGCTCACTCTTCTAGGAGGGATGCCCTTGAGCACAGAGATGCAGATACTGGTCGATGAAAGCACAGAGAAGGTCTGGGGGATGTGGTAATAACATGACCTGGTACTCTTTTCTTGGTACAGGAAATTATTTGACTTGGCTGGTGAGATTATTTGGAAAGATCTGAGGACACCAAAGACAGACTCATTGAACCTCGGTACCAACAGATGGCATAATGATTATGTTACTGGACTCCCACATATTCAACTGTAGTTTGAGTCCCACACTTGATGGCTTAAAACTCATGCTGGGTGTGTGTGCATGTGTGCCCAATATCCCGAGGGAAGAATAGAGCAGAAGGGATTGTGGTGTGACCATCCTCCTGGGGATTGATTTCTCACTTTATACTTTCTCTCCCTCTCTCTCCAATGATTGCATGCATCCTATAGCAAAAATCTCTCTTAAACAACAACAACAAAATATTATGAACCTCAGCAAGGCTTGATAGTATAGGTTGAGCATTCCTTATTGAAAATCTAAAATTCAAAATGCTCTACAATTTAATGTTCTGGGGTTATTCCATTGCCCGCTGAAGAAACTCGAGCTTTGCTCTTCCACACTTGGCTGGATTTTCTCTAATTAGTGGTAAATTAATGGCACCTAAAATTGATAAAACCATTGCCAAGAAAGAGAAAATAATTAAGTCTATTGAACATACTCACATGGCTATGTGGATTCCTTTCATTGCCTTGTTGTTAAGGGGCATTTGGAGAGTTTCAAGACCTCTCTATGCTCATTGGCTGTGATAATTCCCTGTGGCTTTTGTGGGCTTGGTTTATCGGTATCAGGTGCTTTCTTAGGCCCAAACATCACTTCCCACCTGAGACAGTTGTCTTTGCTGTGATTCTGGATCTGGTCTGTAACCTTTGACTCGCCATCATGGATGAGGCCTATGTCCCTTTCAGTAAATCAAAGGGTGAAAATGCTGTCCCTAGAAAAGATAAAGTAAATGCTGTATCTACTGCTGGTAGAGAAATGTTGAGATTTTTATATGCCAGGATTGGTCTTTTAAAAATTCCTACCTTAGAAAGACCTTGGCATATGTTTTAAAAAATGTTAACTTTTGTTTTTTTTTCATGGTCATCCTGGGATCTAGATCCTTGCCTTTCTAGAAACCAGATCTTGGCACACAGATTCAATACATCTTAATCATTTGTTGGTTCATGAGTCCTTGCCACAGATACTATTGGCCAGGCTATTATGAAGCAGGCCTTGTGCTGCACACTTAGGGTACGGCAGCGAGAAGAACAAACACATCCTGTTCTCTGGACAGACTACAGGCTTTCTATCTGAGATGAAGTGAAGAAAAAGAGGTGCTTGGTGATCAGGGAAACACATTAGGTGTTTGACTGAGCATTCCTGGTACGCTGGATTTGCAGAGGTATCAATGTTTGTGTGACCCCAAGTCATATGTCTGGAGGAGAGTATTTAAGCCTTCATCTCTGAATCTTTGGTAGTCAAATCACCTTAGCTTATCTTGACTCCTACTGACATACATGGGTGACCTCTGCTATTTTGCACAAATTTAGGGACCCAGAGAGTGCCAAGAGGAGATGTTTATCTGTACACCTGAGGTGGAGAATTTCGACAAAATAGGACTATTTTTTAGAAAGAAGTATTTAATTGTATTTACTATTATTTTAATTTGCTATAGGGCACAGGCTCTCATCAGAGAAAGACAGAGAGAGTGGGAAAGTGAGAAAGCAAGTCTCCGGGTCTGGGACCCAAACTGTGGTTGGCCATGTGGAAGTCTAGACCCCTAACCACCACATCACCTGCCCCCAGACTAGAACTTTGATGTGTGTGTAAGTGCTGGGGTGTGGTGAGTTTAGTCTTGTCAGGGCTCTAGTTCTAGTGCTGTACTGAAAGGAGAGACAACCTCAGGAAGATTCCCTGTTTTCATCAACCCTGGATTGGTAGGGCGTAGCTTTCACTGGAATATAACATACCTGCATCAAAGAGTACATATCATAAATGTACCACCTGATACGTTTTCCTGAAGTGAGCACACCCATACAGTCAGCAACCAGGTCAAGAGACGGGGTAGGATCAACATCTGGGAAGTCCAGCTTGTGCTCCTTGCAGACACTGTCCCCTCCCGGGTGAGAACTGTCCTGACCTCTAACATCATAGACGGTTCAGTGCCTGTTTTCATAGTTTTATAAATGGAATCATAAGGATATATACTTTTCAAATGTCTGGCTTCTTTTTTTATCAATGTTCAATTGATGCAGATAGGGTTTATTCTCATTGTGGTGTGACTGTACTATAATTATTCAAGGGGTGTCTAGGTAGTTTTCAGGTTTAGTTATTACATAATAGCACTCTCTTGGACATGTCTTTTGGTGCACATACGCATGCATTTTTCTCATTCACTGGTTACCATTAGACAGGTGACTGTTCAGCATTTTGAGACGTGGTAAAATAGTTCTCCAAAGTAGTTGTGCCAGTTACTCTCTCACTACTGTGTATGGAAAGTTTACTGGGAGCAGCATTTTTCTTTTTGCTGATTGAGAAACTAAAACGTTAACCTATAATCTGACTCATCCATCCAATTCAACAAAAATGTATTGAACATCTTAATATGTGTCAGGCGCTTGCCTACATGACAGAGCCTAGGTTCTAGTCAGGAGAATAAAGAAACTTAGTTAAAGATGCTACCCTTGGTTTTAAGTGCTATGGACAAAAATTAAGAGGGAATATGGAAAGGACATATGGATATATATATTATATTTATTACATATATATATAATAAAATATGTATAACTAAATGCTCTAATTGTAGGTATTCTTTTTTTTTTCTTCTTTGAAATATTTTTGCTATAGGGCCTGTGTGCTCACTAGAGAGACAGAAAGTGAGAAATCACCTCCCAGGGGGCATGACCATGCTGCCATCTCGTCTCCTCCATTCTTCTGTCAATATTGTGGGCACACGTGCACAATTGCTCGGCATGAATTTCAAGCAGCCAGGTTCAGGACTCAAACCACAGTCAAGTGTGGGAGTGTCCAGCACCTTAACCATTATGCCACCTACTGACACTGGTTCTTTATTTATTTATCTATCTATCTATCTATCTATCTATCTATCTATCTATCTATCTATCTATCTATCTATCTATCTTTGTTCTCTTCCCTAGAGGAATAGACCATTTTAAAAGTGATTTTAAAGATATAATTTAAAAAGAGATTTTAGAAGGCGTAGCAAAAGAAAATTTACTTTCCTCCAATATACTGCAGTTATTGTTAACATTTCTGATAAAAGAGATCTATGTGCCTTTTTAGGACACCCCACCCACCACCCGCGCCACTCGTGCTAGAGAGAGAGAGAGAGAAAACACCCCCCAGGAGATAGCCACACACTGAAATCCCTTTTCCATTCTCCTCTCAGGATTTTGGGCATGTGTATGTGCATGCGTGTTTTCCAAGCCACCGGATATAGAACTCTTAATCGTTCAGTTAGCCGTGTGGGATCCAGCAACCTTAACCACCATGCCACCTACTGGTCCTTCTAGTAGACGTTTGGTATCCAAGTTTTCGTTTTCATGGTTGATATCATGCTGTTTATAGGATTTGGGGCTTTCTTTGACTCTTTTGTCATGTAACAGCACAGCACAGACCTTTTGTAGATGGCGTTTTAATGGTGTGTATGGCCCAGTGAATGCATGTACTGTAATATACCAAATGAAGACATGTGACAATAGACAGTTGGCTGTTTCCATTTTTGGAAAACTTTTGAAAACTGACCAATGTTCCATTTTTCCTTATTTTGAGGCATATGAATATTTATACATTGAGAATAATGATTTTTTTTTCAGAGGTTTTTGCTATAGGGCGTGTGCACTCGCCAGACAGAGACAGACAGAAAGTGAGAAATCACCCTCCAGGTGGGATGGCTATGCCGCCATCCCCTCTCCTCCATTCTCTTCTTGGGATCTTGGATACACACGCACACGTTCCTGGCGTGAGTTTTAAGCCACCGGGTCCGGAACGTGAACCACATCAAAATGATGGGTATTAGTGCTTTTTTTTTTTGGTGAAGGCGGTGATGGAAATGCCAAGATACGTGCAGATACTGTGTGAGCATGGAAGGAACATGGTGTGATCCTCAGAGTCTTTGCTGGGAACAATGTTTCTCTGACTCTCTGGACTTGGTTGGAGAAACAGGTGTGAGAGACCAGCTCACTCAGAGCTGGAGAGCAGAACCTGCTGCCCTTTCTCACGTTTGTACCTGACCTTCTGGATGCTTCTCAGAGCCTATCGTCTGGAGAGCCCTTTGAACTTGTTGTGGAGATACTAATGAATCCCAGCCTTGTTCATAATTAGGAGCAGACGCTCCAAGCTGGATTTGAAATGAAATTGCTGCTGACAGATCCCCTGCTACTGGTCCAACGTAGAGAAGCTGTAATGCCCTTGTGGTGGAGGAGGGTGAGAGAAGATCATTAAAAAAACAAGTCCATCCCCACCACAGTGGTAATCTGGTTTCTCCTGTTGCATACTGACAAGGCCTGGGCCCACATCTCGGTCTTCCTCTGTGTTCAGGACATCTTGCCTGATTTTGATTACTCAGTATTTCCTCCACTGCTTTCCACAGGCCTGTCTGGTGCATTCACCTCAGAGGGTAGGCAGGGAAAAGGGATTTCCTGAGATGCTGTCTCAGCATCACAGCAAACATGGCAGTTCTCTGGGTCAGCATTAGCTTTTGGGACTCTTCAGGCCCAGAGCAGTGTTGTCAACTAGGGAAGATTTTGCCCCAAGGAGACAGTCCTCATGTTTGGATGTGTCAATCACTGTGACTGGTGGAGAGGGTGCTGCAGGCATCCAGTGAGTAGAGGGCAGGGGTTCTTCTGAACAGCTTACAGTCACAGAACAGCCCTCTCTTGACACCCCATAATTGTCAGAAGGGTCAAGGTTGAGAAACACAGTCCTAGGGATGTGCTGCTCCTTTTATAATAATTATTTTTAAATGCAGGTGTAGTGTAGATGGAGGAAGTTGAGAATGGGGAGGAGGCGCATGACCAGCCAGATTTTCTTTTGTTCTTGTATGAAATAAATGTCCTAGGTATGTCCTTTGTCCCAGACTCTGGTTTTTTTTGTTTGTTTGTTTTGTTTTTGTTTGTTTGTGAACAAAACAGAACTCCCTATCCTCATGGAGCTTACCTTTAGGGGTGTAGGCCACCTCTTGCTTGAGATGTTTGACTTTTCTAGAACAAGAGAAGGGAGGACTTATAGAACAGATGTATTATTTTTCATATCCTGAGGCGATTTCTTAGCTTATCGCAGCCAATCTACTATAATAAAGACCACATGATTTTTATTATTTTTGCCAAGATAAATGGCCATTGGGAGTTTTTGTATGAGATGGGGTGTGTTCACCTGTGAGTCACAGTAAGCTAGCTGCACTGTGAATCAGAGAGGATGTTTGATTTTGTTACCCTGAGGAGTGGGAAAACACAGCATAAAAATATTTCTGTTCCCTAAAAGAACTGACAGTCTGCAGATGGATGGGTTGGTTACTCTCCTTTGATTCTTGTTTCCTCACACATCTTGGGGAGTATCTATTATTTCCAACAAGATGATCCTCGTTCACAACTCGCTTCTTTTTTATATGCTGCACGGCAAATTTTAACGACACACTCTTCTGAATTGTGTAGTAGTGTCAGCCGAAGCCACAGGGCTCAGTGTGGGGGAACGTGTTTGTCACGCTGGGTTCTCATTCAGGTCCGCCTGGATTATGAGCCGTGTTCTGGGATGTTGGCATCTCTAAGGCTCTCCAGAGGTTTGATACAGACTTGAGGATCAAGGAGGCCTTTTCTCTTTTCTGTACAATGCTGCCACTCTGTCTTGGGGCAGGAAAGGGGACACAGCTATAACAAAGTGATCAAGCTCACCAGTCCGCCAGAGGGTGTCCAATTGTGTCTTTTGCTTTGGTTCACACTAAGTCTGCATGTTAGCAGAAGTGAGAGATACCATGTCTAATCTATTGGGATGTTTCTATATTTCTGCTCATGCATGTGAATATTCCAAGATAATGGGGTGTACTGTGTTTTCTTCCTTGTAGCTGGGGGAGAGAATTTTCTTGGGCATTTTCCACAGTATCTGCTTCCCCTCTTTATTCTGCATCTCTCCCCAAACCCTTCTAATTACTGTCACTGACATCCAGATTGGGCTGCTGACTCTGCCCTGGGTGGCCCACTTCTGGGGAAGGTTAATTGTCTTAGGCATGGGGAGGAGAGTGGAAACATGTTGCCTTTATGGTCTGGTATTAAAGACCCTTTCACTTCACTGACTCCCTTTGACTTCCTACCAATGTTAACTCTGGTGCCATGCTGAGGTGAAAGTGTATCTTTCTCTCTCCCAGACTGGAGTTAACTTCAAAAGACCAGTTAGTTCTTTGGCATACTTTAGGAGTGTGGAGGAAAGAGAGAAAGACCTGTATTGCCATAACCCTGCTTCATTTTCCACAGCCCTATGAGACTCCTTCTGTTTGGCTTGTTAATACACATTTGTAGCTGACTTTACTACTCTGTTACTGGTTGTCCAACCTTGGACCTTGACACCCAAATTCACCTTCCAGAGTAACTTCTTAGATTCTTTTACTTTTAGTTTGGTGTAGGGCACATGCACTCACCAGAGAGAGAACAAGAGAGGAGGTGCTATAAGACACGTGTGTTCCAGAGAGAGTCAGAGAGAGCGCACTTCTGGGGGGACGACCATGCTGCAATCCCTTTTCCATTCTCTTCTTGGGATTTAGAGCATGAACATACACTCACTTTGTGTGTATTTCAACCCACTGGGTCTGGGACTTGCATGATCAGCCATGCAGTTTCCTTAACTTGTGCACCACCTGTTGTTTCAGATACTTTTTTAGTGATAATTTTGAACATTACGCTCTCTTCTCCATTTTTTAAATTTATATATAAAATGCTTTCATAGCACAAAAACTGGTCAGCAGAATAGTTGAAGTAACATATGGATGCATAGGTGAGAAATCCAGTTTGTGTTATATTGATGAAGGAAGCAGGTAAGAATAATTTCTTCCCATCATTTTGGTCAGGTACATTTTAGAGATTGAGAGAGACTGGATTTTCTAAACTATTGTATGTATGCTAGGCTGGGCACCAGTCTTGGAGATGTGGAGACTCATGGTGGAATCTTGGCTCTAAGGAGCTGATGCTCTACTTGGATAGACAGGTCATGGCTGGTGGTAATGCAGAGTGGTGTGAGTTAATCTAGGGAAGCATGGGATACCCCAGGAAACCCAGGGAGGAGCATCCATCCCAAGAGTGAGGTCAAGGAAGCTTGTAGGAAGAAGGCACCTACTCTCAATTATTGAGTGCCTTCTGGAAGAAGGCAAATGGAAGGAGGAATTTCTGCAGGCAAATCTCTCGCCCAGATAATCCCCAGGGCTCCATGTAGCAAAGCTTTGTTAAAGTCCCATTCATAGATGCACAGTCTAGTAGCCAAAGGTATTAAGAAAGAATTGCAGGTCTTACTTCTGAATTTCAAAGAATGTTAGAGAAGGCCAAAATCATAACCCACAACTACAGTTCTCAGGAGCTTTGTTCTCCTCTTTTGGTTCCATTGTGTGCTCAGAAGTCTTAGGTGACCACTCTTCTCTTCCTCCTTCCAGTTCTCCTGGCTCTTTATTACATCGTTTGACTTAGCCTCTCCTGGCCAAATATCTGCTACTTTCCTCAGGCGTCTTAGGTATTTTCCTACCCTTCTGATTTCCAGGCTAAAAAACCCCAAAACTGTTCTTTAGAGGGTCTGGGTGGGTAATGTGGAATGAGAGAAATGGGAGAACTTTTGCATGTTAATACATCTCCTCCCTGTCATACTCATGGGCCATGCCTTGGCTGTTTAGTGCCCACTCCTCATAGTCATGATCATTGAGATTTAATCCACTTCTCTCAGATACTCTTTTTTTCTTCAGACATCCTAATCTCTCCCTCCCTGTGGGGTGTACCCTCTCTGTACAGAGGAAAACAACGATATCTCTAAAAAAAGCTGGAAGGCCACATAATAGGATTAGTGTACTGCAGTTGATAGGGCTGATTAGGACTGATCGTCTTGGGGCAATATTGATTGTCTTTTGGAAATTATTTCAGTAATATGAGAGAGAGTATGTGTGTGTATGCGTATTTAAGGACAGCAAATGTGAACAGCTGCAGCTTTCTGAGACCAGTCATAAACACATGTCCCTGTTTACCAAACATGTATGGGTAACTAGCTTATTGAGGAATTTCAATTTTGAAAATAAATACAAGGCAATTTTGTTTATTTTTAATTGCTACTTTCCTTTAATAACATCTTTGAAAATTGTATAGTGTGCTATCATTTTTAGCTTTAAAACTAAGTCTCGTTAAGTTTAAATCAGTTAAGCTTGAAACTTCTATCTCCTATAAGACTTGAAGTGTTCTCTTCTTCCTCTGCACAGTCCTAATTTATGGCTTGAGAAGCCCATATGGATGAAAGTATGATTGATTACTTAACCCCTTACCCCCCCCCCCTTTTTGAGGACAATGTGAGGGAAAGAAAACCCTTTTTGAAGGACAGAGTGAGAGAAAGAAAGTGAGAAAGCAAGCTGCCAGGTCCAGGACTCAAACCGCCGTCGGCCATGTGGAAGTCCAATACCCTTAACCACCACAATACCTGCCGTCCCAACCTCCCCCTTTTTTTGAGAGAAATATTTTTGCTATAGGGCATGTGTGCTTGCTAGAGAGACAGACAGAAAGTGAGAAATTATCCCCCAGGGGGATGGCTATGCCACTATCCCTTCTCCTCTTGGGATTTTGGGTATGCATGCACATGTGCCTGGTATGAATCTTAAGCTACTGGGTCTGGGACTCGAACCACGGTTGGCTACATAGAAGTCCAGTGACATAACCATTACTCCATCTGCTGGCTCCTCTTTAACCCTTTTTCTCCCAGACTTGACATCAAGGTAGGCTTTTGGAGGGTCAAGCAGGGAACCCTCTGCTACATAATTCCTTGATGTGGTGGTTTAACTATAAGTCATACTCTTCCTTCCTATCCACTCCTGCTTTTTTTGAAATTTGTTTGTTCCATGGTACGTGTAGGAGATGAAGAGAGGGAGCCCAGGCAACCCCAGAAGGGTCTTGATGCTGCAGTCCACCCTCAGCTTCAGTCATCCTTGGGCCCGGGCACATGCATGCCCAGCATACTCAGGGAAGGCTCTGGACACAAACTTAGAACCCTCTTATGTGGGTCAGACTTGCAGAGCAACTCATTATACAGCTATGTCACTGTCTGATCCCTCTATCTGCCTTTCTTATCAGTCAAGGTGGGCTATGTTAGTTAAGCTTTTAAAAAAATGGACATTAACTCCAAAAATCACACTGGTGGCTTAAAACACCAGTTTATTTCCACCTCATGCTACCCATCTCTCATAAGTTGGTAGGGGCTCTGATCTGCTTTGTCTCAGGACGACAGGTATCTCCATGCTTTCACAATTAGTGTGGTAGGAGGAAGAGTGTCCTGCAGAGCACGGCATTAGCAACTCCGTGCATCGTCTTAGATGAGATACCATTGTTCAGGGCAAAGCAAGTCACACGGCCAAACAATCATCCCTGGGGGAAGTTAAGGGTAATCTTACCATGCACGTGGAAAGAGGAGAAGTCACCTGGCATTAATAACTCCTCCCGGAGATCTATCCCATAGCCTTATGCTAATAAGGGGTCGGCCCTCCTCATGGAGGGACACACAACAAGGCTTTAGCTGAGCTGCTGTTTAGGTTGTCCTTCTCTAAACTCTCGTCTCTCTTGCTAACTCTGCCAAACAGTGGGGACAGAGCTTCCTGGTTCCTGCCTCTTCTCTGTTTGGCCAATCGTTTAGAGTTCTCTTTTCTCTGTTCAGTTAGTCATGGGACAGATCAGCAAGTTCACTGTCTGAAAAGTTGCCCAACTTGGGAAGCAAATCTTCTTGCAGGTACTCATATTTTGAGCATTCTTAGACATGCCCCTTAAATGGCATTTGAGAGGGGACTACTCCTCACTGGGAGAACCTGAGGAACAATGCATGTCTGAAAAAGTTGGTGTTCACCACCTTCTCCCCTTCTATTTTTTTCCCCCTGTAGGGTGTATGTATTCGCTGGAGACAGAGAGAGAGGCAGAGAGACAGAAAGCGAGAAATCACCCCTCAGGGGAGATGACCACACTGTAGTCCCTTCTCCTCCATTCTCCTCTCAGGACTTTGGGCGTGTATGCACACATGCCCAGTGTGAGTTCTAAGCCACCGGGTGTGGGACTCCAACCACGGTTGACTACTTGGGAGTCGAGCAGTGTAACTGTTACGCCATCTGCTGATCCCATCTTCTTCCGTCTTTGGTCCTCTTCTTATTGAGACTGTGGAAACGGCGGGGGCCGGGGCGGGGGCTAGTATAGGAAAATATTGGG
Organism: Tupaia belangeri chinensis; assembly: GCF_000334495.1. NCBI lineage: Eukaryota > Metazoa > Chordata > Mammalia > Scandentia > Tupaiidae > Tupaia > Tupaia belangeri. Next base: position 1,580,201 of record NW_006160195.1, on the reverse strand, counting down.
TCAGCAGATCTTTCTGATGACCCAGTAAAACCAGTGAGTATTTCAACTCTGAATGTCTCTGATGTGTTGGACTTGGATATGATTTTCTGAAGAAGTTTGTTTTAATTTTACAGATTTCTTCCATGGTGGAGGAGAGGTAACCCCAGTGTTGCAATCTCTCTCCTGCCTCAGCCAGCCCAGATCATGGTGCAGGAACACCCAGCATGTACAGGGAGATCTCTGGAAGAGAACCTGTGAACTTCCCATGTGGTCTAACATCAGAGAGCATTGCATTAGTGATGCTGGCCTCTTTTAAAAATTTTTCTTAATAACCAGAGGGTACATACACTTTGTAGAGAGAGCAAGAGAGAATATGAAAGAAAGAAAAGAAAATAAGAGAAGGAACCTCCTAATGTTGTATGGCCGTGTCATAATCCCTTCTCCTCTGCCTCTCCATCCTGTTAGCTCTTGGGCATGTACATATTTATGCCTGGCATGTCTTTCTGGGACTGGGACTTGAACTGCATGTGAAATCTGGTTCCCTTAACTGTTAGTCTATAGGCTGGCTTTTTTTTTTTTTTTCTCTTAATACAATTTTTCTTTCTTTTTTTTTTTTTTCTTTTTTCTTTTTTTTTTTTTCTTTTTTGGGCTACTGATACTACTGATACTACTCTTGCTCCTGGAGACTTTGGATATTATTGCCCCAGGTGGTGGCATTGGAGGCTCTTATGTTTGGTTTATTTGATCTGTTGGTAGATGACTCGTGCTCACTACTCTTTGTTTTAGCAATAATAGCAGCTGATACTTATTGAGACAGTGTGCCAGGCACTGTTGTGCAACAGCCCTGTCACTATTTGCTCTGTGTTGATCAGACCCCTTGTGTGAGAATGCACACTCACTCATATTCTGTACCAAGCAATTTACACCTCACTGACCTTCATGGATCTACTCGAAGATCCTGTTACCTCCATTTGGTACCTGCAGAATCTGAGACTCAGAGCTGTGAAATGACTTGCCCAAGTAGGAGATCTATTAGGTCGTCAGAAAAGTCATGACACATTTTTGCACAGAAGAATACCATGTGACTTTCTGATGACCCAATAATATACAAGAGGGGGGGCCTTCTAATCTGGGTTTGACTCCAGACCCCGTCTTCTTGAGCGTACTGTACTGCTGATTGATGTAAACCTCATTTTATTAACTGGCTGGGTAGCTAGCACGTTGACAGAAGCTGGGCTTTTCAGTTTCGTTACCTGAAGTCAGCATCCCTCTTTCTAGTGTCACAAAGATATGCTGATGTGGGGAAGCTGCTTCTGTCAGCTTTTTACAGTGGTCCTAGCTTCAGGGGCTGTCTGAGCTGACATGTGGGACTTAGCAAGGGGCACTCTGTTGAAATGAGGCTTAGTTTCCTCCCCCTCCTCAAACGCGATCATTCCCTGGGGAGTGAGTGGGGAAGCATTGTCATGGTCCATTGGATGCCGACCTACTCTTGTGCCGAGCTGCTGTTAGGGGTTGTCTGCAGGTTGACAGGTTTGCTGTGATATCCTAGCCAGCAGGCTGGTCCCCTCCCCTTCCCTGCAAGTTATATTGAGAAATGATACAGGAGATAGGGACAAGAGCTGGCTTCCCCGGACTCGGAATGTTCTGCAACCTTTTTCTACTCAACCTTGGAGTTAGTGAGAAAAGTTTCTGGACTGTACCTCTCTAGAAGTTTGTGCAAGGGCTTTTCCAGTCCTATTTACAAAAATAAATCCACTACTAAAAACAAAACAAGACCATAAAATACCATATTTTGAGATAAAAAAAAATAGAAGAAAACAAAATATGTGTAATCTCATCACCTCAACATAGTTATATTGCTTTATGCATTTATATACTCATTATATATATATGTACATATATAATGATATTTATGTATATATATATATAGTTTTAAATGAAATAATTTAACACATGCTCTTCTTTTTAAAATGCTATAAAAACATTTTCCTGGCATATATTAATACTTGGACCACATCTTCCTAGTACATTTGTCTGTCAGTATCCTTGGAGTGTTGGTTCCAGGAACCCCTCATATAACAACACCTATAGATGCTCAAGTCCCTGATATAAAATGGTTATTCACATAAAACCTATGCACATGTTTCTTTGTCTTTTGGAGAGATTTTGCTATAGGGTGTGTACGCTCATCAGAAAGATAGAGACAGAGAGACAGAAAGTGAGAAATCACCCCCCAGGAGGGATGGCCATGCCACAATCCCTTCTCCTCTATTCTCCTCTTGGGATCTTGGGCATGCACGCATATGTGCTCGGCGTGAGTTGAAGCCACTGAGTCTGGGACTCAACTGCAGTCGACTACATGGGAGTCCAGTGACATAGCCTATATGCCAACTGCTGGTCCTATTAATACTTTTAATCATCTTTAGATTACTTATAATACCTAACACAATGTATATGCTATGTAAGTAGTTACTGTATTATGTAGGGAATAATGACAAGTCAGCCCAAGAAAAAAGTTCGTACATGTTCAGTATAGATGCAGTCTTCTTTTTAAAAAGTATTTTAAATCTGTGGTTGGTTGAGTTTGTGGATTTGGAACCAACAGATATAGAGAGTCAACTGTATTCCTTTGGGTGGATATTTTTAATGATTTATTTAAATAAGCCTTTTGTTTGGCATTTGGACTGTTTTCAATTTTTCTCTATTATAACAGTATTGTGATGAATATCTTTGGCAATTAAAATTTTGTTCAGTCTTGTAATTATTCTCTTAGGATAAATTTTTAGTGAAAGAATTACTGAATTGCCAGAAAACAAAAATAATGCAAAACTGTTAGACTTCTGATGTGCTTCGTCGAACTATATACCTACTCTTCTTACTCAGCCTGTGAAGACCATGCTTCACTGTACCATCTTTGGCTCCTCTGAGAATTTTCAGGGAGTCTCCCTGAAGTCCGTGTGTTCTCCATTGACCTATCGCTTCCTTAAGTTTTTTTTTTTTCTAAGAAGCAATATTTACTTTTTAAAAATAGGTAATACCTACACACGGTTTAAAACATGCTATAAAAAGCATATGAAAGGGGACCAGCAGTTAGCGTAATGGCTATGTCGCTGGACTCCCACGTAGTCGACCGCGGTTCGAGTCCCGGACCCGGTGGCTTAAACTCACGCCGGGCGTGTGTGCCCAAGATCCCGAGAGGAGAATGGAGGAGAAGGGATTGCAGTGTGGCCATCCCCCATGGGGGGGTGATTTCTCGCTTTCTGTCTCTCTGTCTCTCTCTGTCTGGTGAGCGCACGTGCCCTATAGCGTGCATATGAAAGGATATGAAAAATGGAATTAAAGTATGAATTTATTTTAGCGCAAATATTTTTAAAATCTTTGCCTCATTTTTTCATGATAAACATTTTCCATAAACTTTTTTCCCATATGGTAAATGCATTCTTGCTTTTTTTCTTTAAAATAAAAGAATTATTTATTTTGTTTTATTTATTTTTAATTTGACCAGAGAAAGACACAGAGGGAAAATGAGAAAACAAGCCACCACGTCCCAGACTCAAACCACAATCAGTCATGTAGGAGTTCAGTGTCTTACCACCACACCATCTGTTGGCCGTGTTCTCTGCTTTTCTTTGCTACCTGCCCCACGTACGATGCAGATGATCAACCAAGTAGTCATAGCTGGTTAACATGGAGCCTGCTAGATCTCTTATTGTAATGGTACTGTATTTCCTTTGTCTTTAATACACAATCTGCAGGATGAAATTTTGGAGCTATGTGACTTTCTTTTTTTCAGCAGTCTTTTACCCAATGATTTTGACATCCATTGATGATCCTTGACTATCAGTTATTATATAGGGATTTGCAAAGTGATGACTTTCCAATTCTAACATCCTTCTTTCATCTTTTAGTTTTTTCCTTGAGAGATTTTTGTCTTAGAGCATGTGTGCTTGCCAGAGAGAGAGAGACAGAGTAGACACATGTGCAGTTTTGTTGGCTGTTGCCAAGTCCCCCTCCATGGGATTAGACCATTTTGTACTCCAACCAGCCATGTATAACAGTACTCTTCACCCACAGCCTCACTGGCAGAGCATGCCATGAAGCGTTTGCATTTTCTCAAATAGATTAGGTAAGAGATAAGGACTACAGTATGGTTTAATTTGTATTTCTTTTTATTATGAAGTAGGAGAATTGTTTCAAATAGTTTGTATGTCTTTTTTTTGTGGACTCCATAAATTTTGCCCTTTTTCCTATTAGATCCTAATTATTTTTTCTTTCTTTCTTTCTTTCTCTCTTTCTCTCTTTCTCTCTTTCTCTCTTTCTCTCTCTCTCTCTCTCTCTTTCTCTCTTTCTCTCTTTCTCTCTCTCTTTTCCTTTCTTTTCCTTTCTTTTTCTTTCTTTCTTCCTCTCTCCCTCCCTCCTTCCCTTCCTTCCTTCCTTCCTTTCTTTTTTTAAAATTGTCAGAGGGCATGTTTGCTTGAGAGAGAGAGAATATCTCAATAGGGTGTGGTCTGCCAGGATTCCTTTCTCTTTATTCCTCTTTTTTGGTCAGGATTTTAGGTGCACACACACATATGTTCCATGTTTTCTAAGCCACTAAAGCCAGGATTTAGACCATGGTTAGCAATGTGGGATCTGGCTCCCTTAATCGCTATGCTATAGGGCCAGTCCTATCCCCTCCTCCCTTCCTCCTCCTTCCCTTCCTTCCTTTCTTCCTAACTTCCTTCTTTTTTTTTAAAGTTGCATAGTATTTCACTGTTTGGATATGCTTTGTTTCCCTAGTCTCTTATTGATGGAAATTGATGTGGTTTTCTTACTTTTTACTATTAAAATAAATGCTGTAATGTATCTTATGGAAACCTCATTGCTCATTTCTAGCTATATCTGTAGGTTAAATTTCAGAAGTAGATATTCTTGGTTAAAGGGTATGTTAATAGATATTGCCAAATTACCCTCCCTGCCCTGGGCTACCCCAGTTACACTCCCACCAGTTACATGTGTTTTTGCCTGCTTCCCCCCAGCCTTGGAAGCTGACTGAGTTACTGCCTTTGGGTTTTTGTCCTGATAGGTGAGATGTCAGACCTCAGCGCAGTGGTAATTTGCACTGAGCATTTTTTGTATACTTGAGACATGTATGTTTCTTTTTCTGCTTTGTTGCCTCTTTCTATATCCGTTAAAGGTTGGGGCTGCTTTAATTCTGTCAAAACTCCTTCCTTGGATGGGGTTGCGATGGGGGTGTCAGAAGGGAAGATGACAGTGTAACAGTAACAAAGAGCTCTCTTGTCTGACCAGGATCTCTGTCTCTGAGAACTGCAACTGCAAACCAAACCATTTTTGAAGTGTCCCTGTCCCGAAGGTCCACTCTGTGTGTGCACATGGTCTGCTGGAAGTTTTCTAGTTGCTCCCCTCCTCCCCCAGTGGCAATGTCCTCCCATGAGTTCCTGGCAGTGAGTCCTTGGCGAGCTGTGCTCCAGATGAATTCCTGGTTGGAGTGAGTCTGATTCAGATTCAGGGGCTGCAGCTTTTGGCTCCAGGGATGATTTTATCACTCTTCTGTCTGCTCGCCCTGGCCAGCTGCTCTCTTCCCCCCTCCTGCCCAATCTACCTGGGCCTAATCACTCTGCCTTGTTATTTTTTGTGCCCTCAGGGCCGCTGGACATGTGATTGCTTGGTTGCTGATTGCAAGGTGGCAGAGTTCCCTGATCACCTGGTCTCAGCCTCTTATTTCCCCGCTGAAAGGAAGGTGGAGAGAGTGCTAAGGCCCCTCCAGGAAAATGTGCTCTTTTTCCTGCTGTTGGGACCTGTGCTCCTGGGTGTGGCTGTGTTTTGTCACGGGTCTGAGGTGCTGACTGCCAGTAGTCATCATTACATCATTTCCCTTCACTTGCCCATGGGTAAGGGATAGATTCTGTTTTCAAATTATTTTAGAATAGCTACCAAGCCCTGTACTTACTGTTCCATAAGTTGGTTGGCCATACTATGGCAGTGAAGCAGTAGTCATGGATTTTTCTCTTAATTCTGGCAAATACAGTCACATAAACAGTAATACAGCTGTTACCGATAGAGGACTGGCTATGTGCTAGGCACTGTACATTCATTTCCACTTAACCTTTGCAACAACTGCATGAAGTAGGTGCTGTTATCTCCATTTTTTCAGATGAAGGAACTGCCCCAAAGCTCACAGCTACTAAGTGGTAAAGCAAGGAAGGACATAAGTAATTGATCTGGGGGGGAGGGGGAGTATTTTAATTTGGTGGAGAAGACAGCAAAGCTACAATCCAGTTACATGAAAAGTAATTTTCAGTTCTTGAGCATATATCATCTGAATAGATCAGCCCAGGATCACCCTGTGCAGCTCTGGGGATGTTAGTCTGGGTGGGAGAGCTGAGCAGAGCTAAGTCATGCACAAAGCAGGGTCTACTGATTAACAATGGCCATGTTTCGTGAGCATGCACTATGCCATGCTGAGCACTGTGCAGTTCTCTCATATGCTTATGAAAAGGGAGCTATTTTCACCCTAGTTTATGTATTAGCCCGAGGCTCAGAACCGTAAGCAAATTGCCCAAAGACACATGGCTGATCATGGAGAGCCATGGTTCATACCTGGCTGGTTCTCCCATGACCTGCGCTCTAGTTATCCCTGTTACTCTGCCTTCCAGGGGTCCGGGGAAACCCTGCTGTACCACTGGGCACCTTTCAGACAGGTCTTCCCTTCCAGCACTGGACGGAGGGAAGCTCATCACCAATGATGAGCCAGGGGTCAGCGAGTTTAGTAAAGCACACTTTCTTTCTGTCTTAGGTGGGCCTCTTGGTAAGAGATACCTCTTACAGTTACTTGTGGGACTACTGGTTGCCCTCGTTGATCATTTCACTGTGGATGGAATTGTGGATCCATCTGCAACATGTTTCACAGAGGTTGAGTCTTTGTGTCCCCCGTCTCCTCCCCACCCCCCGTGGCACTGAGGACAAGGACAGAGGCAGTTTCTGTGTAGCAGTTCAACCTCATTAGCTCATAACAGTGACAGGACAATACTGAGTCAGTGGGAGCACTTACTTAAGGAGAGAGGGACGTGTACAGAATGATCTTGACAGAGCACACCACGTGAGAACTTAATTCCAGGAGAAGCTGATTCTTCGGAGAAGCACATCCTATACCCTCCCCCCTCCTCCCTTAAATACTCCCAGTACACATGAGTTTTAGAGACGTTCTAAGAAGTCCTATGATTAAAGATGCCTATTTAACTTTCTACCTATTGTTCTCTAAGCTTATTTGATCATGAGACCTTCCTATTTGTTTTTTATTTGTTTGTTTTTACATAACTATACAGCAGAGCCAGTTTAATGCCTTTTTTTTTTAACTTGAAAAATTCTCAGCTAGTATATTTTGGAAAAGTTTCTATCTTAAATGTGGTTAACTGTTAAAAAGCTTTTGTGCTTAAACGTTTAACTCCCAACCCTCTGACTAGGGAATAATAGAGTCATTCTTGACATATTCTGGAAAGTTGAAGTTTTGTTGTGTATTTGTTTTTCCTCTTGAATTGAAAAGTTTCCTGAGGGCAAGCAAAGAATTCTTAATCTCCTTTGTATCAAACCCACAGCTTTCTTGACACTAGCTATATAGTAGCTACTCAATAATTACTTGCTAATTGATCGATTGAAGATGTTTACCAAAGGTCAAAGAGTTAATGAGTTGAGGCTGGAATCCAGTTCTTTCAACTTCTGGGCAGAGGTTTGGCCAGTCAACAAACTCTAAATGTAGGCTTCTGCAGACTACTGTAGTTTCCCAAAACTACAAGCTCAACTGGCGTTATAAAGTTTCCTCCTGGCCATCATTCTTGACTATGACTCTCAGCATTATCATGCCCTTTGCTGTATGAAGTGGGACATGGACCAGCTCTTCTACAGGTTTTTTTTCTGTGTGTGTGGGCAGCCCTTCTTCCTCATTTTTACTCCACTACAGCTCTGGCCCCAGGAAAACATGGAACTTTGATAGTGTCTGCTTTGTTCTGTCTGTGGGTTTTTCCTTGGAAGTTCGATACTGGTATTAGGTCTGAGGGATACAGGACTGAAGGTGGACTGTTTCCAGAGCTGGCTCACTATTGACGCTTAATTTCCGAGAAACACAGACATGTGTTACCAACTGGGAAACCTTAATTGCATTATTATGTTTGTATTGACTACTGACAATGTACTGGGGTTTCCATAGTGTCAATAGCAGGGATGACCCTTCATCAAGAGGATTATAATGCAGGCCATTTATCAAAAGTTTTTCAGCCAAGGTTGACATGGATATAATGAGGATTCACTAATTGCCTTTCCTGCATTAATGTATCAAATTTCAGATGTATTGAAATCCGTCCTTTTATGGCTATTTGATGCTTGAAACTATAGCTTGCTGGTAAGCAGGGGAGAGCATTGAGCAGAATTTGAATGTCTTGAAGGAATGTTCTTTATTGAAACACCTACTGGGCTTCATCTGTTTCTGGGCCTATTCTCTAACCTTGAGACTCAAAAGAAAAACAGCTTTATTGTGAATATTTCAGTCTTTCTCTGCCATGTGTCACCATCCCCATCCCCTCCCCCACTCTCTGTAACTCCAGGAATCATTTAGCCTTATTTATGTAAAAATTGATTGAATTTAATGAAATGGAATTAGAAGGAGTCTTCATTGTTCTAAATGAGTGCCTTTTGATAATCTATTGGGATGGAATATGATTTTGGTTAGGGACAGTGTGTCCTATTATGTCAGAGTACCTTCATGGACAATTTATTAAAATAGCACTAAACCCCCAAGACACTAGAGGTTAAAAGACTTGAAAGATTGAAATCAACATGGGTTTTATTAACTGAGTTTATCTGGATAGTTTGTTTGTAGATATATATAACTCAAATCATAGAGGGCCAATAAATCTGAATTATGTTTTGTGAATTTGATTTAGTCGAGAACAGGGGACAATTAGACACTTTCCTAGTTAACGTTGCTTGAATGCATACCTGCCTCCACCTCTCAATCTATGGAACCCTTGCCATGTGTGGGATACTGTCGACCTCACAACTTTCACACTCTTCTCCCTTTGTATTGTCTGTTTTCTTTTAGGCCTTACCGTTGACTGGATTAACTCTCCATCACCTTTTAGGTCTCAACCTGGCTCTCTTCCTTAGGAACCTTATTTGACTCATAAGTAGATCAGATTCTTCTTGTGATTTTGTAAGATGTACCTTTTCTTCACAGCCCTTGTCACCACTTCAACTCAATAGTAGTTTGTCTTACTTCTTTAATATATTTCCCTTGTTAGATTATGTGCTCCATGAGAGCAGAGCAGACCATATCTATTTTCCTTAATATATTTTCAAGGTCTTTGTGCAGTGTTTGACCCAGAGTACGCACTCAGTATTTGTTGAAAGGAAAAAGAGCAGAAGCCCATTATGAAGAGTTTTGGCTTTTTAGACTTCTAAGATGGTTCTCAAATATATTCACCTCCTGAAATTCATACCTCAGTGTAATACCTGTCCTTGAGTATGTGCCGGACCTCATGACTCACTTCCAGCAAAGAGAATACAGCAAAAAATGTCACTTCTGAATTTAGGTTACAGAGAGAATGTGGTTTCTGTCCTGTATGCCCTCTCTTCTTCCCTTTTTGCCCACTCTGACGGCCTGCAGGCCAGCAGCCCCCAAGCAGCTGAAACTACCAACCACCATGTGAGTGAACTTGGAAGTCGATCCTCCCTTCATCAAAGCTTCAGATAAGGTCCAGACTGGCCCATTGATTGCAGTGTCTGAAAAACCCTGGGGCAGAGATCCTGAGCTGAACACGTTCACATTCCTGACCCACAGACACAGAGGTAATACATGCTTAGTGTTCTAAGCCACTCAGTTTGGAGGTATTTTGTTCTATAGCCCTAGATAACTAATATCATTACAGAGGTTATTAGATAATGATTATTGTGGGAACTTAATATATGCCAGATCTTGTGCTAAATACTTAACATGAACACACTTACCTATTTTCACATTAACTCTGTGATGGAGGTTCTGTTATCTCCATTTTATAGATAAGATAAATTGGGGCAAAGAGAGGTTGAGCAATGTGTCAATCTTGGCAGAGCACTGGCAGCGGGATCCTACAGTATGTGCTCTTAACCATCTCTCTGAAAATAGAATGTAGTCTGGAATGGCTTTAGGTTCCTTCCTGATCTAAAGACCAGTGCTCCTGACTCTATGGACTTCCAGGATTCAGTTCAACTGGATTGTGCAACCATTCAGAAGAAGAGTTCGGGCAGTGGTTCAGCTTGGACTTGGCCTCTTCAACAGCTGAAATAAACCCCTATAGGAGAGATCCAGCTGTCACATTATTTAGGCATGACCCTCTTAGTGCTCTGTGAATTAGCATGCTTAGTATGGAAACCCAGGGAGAAATTCCGAGTCGGCCACTCCTCTTGTATCCAAGAATAAAATCCAATCAAGAACATAAAAGATGGTGGCTTTTGGAGTAAAATGAGCAGCATCCACCGTGATTACAGCTTGTTTTAAAACTTCTGCAAGATGAAATTAAATTGAGTAATTGTTTGCACATTTAACCACATGACTCTGATTCATTTGAGGCAGATTGTGGCATTGTGAATATTTAAACCAGTAATAAAGCTTTTTAAGCGTATGTTCCCTTTTATCTCACTTATCTATAGATCTAAAAATGCAGCAGCACAGCATGTAAGATGTTTGGGAGAAAAGACAAATGTTGGGTAAAGCTTTAGGTTATGGAATTTCAAATTCTTATATTGGGAACTGATTTTATGTGCAGAGTGATTCTGAGCCCTGGATTCTGGGATATATTTTGTTCCAGAGAAATCTGTGAAGACCAAGACCCTGTTGTCATCTGCCCTCTAGTTGGCTTGTGTGTCTCCTGCTTTGAGTTGACTTTTGCCAACTTCTTGAGTGCTGTGAAGTTGTATCATAATTGTTCACGCAAATAAATTTGTTTTGAGTGATGGACAAATAGCCAGGCATGTGCAGATTGTAAATAAGTGTTGGGTATAAGATATATACAGAATGTGTAACTATTTGCAGTATTGTGTCAAGTAAGTCTTTATATTCTGGAAACATACCCATGTACCTGATAGTAAAAACATCTGACTATGCCCAGAAAAATTCCAGGTAGACAGGTAGACAAGAATCAAGTTTGGGCTCTGTGGAAAAGATTAGCTTACAATTTTTTAGAAGTCTAACTTTGCACATTAGTCTTAATGTCGTTATAAGAATTTGGATGGAACTTGGATCTTTATATTCCAAGGTTTGGCTTTGCCCATGGTGTTCAGCTGTCATGATTTTAATTTATTTTTCTCAGCTGTCATGATTTTGGCGGCTTTTTGATATTGGGATTGTTTTCTAACCTCAGCGAGATCGCAATTTGATAGTCTTTTCAGTAATCTAAATATATTAGAGAAATGAATGTATTTATATTGGTATCATATATTTCCTTCATGGGAGTAGTTTATAAATATAAGCAAAACTGATGACCTGGGTGTCCCTTATTTACTAGTTGCCATTCAGTCAGGAGTCACACCCCTGGTGTTGTCTGGCGCCCTACTCTCTGCAGAGGGCTTCTGTAGTGCTGCCCTCTCCTGGTTATCTGACTCGCCCTTTCCAATGTCTCTGGCTGTGCCTTTTTGTCTAGGTCCTGTTTTTTTTTTTGTTGTTTGTTTGTTTTTCTCCTCACCTTTAAATATTGGAGGATTTAGGATTTCCCCAGGATCTTTCCTCAGATCTCTTCTCATCTTATCTCTTCTGGATGGTTCCATTCACTTGGAAAGTTTTAACTGCCACACGTATGGTCACACTAAATCCACGTCTTCAGCCTAAGTTGCTAGTTCAAGTCAAGGTTAGTCCAGTTGCCTGGTGACATCTCCAGTTGGATGGCCCAACTTTTTTTTCTTTCTTTCTTTTTTTTTTTTTTTTTTTGCCATAGGACATGTGCATTCGCAGGAGAAAGAGAGAGGAAAAGTGAGAAATAATTCCCCCAGGGGGGATGGCCCCACCACAGTCCTTTTCCTTCCATACTGCTCTTGGGATTTTGGGTGCACATGTGTCCAGTGTGATTTTTCATGCCACCTCCTGGCTCTGGCCTAGCCCTTTTGATAGCACAAACTCAGCATTTGTAAAACCGAACTCCTCTTGCTCCCTGATCTACTTTCTCTCCTGCTTTTTGTCACTGACTGGCATTGCCATCTCTCCAGTCTCTGTAGACTGTTGTTATCCTTGGATCTTCCACCCTGCCATGTGCAGCTCTATTTTATCTCCTCAGTTGTTCTCAAACCCATCTTTTCTTCCCTGGCTTCATGTCTGTCTCTTCATTCATGGCATGGATGTTCATGAGTTACTTCTTCACTTTAAGTTGAGAGTCCTTTATTCTGGTGTTGTCTGACACCTCCTTCTCTTCAAAGGGCTTCTATAGTGCTGTTTTCTTAAGGTTTTCAGAAAATGGTCTCTGATATCTAAATACACCAGCTCTTGTTACCTCATCTTTGTGCCAGTTCCATATGGGAAGGCTGAGGAAGACATCTCACAGCACACTGTGGGTCCTTTCCCTTGGAATCTTGACAGTTTGCTGGAGGAAGACCATGATATGATGAAATTGTTGCACATACATACATAATCTCTTTTCCCCAGGGCAGTATGTGAAGACTCATGTCTTTCCATCACTCACAGCAGATATCCTCTGGGTGCTGGTGAGCCCCTGCTGTGGTCAGGATTATTGGGGGGAATATTGTGGCAGTGGATTGGGAATTGCCTGGATGAACTATTTGAATGTTGGGCTCTAGAAAAATCAAATGAAGGATCAGAGCCCAAGTAGGTCTTGGTCACACTGTGGAGCCCGTGCCATGGGAGATCAACAGTTCCTCCTAAGGGAGGCTCTAGACCTCAGGCATGTACAGAACTTCAGGCCGGATACATGTTTGCCCTCATTGTTCTCTACCTGGTACCTCTCAATCTGAAAAATCACCACTCCTTCCAAAACCAGTGACTTGTCACTGATTTGGTAAATTTACTGAGCATCAGTAGATGCTGTCTATGTGGTGACAGTATTCTAGGCCCTGGGGAAGCAGTAGTAGACAAAGCAGGGAAAGTTTCTTGCTTTATATCACTAGTGTTCTGGTGGAGGAGTTGAGCAATCAGCAAGTGGATGCATGAGATCATTTCAAGTGGTGGTGAAAACTGTGAAGACAGGGAACCAGCAGTTAGCGTAATGGCTATGTCGCTGGACTCCCACGTAGTCGACCGTGGTTCGTGTCCCGGACCCGGTGGCTTAAAACTCACGCCGGGCGCGTGTGCGTGCGTGCCCAAGATCCCGAGAGGAGAATGGAGGAGAAGGGATTGCGGCGTGACCATCCCCCCTGGGGGGTGATTTCTCGCTTTCTGTCTCTATGTCTCTCTCTGTCTATCTGGTAAGGGCATGCAGTGAAAATCTCTCCCCCCCCAAAAAAAAAGAAAGAAAAAAAAACTGTGAAGACAGTACAGTGGGGTGATGTGTTAGAGTGAGGACAGCAGCTGCCCTGGGGAGGGGATACGTGAGCCAGCCATGGGATGATCTAGACATAGACCTTTCCAAGCAAGGAAAGATCAAGTGTGAGGGCCTTGACACTAGAATGAGCTCGATGTTTCTCAGTGAAGCTTTCTCTGTCTCTTCTGATGAGTTTTTGGTTTTGTGTCTGGCTCCTAATGTGCTTTGTTCATCTCTGAAATATTAAGTATACTCATACTCATAGTAACCTGATGAGGTTAATACCACTATGATCCTCATTTTCAGTTGAGGAAAACGAGGCACAAGCTAAGTAACTTGCCCTGGGACATACGTGTGGCAAGTGATTGAGCTGGGATTCCAAGTCTGCCAATCTGACCACAAATCTGCTCCTTAAGCAGTGCACCATCCAGCTTCTCAGTATTTGTGGCTAGAAGGGATGAGTCTGAACCAAGGATGCCTTTCTCACCTGAGCATGTGATCCATAGCCTTGTCTGCATACAGCTGCATAACTCTTGGGCTGGAGTGGCTTGACGTGCTGGAAGTCCCTGGCTCTGGTTACTGCCAGAGGAGCAGCAGACACAGTTACTGTATTTGGAGCCTCTCTATGTCCTACTTGTTGAGGAGAAACATGCGTACTAGATAACTGGAGGAAGTTATGAAATAGCACATTTCATGAGCGAAAAGAATAAAGGCATCTGTAAGGGGTAGGGGGACTTGCCCAGATGTGAGCTTCAGGCTGTCCCTGGCCCAGAAGGCTGAGCACAGGGCCAGTGGGATCTTCCTGTTTACTCTCACTCCGCCCATAACATGAGCAGCTGCATGTAGCGGTTAATCCCCCTAAGCAGAGTCAGGAGATTGTTGTTCAACCCTCATTCAGCTGCCTCTCTGGGTCTCTAGGTCAAGTTTCCTTGTCTCACTGAGCCTCAGTTTCTCCATCTGTCTCCATCAGTGCTGATGATGCTAGCAACAGCCTCATGGGGTGTTTGAGAATCACAAGAGATGATAGGATGTGAAAGGGCTTTGTGAGTGATCAAATGCTGCAGAAATGGTAGTAGTTTCATTATTAGTTCACAGAGAGGGTTGCCGGAAGATGTTTCTGAATGATCTAAAGGTTTCATTTATTGTGTCTCCATCTCGTTAGTACCAGTCAGTGAGACTCGGCTGCATTTTGCTGTTTCTAGGTTAGGATGAACTCTTCTTAAAAGGCAGTTCTACTTTTCATAAAGCCTCATTAGAGCCCAGATTCAGGGACAGAACAAAGATGCAGGCCCAGAGCATGCCGTGACTTATGGTCTACACTTTCCAGGAGGCTCTCTTATTTCAATCGCAATGGAATGCAGTGATCTTGCCCCTCTCTCCCTGGCCCTTAACTCTGTAGTTAAGGAAGTTTTATTATCGACACTGACATTATTTCAAGGGGCTGTTCCCAAAAGCTGCTTTATTAATGAAGACATTTTTGGAAGTTTCTTTTCTCGTTGACTGTGTGTTCAGCAAGTTCCCCCATTGCTTTTCCTCATTTGATGTGAACACATACAATGCCCAGATGCCAATGTTTTAGATGCAGATGGTTTAAAAGAAACCCAAAGCTCTATAGCTTCAGTCTTTTAAAGATCAGCCTGAGCGTCACATACTCTTAAACAGATTTGCTACCTAGGGAAGGAAAGGTTCACGGATTTCCCAATACATGAATGATTATGTTAATTATTCTATTATTTAACAATTACTTATTGATATGTGCCAGGCACTTTATAGACATTGGAGCAACAGATGTGAACAAGACTGAAAAGGTCCCTGGGTTTTATGTACTAACAGGGACACCGACAACAAACCAAACATGTCCATAAGTGAGACTTTTGGGTAGAGCTAAGTGCAATGAAGAATCTGTGGCAGGATGGCACAGGAAGGGTGAAATGCCTCCTTGGAGACACAATCTTTAAATTACAGTGGCCAAGACAGTCTTGCTGAAGAGCAGAACATGAGTGGAGCCATCCCAGTAGATTCAGGGGAAAGGCCTTCTGGGCGGCCTCAGTGTCTTCATCTGTACAGTGCTGATGGGCCTCTGCACGTGCACAGGCCCAGAGCTGGGAATGAACTCGGCATATTTGAGGAATACAAAGAAGGCTGTCTGGACTATATTTAGCGGGCATTAGTGTGGTAGAATGTAGGACCTTGTAGGTCAGTGTAAGGAACTGGATTTTATTTGAAGTTAGATATTATCTTTCTCTCCTCAAGTTCAAGTGCAGTAAATAGAAACCCAGGAGTGGGCTGGCCTACAGTCTTTGCAGCCCTGTCACCTGCCTTTCCACTAGAGACACTATGTTCCCTGTATGTTCAGGATTCAGCCTGGAGCCTGCCTTGGCCTGTTGATAGATTAGACAAATTTGCTGTATGTCCTCTGAAAGGTCAGAGCATGTGGGGGAGGGCAAGGAGCAGCTGCTGAACTCGACCTCTAGGCTCCTCTGTGACCCCTAAGTGCATTACACAGGCTAGACCTTGTCTTGTTCCCAGACCAGAAAGATTCTCTCTGGGGGCCTTGCATCCTAGGTGCTTGCTTCCCTGCCAGGAAGATTATTAAGCATTCAGGGGCAGAGATTTTTCAGAAGTCATGGTCCATATCCTCCTCAGGCCTGCAGGTACAGGACCCAGGAGTCCTGGACTTGAGCCTTTCTCCATTCTCCAACACAGGCTTTCCCCACCTAGACTATCTTTCAGTCAGCTCTATTTTTATTTTGCATGCTCTCCTTAAATGGACCTGCTTGGGTAGTCTCAAAGACTGCCCCATATTGATAAATTAAATCCACACTTATTAGCTTGGTCTTCAAGGCCCTTGGCAATTTAATCCTACTTCCTGTGGCATCTTTCTCATGCACTTTTTTTTTTTTTTTTTTTTTTTTTTTTACATTTAATCACTGTAAATCTTTGCAGCATACAAAATAAGTCTTCTCAGCATTCTTACACACTCTTATTCAACATGGATTCTCTATACCAGATGTGTTGCCTAGGAATCTCTAAATACCACATTTACTTTCTATGTTTGTATATGTCAAGTCCCTCCCTTAGTATGCTTTTTCTATTGTTCTAACCTGCCAGATGCACCTTTAGTTTTTAGTTCCAAACCTGTCCCTCCATAAGACTTTTTCTGATGGCTTTAGTTTGCAAAGATTGTTTGTATACCTCTGAAGGGCTCTTGTATTTATAGTGTTTGGCTGTAATGGTCTCACAAAGTAGTTATGTTTTTCTTTTTATCTCTTCCAATACACCACCAGCTCCTGGTGGTGGTGATAAAAATCTCAGATGGTGAGACTCTATAAAAGAGCTGGGGACCATGTGTAGCTCCGTCAGGTCAGGGTGGGATTCCAGATCAAACAGCATAGAAAGATGGAGCAGTATCACTTGCATTTCCAGATAGTTCTGGTCAGCTCAACATAGTTTCTCAAAGGAGTCCTTTGCTGAAATAACTCCTTAGAACTCCAGCTGCGACAATTTTTTTTTTTTTTTTAAATTTTACCCATAAACCTTGAGTTAGACTCTATCCCTTTGTAGAGGGCAAGGATATTCTGCTCTTGTAACTACCTCTTCACTGATGGAAAGATTTCCTCAAGGCTTCGAGTGGGAGGTACCTTTTTTGTTGTTGTTTGAGGAAGGAGGTCAATTTTAGAAATACATGAGCCTGGTCACAGGGACTGTCTTCATTCTGGCATTGACTTGATAAATGTTCTTGTCTCAGACTTCAGGGAGCTTCTTCTGCCCTTGAATTCAGTAACGAGTCTTGCTTTTAGTTTCTAGGAGACTACATGACATATATATCCATACCCACTGAGGTTGAGCAAGAGGAGGCCCCTGTCTAGTTCAATATTCAGTCACCACAAAGCGCTCGATATAGGGCATTTGCCTGGGCCAGGTGCCTCACTGCACTGCTTGACTATATTTAATTGTGTGTACAGCTTCATTGAGCAATGTCCACACGCACCCAGAATATGAAGTCTACACACTGTTTCCTTCTGATGCGTATGCTCTTTATGTTCGTAAACATCACTTCAATTAAGTACAATCAAGTTGGTCGCCCATCCTCATGGGCCTTAGAAGATTGTAAAACTATCTAACTCAGCTTCCTCTAATATTCAGGTTGGTATTTTTCTTCAAAGAGCCAATGAGATACATGTGAAAATGTTAAATGCTTTTCTGCATTTATAGGTAAAAGCCAAAACATAAGAAATGGAACTCTTAATTCCTGGAGAAATTGCAATGGAAGAAAATTAGATAATTGAAGAGAAGTAATATTTAAAAAAATTTATAGTACATGAGTTCTTACTATGTCTTATCATAAAAACTTGTCTGAAGGCCAAGATTCATAGACTTTGTCAAGAAGAGTGGATAATTTGTAAAATTAAGGTTTCCAGGGCTGAAATATGTTGTCCTAGGCAATATTTAGTGCTTTATGTCTTAAAAAGTTTTTCTTATTAAAAACAATGGTATTATCGTTATAGAAAATTTAGGAAATAGTCAACTCTTGTTTTTTTTTTTTTTTCAAGACTCTTCTGGGCTGGTCAAGAGAACTTGGTCATGGAGCCAGTTTTGAAATGATGACCCAAAGCTTACGGCTTCTTCAACCTTTGACTGGCCCAATGCATATGTCTTGAACCTTACAAGGAAGTCACATCTGCATCTGTTCATGTGGGCCCTTTGCTGCATCCTCTCTCTCATGGCCCATTCCCTCTGAATGTACTTCTCTGATCTGTCAGTGGGAGTTCAGTGTAATATGGAATGAAGAACCACTGGCATGATGATGCTGTTTACAAAGAAACAGTCTCTCTTTAGAAGACACCAGCACATTTCATTTTATCATTTTTTAAAAATTATCAAAGGGTGCATGCACTCACTAGAGAGAGAAAGAGGGAAAAAACATCCACTATTCCAGTGTGACTGTGCTGCAATCCCTGCTACTCCACTTCTCCAGCTGCTGGGACTTGGAGCATGTACACACTCAAGCCTGGCATGTTTTCTGAGTCACTGGGGCTGAAATTCAAACTGCCCATGTGGGATCTGGCTCCCTTAACCACTAGGCTACAGCGATGGCCCTACCTCAATTCTTTAAGTTCCTGTTTATATTTCCTAGCAGTGCACTGATTGCCACTGTTTTATTTATTTACAGTAACCACCAAACAACGTTGACTTATTTCTGTGAATTTTATCATTTCGTGTCTTTTGGTTTATCCCCCACATGCAGCTCTTTCTTTAAAACTGAAGGAGATGCATTTTGATCAAGGAACAAATTCTTTTCTGTTCTCTAAGATAATTAGAAAATCAACATGCTCTTGTTAAAATAAAAGGGAGGTGATAGTTCTATGAGAGTGGGCTGAGTGCTTTTTTAAAAAGAATGATTAATTAATTTATTTTTAAATTTACTATAGGGGGGAACCAGCAGTTAGCATAATGGCTGTGTCGCTGGACTCCCACGTAGTCGACTGCGGTTCACGTCCTGGACCCGGTGGCTTAAAACTCACGCCGGGCACGTGTGCGTACATACCCAAGATCCCGAGAGGAGAATGGAGGAGAAGGAATTGTGGCATGACCATCCCCCCTGGGGGGTGATTTCTCACTTTCTGTCTCTATGTCTCTCTCTGTCTGGCGAGCACACACGCCCTATAACGAAAAAAACCTCTCCCCCCAAAAAAAATTTACTATAGGGCATGTGCACTCACCACAGAGAAACAGAGTTACAGGCTGAAGGTCTGGCTGCCAGGTCTGGGACTTGAACTGCGGTTTGCCATATGGGAGTCCAGTACCTTAACCACCACACCACCTGCTGGCTCCTGAGTGCTTTTTAATGTTTGTATCGTCAGTGTCTTTCACACTAATTAGCACACATAGTAGGTCCTCAAACAAGGCTAGTTGAAGTACTGAATGTACACTAACTTGCTTATTAGCTCATCTAATTGAAAGAGGCATATCTCCAGGACCCCCCTTTGACATACACCATCCTGCCTGTGAGGCAAATGCAGCAGCCTTGTCCGAAAGTAATAGTGTAGGGTATCAGATTTGGATAGCTTCTTGTTCCTTTGTATGGTTTTAAAAAATCTCAGCAGTGTCACTGAGTTTGAATTTTCAGGAACTGCTCATGTTCTCTCACTGTCCTACACCCATATTCTTCGTTTGTCTCCTCAAGCCTAGGAACATTGTATTTTGTTCAAGTTCATTCTGCATGGACAGAGTTTATCTAAATTCCAATCCATGCCAGTACTGCTTCCATTTCATATCATTCTGCTCCAACCTATTCATGTCTATTTTCTCTTTGATCTTCCTCTGAAAAATTCATAAGAACCTCTGCAGGTATCTGCTTATGTATGGGTTTCTGCTCAGAACCAGCCATATGTGAAACTTCTTCTCCTTGATAGTGAAGCCTCTTCTTAGCTAGTGATTTTGCAATCAGATGAGTTCTCAATTTTCAATTTATCCTCTCCTGGATATCAATCTAACCTGAGAAGTCCAAACCATTAAGTAGGATGAGTACTAGAAGATACTAGAGGCTAAACAACTTGAAGACTTATTTCAGATTTATTGAGTAATCTCTTGAAACAAAGGTTCATATATCCACTAGCAAATATATAGTCATTATAGTATGTGCTAACAATGAATTTCTTCTGTAGATGTCAAGTTATCTTGTACTGAAGTATCATATTTGATATCATGATACTCACATAGATAAAATTTATATAATATCCCATGAGTAGTTATTGTTTGAACCTATCATGATATCCATTACAGATTTCTGGGGTTGTCCCTATAGGTCATCATTTTACTGGTTAGGGTTTATTGTCTCCATCATTCATTATTTTCTTTAGGACAGCAACTTTTGTATACATTCCTACTAGTGATAATTGTGCCAAAATAATACTGTTCAGTCAATGTTTGTTGATTGAATAAACCTTTCAAAAAGTCTTAATCTGGTGGATTAGAAACACCCTTGAGTAATTGGATATGAAGAGACTGGGATTAGGAGTTACTGAGATTCTTAAGCATTTAATATAGTGGGGGAATTAGAGGGAAGGCATAAAGAACACATTGCCTCACAATTTACCAGCAGGAGAGAAGAAATCATTATGTTCATAAATATTAAACGTATGTGTAAACAGTTACATAAATCGTGATGCATGAGTAATTGGTTATGTTAGTTCTGTGATACTACAAAATTGTATTTTCCCTTCCTGTTAAAATGAGAGCTAAGAGCACTGGATTGGGCAGCAGTCTTCTGAGGAATAGGAGCAAATGAGTCCTGGGGAGCAGTGATGAAGGACCATGGACAGCTACAGAGGTTTCTCAAGCTCACCCTGTGGACCCTCATTTTATCAGCCTGGCTTACTAAATTGGATTGAGGAGGGAAATTAGTTCCTGAATTCTAAGTCATGAAGAAAGTTGGGAAGGATCTCATTTTTAGAATAGAAACTTCCAGTGTCTAAATTTCTGTGGCTGTGGGTCCTAGAGACAAGAGACAACCTTATTGTAGATGACATCAGCATAGACCCCCTAGATAATGGTTTGTATTATTCTGGGTCATCTCAGGGCTATGACTCTGGATAGCTACTAGATCTTTTGCAGTGTCTTTATTTGGGGTTCATGAAACACTTATGCCTCTCATATACCCCCTTAGGCCAACATGGGCTCTGTCTCCTAGGAGACCTGTTCCATATTCTGAGAGCAGCTATCAGTTTGATTTGAGCAATGAGATATCGATGGCTCTGTCTGATAAACAAGAGCCTGTGTAAGGAAGGATCCTCCCTTGTTGATGAGTTACCATGAGATTCTGGATGTTTCTTCGCTTCTTCTGGTCTCAGATTCCTCTCAGTTAGAAAAGATAACTTCTTTATTGTCCTTTAGAATAGGGTTATATGTATGAATAACCCAGACTCTTCAAGGAAAGAGACCAAGGAAGATGATAGTGAAGCAGTGTTAGCACAACAATAAAGAGGTGAATTTTGTTGTGTCAGGTACAAAGTCTATTAAAGCTTCAAAACTTGGCCCCATTTATTCACAATTTCTAGCTCAATGAGCTGATTATACAAAGGTTTGAAAATTGAACATGTATTTGAAGCAGTTTAGCCTTTAAGACAATGGAGGTCTGGGTTGGTGATAAATTTAATTTGGGACAAAGAAACTTTTTTCATATATTATTTTCTCTGGATGGATAAACAATGAAACAGATAGATTTATGCTTTATCTTCAATTGCCCCAAATTATGTGTGACAGCTTTTCAAAATGCTGGTTTCTAAAGGCAAAAAAGCCCTTTGCATATATATGATTTGACAGCAGTCTTAGTCTGAGATTGTATATCTGTCATTTATTGCTATAATTCAACAATTGTGATTAATTGTTCAAGGGCCTTCATTGTACTTGCCAAAACAAAATTAAGGGAAAACAACATTCTCATCATGCAAACTATGTAACTTGCATGTTTATTAATCCTTCCATAGAGGAATCAATATCCTCTTTTGAATGAGAGTACTAATCATTGTAAGCCCCTCTCAAACATTGCTGGAAGAAATCATTTTGAAGTTTTCTAGGGGACTTGCCTCATTACCCTAGCAAGTTAAATCTTTTTTTTGTTGTTTGTTTGTTTGTTTTGGTGTACCCTTTACCCCTCCCCATCAGCTCGTTTTGAGGCATTTGTATGGATTCACAGGGATGTGGCATTTGCTTCAGGGTCTGTTGGTAATGTCAAAGAGATTTTAAATATTCCTTCAGGTGCATGCTGTTGAACCACATTAAGCAGCAGCTCAGCCTCTGCATGTGTTTTCTACTCTTCTAGTTATTTATTTATTGGGGGGGTGAGGGGTGGGGGAGCCTTTGTAGTTGTAGTTGGCCCAGAATTGGGCCATAGTGGTGCCAGAACTTGTGTAGGGGCAGCTGCCCTCTCAGACCTGCCTGCCTGCCTTGTCTGTCGCTGAGTTCTCACCAACATCTATCCAGGTTTTTCTTGCAGGTAAGACAGCCCCAAGTTGTGTGGGCTGGAACACACTAAAGAGACAACCGAGAACTAGTTTTATTCTGTGAACGTTTATCATTACTACTGTCACCTACTCTATCCTTCAATAGAATGAAATTCTGAGACTTTGTTTACCCTACATTTCCCCTACCCCCAATAATATCTGTCTTCTATTATTTCTTGTGACATTCTCATACACCATAATATTTGTCATTATGGAGCATGGTATGCATTTGCATTCATCTGTGCATAGCTAAATTTAGCTTGGAGAAATGAAACCCAGGGAATAAGGAGACTCGCCTACTGACACACTAGGTTTCTAAGACCTAGATTTTCCCATTTACTTTCTATTCTGTGCTCTCCCACACCCCTGAGAAGAGGGTAAATTAAAAGGTACAATGACTTTTTTTTTTGAGAGGTTTTTGCTATAGGGTTCGTGTGCTCGCCAGAAAGATGGAGAAAGAAAGCGAGAAATCACCCCCCAGGGGGGATGGTCATGCCACAATCCCTTCTCCTCCATTCCTCTCGAGATCTTGGGCATGCACACACATGTGCCCGGCATGAGTTTAAGCCACTGAGTCCAAGACTCGAACCGTGATCAACTACATGGGAGTCCAGCAACATGGCCATTACGCCAACTGCTGGTCCCTACAATGGTATTTTGATCTCTCCTTTCTCTAGGCCCTAAATTACATCATTATTTTGATGGTGACTACCTATGGAGCAGTGGTAATGTTTACTTCTGGGTTATGCTGATTGTAACTGTCCATGGTGCTGATAATTTTGCAAGATCACTGTTCTTAAGGACACAACCTTATATGGAAAGGAAGCTTTTGTTCTCTTATCTTAAAGTCCTATATTCCCATGATTGAGTTTTGTCACACTGAAAGAAATAGAATTGGGAGCAATTATTTTACTGATTTGAAGCAAAAATAATGGTTCTATCTTTTAGTGTTTTGGTAGTTTGAATCTAAGTTCTCTTGGTCTTAGGTGTTGGGAAAGTCTCACTTCTGGGCTGTTTTTGGTAGATAAAGCTCATGTTTTCATTTTTTCTTTCTTGTAGCCACCCTAGAGAACCACAGAGAGTACACAGGGAATTGACGATTATTTTTAATGAGAGGTATATGTGAAGCAGCTTCTTGTTCTGAATTCCCTGCACTGCTTTTCAGTGGAATCAGGGGATTTGGGATGTGCTTCTGGTGCTGTTTTTGTTGGCAGTGAATTCCATAATCATTTTCTGGAGGGAACAAATGAACTCTGTTTTGGAGTTTTATTTCATAAACTTGCCTTATTTTACTAAGCAAACTAGCTAGTTGTGACAGTTGAGGAAAACGCAGTCCTCTAATACTTGTCCTTGGCCTGAAAAAAGGTGAAGAATACAGTAAGGTGGAAGAGACTTAAGAAAGCTGAATAGCTCCTATATTCTCTTTTCCTAAGACTTAGGTTTATGGGCTTGAAGATGTCCTGGATATTTAGGGTACACATGCCCTAGAAAATTCTCAGGAAGAGAGCTTTCTTTCCCATCCACATTTCTGTGCCACTTTGATACCAGCACCAGGAACAAAAGAAATATAAAATTACATATGGGACCAGCAGTTAGCATAATGGCTGTGTCGCTGGACTCTCACATAGTCAACCGTGGTTTGAGTCCCAGACCCGGTGGCTTAAACTCACGCCGGATGCATGTGCGTGCGTGCCCAAGATCCCAAGAGGAGAAAGGAAGAGAAGAGATTGAGGCATGGCCATCACCCCTGGGGGGTTATTTCTCGCTTCCTGTCTCTATGAATCTCTCTGTCTTTCTGGCGAGTGGACGCGCCCTATAGCAAAAACCTCTAAAAAAATTACATATGTATGTATGTATATATACATATAAAATTTACAGCTGGTTCCCTAAAGAGTTAAAGTACAGTGGAGAACAAAGACAGGAATGCCCATATACTAAGGATGCCTTATAAACAGAGTGAAGCTGTATCTTTGCATCTCAAATACAGGTGACAAAATCACAAGTTCCATTCTGAGTCAAAACTATATCCTAGAACTTTTTTTTCACTAGGAATTATTACAGAAGGCATTGAATGGGGCTTATCGCCCATGCACATAACTGTGTCAAGTTTTAGGAGGCTTTTAGACTCATCTAAATTAAAAAAAGGGAAGTCTTGCCAAAACTACTGGAATAAACCTTGAATTTATAAATCTGGAATCAGATTTACTTTTGTTATGTTTTTAAGTAACAATAGGTAATAGTCAACTCAAATGAGAGAGAGGTTAACTAAATCACTTGGGATTCATAAGCTCCACCCTTTCAAAATGACAGCTTCATAATGACAGGGTGAAGCACTCCATTTTTATATTTTCCTAGTCTGTGCAATAATAAATCACCAGAATTGACATAAAAATATATTTGCTTGGCAAAAAGCTCATCGAATCACAATATCATTTTGATACAAAGCACAGCCCATATTGGTGAGGCTAGGTCCTGCAAATCCCAATTATTAGATCTTGGTTTATTTTCCAAAACATATTTTCAGTGTTTTCTATATGGCTAGTGGTCTGAGATATGCAGTTATTGAAGTGCCTGAAATTATCCTAATCTATAGAACTACTGGATAACACATGCATACTTAACTAAAAAGTCATAGGACTCACTGAAGGAAACTAATATAAATGGGTGAAGCAAATCAATGGGTTTTGCTGGCAGCATTTCATACAAACCAGAATTAATGTGCTGTAATAGGATTAAGATTTCAAATGGAGGCATAAAATGCATGTGTAGGACCAAGCACAGTATGAATGGACGAAATCCATTTTTTATTTCTGCAAGGATCAAGGGAAAGAGGTTTACCAAGACGATGCTTGTTAAATATTCAAATGAAAACTAGATTTCAGTGGGTGTTGGAAAGAAAGCACATTAGCTGGATTAGTGAAGATCTTTCATATTACTTTGAGGTAGGTTTCAAGAGTCTGTTTATGCTTAATGTAACTCCTCTGTGTTTATCCCTACTAAAAAGCAAAGGAGAAAAGGAGGTAGCAGATGTCCTGCAAAATAAAATGCACTGTGAAAAGCATTGTGAGAGCATTGAGTTCACCCCTGCTAAGGCTGACACATGAGCTTGGAGCAACACTGAAAATGTGTACAGTGAGAGATCACTTAAAACATTTTTGCACTGTACTCGACAGCTTGGGTTAAGCAGAGATGGAATAATCGAGCAAGGAATCTGACCGCAGGGAAGATGGAGTGTGATAGAATAGTATGTAAGTCAGAAGGGAGGTGCTGTTTTATTTCAGAATAAATATCGAAGAGGAAGAGGAACCTAGCTTCTGACCTCTGGCTTTTCCCAAAGGTTGAGAGTCCTGGGCAGGATGGGTCTATTCCTAGACTGGGTCAGGGGTGGGGATTATTGGTGGCTTCAGAATAATGGAGCCATTACCGTGGGAGAGACTGAAAGGCTGAGCAGGAGAATGATAAAATTAATCTGGCATGAGTGGGCAGGGCAGGTGAGCTATAGAGGAGCCTGGAGGAGAGGAGACTAGTTGTAATATTCTGAGTGATAGAGAGGTAGGTCAGCCACAATAGGGAGGGATAGGAAGACATGGATACAAGATGGAAATAGAGTTGACAGCATCTTGAAGCTTTCAGATGTGGAGGCTGGTGGGGGAGAGAGGGTATATGACCCCAAGTCCAGGTAATGGGGATGCTAGTGGTGCCATTATAGGAAAAAGAGGAACAGCAGTTTAGGAGAAAAGCTGACTATCGTATAGTATATGGAGCTCAGCACTGTCTACATGATTTTCAGGGCTCAGTGTAAAATTAGAATGTAAGGCATCTTGTTCAAAAATTAAGAATATCGACCTGACAACAGAAGAGCAAGACCCTGTGACCCGTGGGACTCTGTGTACAGGTCACACACCCATGATGCCAGCCCTGATTGAGCTGGAGGTCCTTAAATGTATGTGGACCCTACTCTGCTCCTAGCACCTGCCCCCACACCTTGGAAGGCTCAAGTAGAGGCACTGAGCAGGTTTGCATGCAGTGGCACAAGATGCCACAGAGTTGGGACAGTACTGGAAAGGACACGATCACAGAAATCTCTAAGTGAAGCTGAACCCAGTCTACCCAATTTGTTGATGATAAGCTCATTACCAAATGTGGTCACTTTTCCAACAAAGATGGGGAACCAGAAGTACTCTGATATTTGTCATCAGTTGAAATTCAAATGAAAACCATTAAAATGGAGGTCCTTAAACTTAGGAACTCCTCCTACCCAATATCTCAGTCCCCAAGCGTAGACCTTGAAGATTCCCTAGGCTTTTTGCAGTGAGGGAAGATACTAACCTTTTTAAGGAGGGTCTCATCCATTTGTGTGTGTGTGTGTGTGTATGTGTCTGTGTGTCAGACACAGTATTCTAGAAAGGTTTTTATCAATGCTGCCTTATTTAATCCTTAGATATGGATATTATCTCATTTTACAAATGAGGAAATAGGGCTTGGAAGTACAAGAGGCTCTAAAAACCTCACAGCTGTCTTTTTGCAAAGACCTCCTCTCTGAGTAATGTTGATCTTTTGCTGGTGATAGAAAAATGGATAATTGGAACTCCTCCAGATTTTAAAAATGTTACAGAGGTGATGTTAAAACAACCTTCTGAGAGAGTTCATCCCTGTAGCCTAGTGATTAAGGGAGTGGGGTCCCACATGGCTGGCTGTGGTTTCCATTTTGGCCTAAAGTTGAAAAACACACTGAGTGCGAGTGTATGTTCAGGCATCCCCCAAATCCCACCAGGATTGAGAAATGAAGGAGAGAGTAAGGTGGGTGGTGTGCAACCATACCCTTTTGGGGTTACACTTTACCTCTATGTCTCTGGAGAGTGTACATGCCCTCTGACAATTAAAAACAAAAACTCGTCGTTGAATTTAGGGGACAGGGCACATTCTGGGATTAGAATGATGGTACAGGTGGCACAAGTCCCTGACACGGTGGCTCAGGAGTGACTATGGTCTCCTGGAGAGGGCTGGCTCTCTCTGTCTGACTGGGAAAAAGGTTTTGGGCCCTTGGTCCCTTGGTCAGTAGAAAGCAATCACTTTGCAGTGTGTGATTGTGACAGTCAGCAGCCTAGGAAGAGCACCAAGGCCACTGGTTCTACCCATGTGCAGGGCGTTGCAGCCTGCATCTCCTTCCTGGCTTTTTAGCTGTTGCAGTGCTTTGAAGCAGGGCCTGTGGGGAGGGAGATCACTGAAAGTGGTGGAAGAGATGACTCCTGAATGAAGGTTGCATAGAGAATGCAGTCTTGCTCTCCATGGCACCCTGCTGATAACTCAGTGGAAATCAGGTCTCAGGCCAGATTCCTGCCAAATGGCAGGGCTTTTTTGAATGGGTCTGGCCTGACCTGAAGGAGGAAAACTGGGAGAGGGATGAAGTAGAGAGGTAGTCAAATGTGAAATGTGTGGTGTCTGCTATCCCTGTCAACAACAGAACCATGGAGAACCTGTTATTTTGGAGTCTAAAAATTCATCATTAAACTAATTCTAAATTAGCAAATCAAATTGATAGGAAAAAATATGTCCTTACACATACTGCTGTTTGAAAACTTATGTTCAAGGAAATCTCATAGTAAAAGTTTAAAAATCTCATTATTTTTTACTTACATATTCTTACTTGCATTTGAATTTCATTTAGTGGCCATGCCTGATGGAAAGGGGTCCACAGATCCTGTACCACAGAGCCCAGGTATAGAATGTGTCAAGTGGCATCTGTTGGTGCTCAGGGATCTCAGCGGTTGCACTTCATGATGCAGCTCTTCTGTCTAATGATCCCCATCCCTGAGGCCTAAAGAAACTGCCAGGTGTTTACTCAAAGGAGTTTTGGAAGAAGGGGGATGGGCCCTGCTTGGCACTCAAAGTATAAAGCCCTGAGTAGTAACACAGAGGTGTGTTTCTTCCTGAGGTATCATTGAGCTCGTATTTATTTATTTTTAATACTAATGCTTAATACCTGCTTAATATTAGAGACTTAATGAAAACATTATAGAAAATGGCATCGGGCCAGCCAGTGGTGTGGTGGTGAAAATGGCTGGATCTCCTATGGCCCACCTACACGATTCAGGTCCCAGACCCAGTGGCTTGAAAAATGTGCCAGGCGTGTGTGCACATGTGCTCAAAATCCTGAGAAGAGAATGGAGGCAATGGGATTGTGGTGTGGCCATCACCCCAGGAGGGATGACTCTTCACTTTCCCTCTCTTCTGTCTAGTCCCTGGTGAGTGCAGTATAGCAAATTAAGGGAAAAAAAAATTAAAACCAGGAATCAAGCCCATAGACTTTGAACATAGTCACATTACATCATGTACTTCAGAGTTGTTAAATGCTTCTGACTGGGCTTCTAGTGGTGGATTATGTTTATTTAAGAATTATCTTGCAGGTGTAGATTGAGCACTTGTCATCTTTCTTATAGGGCTGAGTGATAGGTTCACAGATGTCTGAACAGATGAGTAGAAATGGTTTAGGGAGGCATTCTGCTGGACCTCAGATCACTGGCTGGGGCGGTAGCTATGATGATGGTGGTGTGCTATTTATGGGTTAATTTCAAGTCTGTGAATCCATAAGCCTACCAAACTACCTCATATGTTACTGGGTGTAATAGAATATCAATTTATTTAAAAATACCTCTCAATTATTTGTAATAGTTTGTCACTGTGTCATTTTGTTACTTAATTTTTTTTTTGTTGTTGCTAAACGGTGTGTGGCTCACCAGAGGGGTAGAGAAAGCACCCCTCAGTGGGATATGGCCACACTGCAATCCTATCTCCTCCCTTTTTCCACCCTGTCAGGATTTTAGACATGTGTACACATGTGCCTGTTGTGTTTTTCAAGCTAGTTGGTCGGGATTTGAACTGTGATTGGCCATGTGGGACCTGACTCCCTATAAATAGTGCTTAATCACTGTGCCAGGGTCTGTCCCTGTCACTTTTTAAATTAGGATTTTGTTATAAAGATATTTAGAGATGTCTTCTTGAATAATATTTCATTTTATATATATATATGT
>NW_006160195.1:1538999-1548571 GCF_000334495.1 Tupaia belangeri chinensis | reverse complement strand
GAATAATATTTCATTTTATATATATATATGTAACATATATAATATACAATATGTTATATATATCACATATATGAAATATTCTATATGGTTGTAATATGTATAACATATATATTTATATAATGTATAGCATGTATATTAAAATAACCATGAATAATACTTCATTGTGTGTGTGTGTGTGTGTGTATATATATATATATACGTATATATATATAATGAAATATTATTTAGCCTTAAAAACGGAGAAAATGCTGTTACATGCTATGACGTGGATGACTGTTGAGGACATTATGCTAAATGAAATAAGGTATTCACAAAAAGACAAATTGCTATACGATTGCACTTCATTAGGATTTAAGTAGTCAAATTCATGGGAGGGAGCAGGAAGTAGAGTGGTGGCTGCCCAGTGCTGGGCAGAGGAGATGAAGTGGTATATGACGGCTGTAGAACTCGTTTGGGCATTGAAAGAGGTCTGGAGACTGGTTTCACAAGGTGTGGCTATGCTTCCAAATATTGAATTGTACACCTAAAAGTGGCTTAGATGGTAAAATTTCTGTTACATTTTTATCATAATTAAAAAAATTACATTTGTAGTCCATGAACCACATTGACGTGTACCTGTTTTTTTTATCTTTTCCCTTGTGTTGGTACATTGCCCATTTTCTTACTGTGCATTTCATATACCTTCTTCCACTGGGAATTTCTCAGAATCCAGGTTAGACTTGTAGGATCTCTCACCCTGGGGATCCTGCAGAGACCAAAGGGAAGACTGCCTTTGCCTCTGGGCCCCTGCTGTGGTGGATTTCTACCCTTCATGTCTGGGTAGCATCTCTGATCTTCTTTTTTTTTCCTGGCCCAAGTACTCTCTGGAGATCCAAACGCTGTGTCATTTTCTGCAGCTGCCTTGATTAGTTGCATCATTAGGTTTGGTTTAATTGCAGTGACTGTACTGTTAACAAATTTATACAAGGTACAGCACGAAAAAGTCTTTGGGTACTTCCATCTCCCCAAAAGATAAAATGTAACCATTTTTCTGCATCATTTGAATTTTTACTGCTAATAAATGCCCAACACTGCTTTTTTGGTGTGATATTTAAGTCCAAAGGGATATTGTGGAGTCTGCATATACATAATTTAATGTAGAACATAGCATTTTAGTGCTGGAAGGGATCTGTGAGAGCTTTTATTTCAACCTCTTTTTATTTTTTTAAATAGAGGAAGAGTTTGGGGTCCTGATTAGGGACATGGTTAATAGCAGAACTAAAACTAGGCCTAGATTTCAGTCTGCATTGTGGGCTCCTTCTTTTCTTCGATTAGCCTCTCGGAATCTGTAAAATTGTACTTAGTGCCAGGGCTCCAAACATCATTTATTTCAGAACCTAATATATCTATTAGCTTGGAGCGTTTTTAGTGCTTGGTCTGTCAGCAGTGAAAAGTGGCCATCCTCCGTGTTTGAAGGCCTGTGTGGATTGCCTTCCCTTTACCCCAAAGTTATGTTTCTGATGTCATGTGCAAAGGGCATCTTTTGAACTTCATCCTTCCTAAGAGCTGGCTATGAGAGGATTTCTGGATTAATTCATTTTGAAAATGGAAAATTTCTTCTGTCACATAAAAATATCACCTTTGAATTAGCCTTTCTTGGGAAATTATGTTTGCATTCACCTTTGACTTTCTCTTACCTTTCTTTACTTAAACTTATACAATACTCTTCAGGGACCTTGTGAATTACTTTCTATGAGAGTTTAAGCTTCTTGAGGCCTTTCTATTTCCTCTAGCTTTGTGTCCAGCACAGAAGAGGCCTTTCAATCTGGCTGAACTGAATATAAGTAAACCATCCACAGAGTTGAGGAAAAATTAAAATAAATGCAGCTTCCTAAGCATTTTTTTTAATTTTAAAAAATTTTTAAATTTTTTATTTTTTGTTTTGTTTTTTGTTTTTGGAGAGGTTTTCGCTATAGGGCGTGTGTGCTCGCCAGACAGACAGAGAGAGACATAGAGACAGAAAGGGAGGAATCTCCCCCCAGGGGGGATGGTCACGCCGCAATCCCTTCTCCTCCATTCTCCTCTCAGGATCTTGGGCACGCACGCACATGCGCCTGGCATGAGTTTTAAGCCACCGGGTCCTGGACACGAACCACGGTCGACTACGTGGGAGTCCAGCGACATAGCCATTACGCTAACTGCTGGTTCCCCTGAGCATTTTTTTTAAAGTGAATTTTTCCATGAGTGAGAAAGAGAAACACAGCGCCCCAAACAGGATCCTAACACTTTGGATCCACTTTCAATCTCTGTCCAGTCCAAGATCATGGGTATGTGTGATTCTGGTGTATTTGTAGAGATCTCCAATCTTGAACCAACAACCTTCCTATATGGGTCAGCCTCATCCCGCCCCCCCCCCTCCAAGGGGGGTGATTTCTTGCTTTCTCTCTCCTTGTCTGGTGAGTGCACATGCTCTATAGCAAAAATTTCTCAAAAAAAAAAAAAAAAAAGAAGAAGAAAAAAAAGTCACGCTGGGCACATGTGCATGTGTGCCCAAAATCCTGGGAGGAGAATGAAGGAGAAGCGATTGTGGTGTGGTGTGGCCATCTCCTCTGGAGGGTGATTTCTTGATTCTGTCTCTCTGTCTCACTCTCTGTCTCTCCAGTGAGTGCATGTACCTTAAAATCTCTCTCTCTCTCTCAAAAAAAAGTTAAAAACATATTAGGTGATTTTCCAGTCCCTGAGAATCTGGCTGTAGCCTTGCCGTATACCCCTCGGAGTTGGCTGCAGTATAGCGTCTCCTTAGGCTTCCCTTAACATGGAGTGAGGCAGGGTCTATCACCTGTGCTTTAATGTCAATGAATAGCAGACCCTCAGGAGGAGAATTTGGGTTCTGATTGTATCTCAAAGCTTTTTTTGAGAGGTTTGATTTTGATCTCTTTGGGGGCCAGGCTTAGTGATCTGGTCTTAGTGTGCCCGGTCAGCCTGTTATCTCTGCTATGTTCGGCATTACTGTCCTGTATGAGCTCAGAATACAAGAGGAGAGGGGATCAGTGATTGGAAACTTACATATTCATTTGATCAGCTTTGGCCATCTACATTGCCTTCTGTACTGGATGATGTTTTGACAGGAAACAGGCCACATGATAGATATTCAGAGGTGACTGTATGACAATGCATGTTCAGAGGGGCGTATGATGCACGAGAAGGTTAGCTGGAGGGCCTGTGTCTCTCAGAGCAGAGAGATATCACCAAGAAGACAATGTGGGGCTAGGAGTGATGACTTACCTAGTGGCAGTGGGAGTGTCTAGGCAGAAGCAGCAGGGTGTGCCAGGTAGGGAAGAACATGACACACGGGGAGGTGGAGAGAAGGCTAGAAGGCCAGAGCAGATGGTATTTGAGAATGAAAAGTGAGGTTTATATGCACAGGTAGCAGCCAGAATAGGAAGGGCCTTGTGAACCTGGTGAGGCTCAGCCTTCATAGGTAGGTTTTTGTATAGCCTTGTTTACCTGGGACAGTCCTAGGTTATGCATATTATCCTGGTAATGAAGAACAGTATCCCTCTTGTACTCAGAAGTGTCCAGATTTGATAATAAGTGATAGCTTCATCCTGCTTTTACAGGACTGGATCCTCTAAAAGTTAAAGCAGGGCTTTAAACATCAGAATGGCAGGGTGAGTTTAAGTTAGGGAAATAATTCAGGAGGCAGGGGAGAGGATGACAGGGCAGAAAACTTGACTAGAGGCCAGGTTAGAGATAAGGGCCTGAGCTAAGCAGTGCTAATGGAGCAGGAGGAGAGTGTTAATACGAAAACTAGCAAGAAGGCACAGACCACAGCACTGGCTGAAGCCATGGCTATCTCGAGAGTGGGTTGGAGAGGGTAGCTAATAAAAACAGACTTTGGTGTGGGCTGATGCTGAAATTCGTTTAAGATGTATTGTTTAGGGGAACCAGCAGTTGGCGTAATAGCTATGTCGCTGGACTCTCACGTAGTCGACCGCGTTTCGCGTCCCGGACCCAGTGGCTTAAAACTCACGCCGGGCACATGTGTGTGTGTGCCCAAGATCCTGAGAGGAAAATGGAGGAGAAGGGATTGCGGCGTGACCATTCCCCCTGGGGGGGGATTTCTCACTTTCTCTCTTGATGTCTCTCTCTGTCTGTCTGGCGAGTACACGTGCCCTGTAGCGAAAATCTCTACAAAAAAATAAAAAAAAAAGATGTATTGTTTAGGTCCATGGGGCAGCCAGATACAGAATCAAGAATGAAGCTTGAAATGATGGTCTGGAGTCCAGAGGAATGGACTGGAGACAGCCATTTGGGAGTCATTATGCTGAGGCTGATCACTGACAAATCAATGTGGATGAGATTCTTTGGGGGAGAGAGTGTGTAAAAGAAGAAGAGAATCAAAGACAATGCCTTGGGGATACTTGTGTTTAAGGGGAAGGCAAGAAAAATGAGTACATGCAGAGAAAGACTGAGAAGGACTCATGAGAGGGAGGAGGAAGTGGGGGGACCAGCCATTACCATGAATCAAAGGTCTACTGCGATTCAGGTACTGTGCTAGTAGCTTCACGTTCCTCACTCTTTAAGGCCACAACAACCTTGCAGGTGGGTGCTATTAGCCATGATTTATGGGCTCAGAGTTTTAAAAACCTGTTCAAGGTTAGCTGTTTAGCCAAAGTGGTAGATCTGTCTTTTTTCAAAGCCCACGTTCTTTTCCACCTCACTGGACTGGTTGTTGCAGAAGAGATGGAGGCTACCGGCTACTCCTTCAGGTGACCTTAGTCACTTGGGCAGATGCAGAGAACTTGATCGTCACAGGTTCAAGTCTGCAGGGGGTAGCAGGGGCACTGACCTCTTTTCTTAGCCAGCTCCACCAAACAGGCCACATACTGGATCTGGACAAGTAGTCTGTCTAAAATGAATTATGGAAAACAATGCTAGTGATTTAATTGCACTTTGAATTGTGGCCAGAAGAGGAGCCTAGCAACAAACTCATTTTCTGTTGGGCACAAGGCACAGAGGACCTACTATAATTAGTTCTGTGTTTTTTTTTTTTCCTTGTTGGCAAATGCTGCTCTATTTACTTTTTCTTTATTGAATGCACATGATGGAGCAGCTTTTATTGGAGATGTTAGAATTGTCTAGCTGGACTATAAGGAGTTTGCAAGGGTCTTCAGGTGGTATGAGTGTGGGTGTGCACCTATATCTAAAATTTCCTGAACACCTATTGTGTGCAAGGTAATGTACTTCAGTGATGATACATGCCATCTCTCAAATTCTTAGCTCAACACTGAAGGGTAGGTAATATTGTCATATTCATTTTTACCAGTGAAGAAACATACCAAGGGACTTTAAGAATTTACCCAAGATCCCATGGCTAATAAATGACAAGTTGAGAATTCGATCCCAACTTTGACCTTCCCTGTTATTTTCCGTATCTTCTTTCATTTTATCTGGACTGGGATCTTATCTGAGCCTGAGAGTCTCCTTGGCCTAAAATGAATGAATGAATGAATGAATGAGTATATGTGTGTATAATTTTTTTTCCCCTCAAACTATGATCATCTTTGACAATCCTGGAGGCTTAGCAAGAAGATTTAGGAAGTGAACTGATTGGAAGACCCACAGGTGTTAGAACACTTTGTGCAGAGGCCTTGGTCTGCAGCTGAGGTAGCTGAGGCCAAGGATTAGCTTACGTCTAGGAGTAGTGAATCGAGATCTGTGGGAATTCCATCAATAAGTGACCACTTCAGGCCTATCACTGACAGGATTTATTCCATTGCTACTTTAGAGGTAGAAGGAGGTGGTTTCTGAGACTGAGGAAGTTATGATGCCATCAAACAGCCTGTGGTCTTTAGGGGTGGCTCTGGGGTCCTTCATTTTTGCAGAGACCATGCTTTCTGGCTCTGCTGGGAGCTCTGCCTCATTGTGGACAGGGAACTGCTCATCCCCAGAGACTCACAGTGTCTTTTTAAAAGCCAACGTCTTAACACATAGAATATTCCTTTTGTTTGAGGTCTCTTGCTTATTGTTTTTCTTTTGTCACCAGGGTGGTTCTGTGCTCTTTGGCTAATAAATTAATTGCCCAAGAGTCAATGGCCCATGCTCAATGGATTGGTGTTGCCATCCATGCAGCAGAAGACACAGCTCCAGTCCTGTGTGATTGGAACTGAGGTCAGAGCCTCCGAAGTGATTACAAAGCAGTACTATGAGTCACTTTCCCATTTCCTTCTTGTGTACCTTCTTTTGCAGCCCTGCAAAAATGCATTTGCTCACTTGCCTGTGGTGAGCAGTGGTTTAAGCCTGGCAGGTGGCTAAGACTGCTGATTTGATTTATCTTACTAAGTGGTGTGATTTGATAAAAGCTGGAATCCCAGACTTTGGGAGCTGGGTGGAAACTTGGTTCAATCCATTCATCTTCCAACTGAGAAAATGAAGGCTAAAGAAAGTTCCCGACACTGGCAGGTGGCGTAGTGGTTAAGGCACTGGACTCCAACATGGCCAACTGTTGTTCAAATCCTAGATCCGGCAGCTTGCTTTCTCACTTTCCCTGTCTGTCTCTCTCTGGTCAAAATAAAATAAAATAAAATAATTCTTAAAAAAAAGTTCCTTGACTTTGAGCAGATGCCAAAGGGGAAGCTGAGGCAGCCCTTCACCTCATATCCTGGCAATTTTTCCGTGCTATTGCTTCAGCTGTCTCAGTGGCAAATGCTTCTAAGACTGGTCATGATGCTCAGGAAAATCGGAAAATAAGATTCTAAAGAGATTGGAGAAACCTCATCAGTCTTCCAGTGGCTGTCAGTGGTTCCTTCTCAGAAGTTGAAGGAACATTTGAAGGTGAACATTGTCTCACTTATTTGTACCCAGAATCACAGAAATAGTTGAGGTGAATGCTCAACCACTTGTAGACAAGTGAACAAGGACCTGTTGTCATGTTAGAAAACTCCTTTGCTCTGCAAGTTATTAAAGAACTATTAGTGCCCTCTGACAGTCATGTAATAAATGAAGCCTCCAGAGGCTGAATGGCAGCAATAAATGCCTCATTTGCACCTAAGGACTCGCTTGCTCACTCAGCAGGATCTGGGTCAATAGACATCATTTTCATAAGACATTTATCTTTCTTTTCCCATTTGAGACAGGGTTATTTTATTTTCTGGAATTTGCTTTTGGGGCAATAGGTTTTTGAAAAAAATAAATAAAACTGGCAGATTATAAGAATAAAAGCTTGAATCAAATTTAGGTATAAAAAAATAAAATGTGACTTCCAGGGAACCAAATAACTACACCGTTTCCATTTATATCAACACTTCCCCATAATGAGATTTAGATTCAAAATTCAATTCTGAGTTCTGTAAGATGATTGCTCACAGCGAAGATGCGGTTGTGCCTACTAGATGTACTCAAATGATCTGGGGAGGGCATTGAAAAGACAGTGAATGGAAAGTGGCAGCGGTTAATCCCTGGCAGAAGATTCCACTGTGGAGTCTGCATTTCTGTTAGTTTTAGTTTTACCTTTTTTTTTTTTTTGAGAGGTTTTTGCTATAGGGCGCGTGTGCTCGCCAGACAGACAGAGAGAGACAGAGAGACAGAAAGCAGGAAATCACCCCCCAGGGGGATGGCCACGCCGCAATCCCTTCTCCTCCATTCTCCTCTCGGGATCTTGGGCACGCACGCACACACACGCGCCTGGCATGAGTTTAAGCCACCGGGTCCGGGACTCGAACCGCGGTCGACTACATGGGAGTCCAGCGACATAGCCATTACGCTAACTGCTGGTCCCTAGTTTTACCTTTTAATGACCATCCCTCTAAAGCTTGCTGTACATCTTCTGTCCTACTATCCCATTATTGGGTGATGCAAAATTCCTTTCTCTTTTCCTCTCTCCTTCCTTCTGTCCTTTTTTCCTTCCATGTGGCCTTCCCTACTTTCTAGGAGATATTTTTGAATTAATCTTCTAACAATCTATTAAGATTTCCTTTGCCCTTCCCTTCCTTTCCCTTCCTTTCCCTTCCTTTCCCTTCCTTTCCCTTCCCTTCCCTTCCCTTCCCTTCCCTTCCCTTCCCTTCCCTCTTTCTTTTTTAAAAATTCTACCAGAGGGCATGTGTGCTCCCTGGAGATGGAGAGGGAAAGTGAGAAAACACACGACACCCTTCCACCCCATACACACCCCATGAGGCATGGGTGTACCACAATCCCTTCTCCTCCATTTCTCCCTCCTTTAAGGATTTTGGGCATGGATCACATGTGCCTGACATGTTTCTCAAGCCTCTGGGTCTGGTGTGGGATCTGGCTGCCTTAACCACCAGGCCACTGGCTGTCCCAAGTTTTCCATTTTGGTGAATACACACAAATAAGTTTAGCTTTTTAAGACCTCTTTTTTTTTTTTTTTTCAGATGTCCTTTTATTATACTATGCTATGCTAAGTTCATGGTTGCAACAGCCTTTCCTAGCTCTCTGAGAATGTTAATAATTTTTTAATGTATTTTCCCCTCCCTATAGAAATTTTTTTCCTTCAGATTTATTTTCTCCTCCCTCCCCTCTGTTTTGATCTCTATATTCCTGTGAAAGACTTTCCTTCATTGTCTGTTAATATACAGTTGCTGGTTCACCTGTAAGTGGGAATACAAACCTGTTTAAAGGCTTTGGCAAGCATCTAGGGGGAGGGTGGGGGCTTTTCCACTCCCAGCCTCTCTATGGCGTGATCTGACTAGGCCACTTAAAAATCAGTTCTGGTATCTTTAGGTTTTTCCTCTTGGGGTTCTCAGACTTTGCTAGAAGACTCTAATGTTCTCCTACCTGGAGACCAAAGGTCAGGGTGCCAGGGTTCCTGGGAGCTGATGTGGATAAGAAGACTGGGTAAAGTTTGCACATGTGCAGGTTGTCTCAGCATCATCCTTCATTTGCTTAATCCCCCTACTTTTTAATTTTAATTTTTATTTTTATTATCATCATAATCTTCTTTATATTACATTAGATTACATATAACTTTACAGTGTATTACATTGCTTTTTCAAAAGGGAATGCCATGCATGTCAGTCAATACAGAGACATTAATCTCCCCGCTTCATCATTCAATATCTTTTCTATGTTTTTCCCAATCATTATTATTATTATTCTAATTATTTTTTAAAACAGTCAATCACTACTTCTCATTTTGCTTGTAAAAAGACTTTACTCATCATGAAATACTTCTCAGACCAATCCAGTTGAGAATACTATACATGTCATCAACAGGTAATAAGCCATATCTGTTTCTCACTAACGTCCTGCCTCTCTATTGTTCTCTTGCTATCATTCTCTATCCTCTTCTCTTCACCTCCCCCCCATTCCACACTGTCCTATTCTCGTTAAGTACCTTCACTGCTTTTATGTCCTCCAACTTTTTGCTCTACACCATAGAGTGCAGATAGTCGGTATATATTGAGTGGATACATACAATATCTTTCTTTCATAGCCTGGCTTACTTCACTCAGAATAGATCCTCCATATCTGACCACTTTCTATCAAATGCCAGGGTCTTGTTATTTTTTATGGCTGAGTAGTATTCCACAGAGTATATATACCACACTTTTCCAATCCATTCATCAGTTTGT
>NW_006160195.1:1535953-1537264 GCF_000334495.1 Tupaia belangeri chinensis | reverse complement strand
TTGTTCTCTTCTCTGATTGCAATAGCTAAGACTTCCAGTACTGTATTAAAGAACAGTGGAGAAAGTGGGCAGCCTTACCAAGTACCTGTTTTCAGTATAATGTTAGCTGTAGGTTTTTCATAGATTGCTTTTATTGTGTTCAGAAATGACCCTTCTATACCAATCTTACTGAGAGTCTTAATCATAAAAGGATGTTGTATTTTATCAAATGCTTTCTCCACATCAATTGAGATGATCATATGTTTGTTATCTTTCTTTCTGTTAATGTGGTGTATTACATTTATGGTCTTGCATATATTGAACCACCCTTGCATCCCTGGTATAAAGCCTACCTGGGTGTGATGAATGATCTTTGTTATATGTTGTTAGATATGATTTGTGAGTATCTTGTTGAAAATTTTTGCATCTATATTCATCAATGATATTGGTCTGTAGTTTTCCCTTTTTGTCATGTCCTTATCTGTTTTGGAGATGAGGAGTATGGAGGCATCATAAAATGAATTTGGAAGGTTTCCTTCCTTTTGAATATTTAGAAATAATTTTTAGTAGGATAGGGGTTAACTCTTCCTTAAAAGTTTTGTAGAATTCAGAAGTGAAGCCGTCTGGACCTGGGCTTTTCTTTGTTGGGAGGTTATTTATTACTGATTCAATCTCCTGTCTTGTTATAGGTCTATTCAGGTTCTCTATGTCCTCCTCATCCAATCTTGGTAGATTATATGCACCCAGAAATTTGTCCCTCTCCTCCAACTTATTTTATTTGTTGTATTTAGTCACTCATAGTATCCTCTAATGATATTTTGTATTTCTGCTATGTCTATAGTAATACTGCCTGTTTTGTCATATATTTGATCAATCTGGTTTCTTTCTTTCTTCTTCTTGATCAGTCTAGCCAATGGTGTGTTGATCTTGTTATTCTTCAAAGAACCACCTTTTGCTCTCATTTATTTTCTGTATGGTTTGTTTATTTTCTATTTCATTTATTTCTGCTCCAACCTTTATTATTTCTTTACACCTGGCATTTTGGGGGTTGGTTTGTTGTTGTTTTTCCAATTCTCTAAGGCATGACAATAAGTTATCTATTTGTCATCTTTTCATCCTTTTCTTATGCACACTAATTGCTATGAATTTCCCTCTTATGACTGCTTTTCTGTGTCCCATAGATTCTAGACACTTGTATACACACTATCATTTGTTTCCATAATTTTTTTTTATTTCAGCCTTAATTTCTTCAGTAGCGAAGAAGTCATTCAGAAGTAGGTTGTTCAGTTTCCATGTGTTCGTGTATTTTTGGGGTTGTTTCTTGAAATTAAT
>NW_006160195.1:1452416-1534409 GCF_000334495.1 Tupaia belangeri chinensis | reverse complement strand
TTGTTTAAGGTATCCATTTCTTCTTTCAAGTCATGAAAGGACTTCCTCATCTCCTGGAGCTCCCTGTCTCTTTTCTCTTCCATCTCAGTTAGTTTGGTCACTACAAATATTCTGAATTCCTTATCAGACATGTCCACAACGTCCATTGTATTGACTGTGGGTGTTGTAGGGTTGATTTCCCTTGAGGGAGAGGCCTTCTGTTGGTTGCTCATATTTCTTGAGCCTCTGCGATTGTTCCTAGTCATCAAGTAATCTCTATGTTGCTTCCTAACTTATTTAAGGTATCTCTGAGTGTTAAAAGTTGTACAGGATTAGAAAATTGATGATTTCTCTTATGGTTGGTCTACCTGTTGCTCACAATTACCATTAACTGTTGCCACTAGTCCTGGATGGCCCAAATCCTCCCTGTTTCTAAGGAGTGGTGAGCTTCCAGCTGACCTAATAAGCAACACCTCAAGAGCAAAGAAAAACAAAACAAAAAAAGGAAATCGTGCGGTGTGCTTTGTTCAAATCATCAAAATTCAGAGAGTCCAAAGGCTCGTGGGAAAGGGCCAGAGGATGAGTGACAGGACCAGGTTGGTCGGGCCTGCAGCCTCAGTCCGCCTGGTGTCCGGAACTACTGTCCGGCTTGATTCGGTTTGCAGGTGGGATGGGGTGGGAGTTCCTCTTAAAGTCCCAGACAACCAACCTGGGTTCCAAGGAGGAGGAATGGTGGGGATGCGCAAAGGTTCGGAGGAGTCGGGCCTGCAGCCTCAGTCCACCTGGTGTCCAGAACTACTCAATCCCCCTATTTTTCATGAGATAGCCCACACCTCAACCCAGGTCCCAATTAAGGGATCGTCTGGCACAGCTATTAGTAAACCTCCCGTGCTTTACCATGGTGAAGAATGTGTAGTAGCTCAGTTGTGTAGAATGACAGAGGGGACATGGGGTCTGACTGCTTCTTGGTTAGAATTTCAGTTAACTGTTTTTTGTTTGTTTTTTGCTTTTTTTTTTTTTCCACTTCAGTCCCTTCTCTTCGTACCTTTTTTAGGAATCTAATAGCAAGAAGTCCTCAGTCTTTTAAGATTTGCAATGTTTAATGGGTTTGCTTTCTGTGTTGCTAGTTTATAGTTCAGTTTGCCCAGGTCACTGGAGACTTTAATGAGTGACCCCAGGGCAAGAAAAGTGACCTGTATATTGTCACATATAGTTCAGAACCTAGAGTAAACACTAGGTCTTCCAACTCCTCATTCAACACTGAAGCTACCCTGTATGCTTCACCATTACACACATGCACACTCATGTATGTATACACATGCATGTGCACACACATGTATGCTACTTTCCTGGCCCCCCATCTCTGTCTCTCATTTGATTATCTTGGTTTACACACAGGGAAACTGAAACTCAGATGATACAACTTTCCCATGGCCACAGAGCTATTTGGTGGTAAAACCAGTGCTGATTTCAAAGTGCATATTCTTAAGCATCTCATTGTATGCTCTTAAGTTATGTGTTGGGCCATTGGGCCCTGCCTAAAATTGTGAACTATCTGTACACTTACTGCTATGGTTGCTTTTCATAGGAAGCTTTGACTTGGGCAACCTGAGTAATGGCTGTTTTCCTTATAATTCAGGAGCGATTGTCCATCTGCCTCTTACCTCTGTGATTCAGTAGCCTGCCCCTCAACTCATTTTGGATAGGAAGGGACTCTTCATCTTCCTTTTAAAATCTGCTGGTAAGAATCCAGACAAGTCATCAGGTCTAGCTTTGTGTGTGTGTGTGTGTGTGTGTGTGTACATGTGCATGTAAATACCTCAGAGTGAAATTTCAGGAATGAAATTTTCTTATGAGGCAAACTAGGGTGGTAAATTGGTCACAGACTCTAGGCATCCTTTTCAGGGAAACCTTGACTTCACTGAAGGTAGACTTTGAGAGGCTTATATTTTTTCCTTTGGGTTATTTAGGAGTAGCAGGGACTACTTGCCTCTCATTTTATACTCTGTCCTTCCTCTGACCTATGTGGTCTTCCCTCAGTTAGTCAACATGTTATTAGTTAGTCAATGTGTCATTAGTTAGTCAATGTGTTATTAGTAGTCAAGGCATTATCCTTGAACATTTTTCTCTTCACTTCCATGTCAAGTTCGTCAGCAAGACCTGTTGTTCAATTATTAATTATATTTTACTAACCCCAAATAATTCTTGAATCCAGCTTCTACTTGCCATTTCCCATCATTGTTTTGGGGCAGACCACCATCATTTCTTGTGTGGACTATTGCAGGGGCCTCCCAACTACTGTCTCTCTATTTCTTTTTTCCACATTCTCCTTATTTTTCCCTACCTCCTCCTCTTCTTCTAAAAAAGATTATAATATATTCAGCTTAAATTCAGGAGTGATTAAAAGGAAAGGGAATTCTTACACATGTTGCGACACAGATAAACCTTGAGAACATTTTGCCACAAAGAAATGTTAAAGGTCTTCAAAAAATTCATAGAATATTTAAATTAAGAAAAAACTATATATGCATTTCAAAAAATTTTTTGTACCAAAGTAAATTAAAACTTCAATAATATTTTTCCACAAACTTTTCGAAGTTGATAAACCAGTCAAAAAAAGACAATATTGTATGATTTTACTTACATGAGGTATTTAGAGCAGTCAACTGTATAGAAACAGAAAGTAGGCTGGTGGTTGCCAGGGCTGAAGGAGAAGTGGGAAGTTATTGTTTAATAAGTACAGAGTTTGGAGTTTGTAAGTCAAAAGAGTTCTGGAGAATAGTGACTAGAAAATGTGGATAGACTTAACACCACTGAACTGTACATAGACTCGGAAATGGCTTAGTTGGCTGCCCAGCCACAGTGGCATAGCAGAATTGTATAATGTCTCCACAGTGCTGAGACCATATGGGAATGTCCCAGTATTGTGTTCCAAGGTCTCCCTGTGCATGTTGGGTTGGCTGGTAGTGCGGATGGATCAAAGCATGAAGACCTTGTTAGGGATGTGTCTCTTTTTCTCTTTCTTTCTCTCATAGAATAAATAAGTAAACTTAAAGAGAAATTGTTAAGATGGTATATTTTACGTTCTGTGTGTTTTATAGCAATTAAATTTATAACAGGTACAGGGTTTCTTTTTTAAGGTCATAAAAATGTTCCGAAACATATTGTGCGTAGTTGCATAGCTGTGACTATACTAAAAAAACACTGAATTGTGAACTTAAATGGGTGACTCGCATGGTATGTGGATGGTATTCTTAATAATGTTAAAAAATCTTGGGCCAATTGGTGGTGCAGTGGTAACTCTACTAGGCTGACATGGAATGGTCCTAGATTCATGTCCCAGGACCTTTTTCTACATGCTTGGCGTGCACATGTGTGCTCATGATCTAGGCCATCTGAGGCTGAGTGTGGATCATGGCAATGAAGACCATGGTGGAGGAATTTTTCTGTCTCTCTCTTAATGAACAAACATTAAAACACTTTTTCCTTTGTTTCCAACTGACTTTTTTTTTTTGGAGAGATTTTCACTATAGGGCTCGTACACTCGCCAAACAGACAGAGAGAGACATAGAGACAGAAAACGAGAAATCACCCCCCAGGGGGGATGGTCATGCCGCAATCCATTCTCCTCCATTCTCTCCTCAGGATCTTGGGCACGCACGCACACGCGCCTGGCGTGAGTTTTAAGCCACCAGGTCCGGGACGTGAACCGCGGTCGACTGCGTGGGAGTCCAGCAACATAGCCATTACGCTACCTGCTGGTTCCCT
Organism: Tupaia belangeri chinensis; assembly: GCF_000334495.1. Taxonomy (NCBI): domain Eukaryota; kingdom Metazoa; phylum Chordata; class Mammalia; order Scandentia; family Tupaiidae; genus Tupaia; species Tupaia belangeri. Next base: position 1,530,662 of record NW_006160195.1, on the reverse strand, counting down.
CCAACTGACTTTTTAATATCCACCAAGGCTGACTTTGTTTCCTCTGTCCTCCTCTGCAGGGATCGAGAGGTAGTCTTCATGAGAAAAATTCTTATCTGGTGTAGGCCATTGTCATTGTGTTCAAAACTGAAGGGCCTTAAAAAGACTTTGACTTGGTTGTACTAGCCCTTTGGGATGGGATAGAGAATTAGGAGTGATGGGTAGAGTACACCATGATGGCAGAATTACCAAAGACAGTTGTGTGATTATTTTAAGATGATTTATTTTTCTTTGACAATATAAAATTAATTCCAAATATGAGAGAACTATCATTAGTCTGCTGCATGGTCTGGCCAACCTGGTTCAGCCTGACACCATCACTTTTGGACCCATTTGTCATTCAGAAAATGTTGAGCCTTCTTTGTCAGGAGGGACAAGCACATCTTTCGTGTCGTGGTATTGAAACTTAGGCATTTCATCTCAGACTTTCCTTACTTTGTATAGTTTATTTAGGAGTAAAAATATATAAAACACATGGGAATAACAGCAGGAAATGTTACAAAATCCATATGAAGAAAATCACAAAAATTTACCAACTGGCATAAAAGAAGACTTGAATAAATAAAGATGTGTTGCCAGTTTCTCTCAGTGTGATGGCAATGTCAGTTCTTTCCAAAGTAGTATATCATTTTCCCCCATTCCAATCAACATTTCAGCTAGGTTTTCTTTCTTTCTTTTTTTGGGATGTGTTAGATTATCTCAAATACTTGATGAGTAAACTGGTTGGAATTGCCAAGAAAAATTTGAAAATGATGTATAATCAGAGAAGATTTACATTTCCAGATATAAGATGTACTCAAACGATGCCAATTTAAACCACGTGGTTATTTGTGCAGGAGCATACCAGTGAATGGAACAGAATAGTCTAGAAGCAGTCTAATAGGAAAGTGGGCTTAGTGCATGCTGAAGAAAGAGGACACATTATTAAACTAAAAATTAACTATGTGGAAAAATTGATTAGAGTCTTTCCTTACACAACATACCAAAAATCGATTTTGGTTGGATTTGTTTTGCATGAAAATTCACTTTGGTTGTATGCAAAAACTATAATAACAAAAATGGCCCTGCCTTGGTAATGCAGTACAGGGTACTGTTTCGTGAACCTGAGGTCACACAGGGGTTCAGTTCCTAGATGAACTTAAAGATACTGGAATGTATCTGTGGGCCTATATTGCTGGGAGACTGGGGCAGAGAATTTCAATAGTGAGACTCTCTCGAAAATGATTCTCTCTCTTCCCTTCCTCCTCCCACACTCTCTCTCATATACATATACACTCATAAAAATAAAACAGAAACAACAAAATCTCTAGGAAAAAATATAGGTGAATCTGGTATTAGGCAATTCAACAGCAACAAAATACCAGTGGAAGAAAATGACTCATTTTTTTCCACTTAAAATTAACATTTCTATAAATAAAAAACTTCCCCAAGAAATTAAAATTAAGATGCTGATAAAAAATTGGAAAAAACAAACACAACAAATAATTAATTTTATATGTAAATAAATAAGAACATTAAAACCCTAGTGGGAAAGTTGGTGAAGGATATAAACCACCAATTAACAGAAGACATACAAATAACTAATAAACATGAAAAAGTTTTCAACTTTTCAATGCCTCTCACCTTAAAGAAATACATTTGATATGATGATTTATATGTGCCCATTAAAGGACATATATGTTTTCAAAGAACATGTTTCCTAAATATCTGAGCATAATGTTAAATGAAAATAAAAAAGACAGAATTTTATATTCAAAATTTGTAAATCAAAGAGGAGAATACAGAAAGAAATTGGTAAGATAGTCACTTAAGGTTTAATTATGCTGTTGGAAAGAAAAAATACTGGGTTGTTGGTAAAGTCATGACATATTTTTCCCTATGTTTTTCTATGTAAAAATGTTTCATGACTTTTCCAACAACCCAATAGTTCTCAATTTGGGTTATTCATGACACTGTTGGTAGAAGCATAGATTGGTGTAACTTCTAGTTAAAGCAATTTGATAGATTTTGTGAGGGGTGTTAAAGTAACTGAACATAGTCCAAGAGTTTTAGAAGATCCTTCTTAAGAAATTAATTGGAGTTGCAACATCCACTTATGTGAGTCAGTTTGGTGATGAAAGTTTGAAAATTAACAATAAGTTATACATCTAGCAGTAAAGAAATAATGTTAAATGTATTTGAAATACTATAGTTAGTATTTAATGATAGAATAAGATATAAAATTATAAATATAACAAGTTCACATGATAAAAAATATGTATGCCCAGAAAACATATTGGAAGAAAAAAGACCAAAATGTTCATTGAGGCTATATATATATTTTTTTATAGATATTTTTATCTCATTGGTAAGATTGTTGGCAAATTATAATTTCCTTCTCTGTACATTTATGTTTTCTATATTTTCATCTTTGAGCAGTTATTACTTTTGTAATCAGAATCTTCACATAATATTTAGTTAGTTTTTTTTTTTTAGATGTTTTTTGCTATAGGGCACATGCGCTCGCCAGAAAGACAGAGAGAGACAGAGAAATAGAAAGCGAGAAATCACCCCCCCCAGGGGGGATGGCCACGCTGCAATCCCTTTCCTCCATTCTCCTCTCGGGATCTTGGGCACACATGTACACACGCTCGGTGTGAGTTTAAGCCACTGGGTCCAGGACTCAAACCATGGTCAACTTCATGGGAGTTCAGTGACATAGCTCTATTATGCTAACTACTGGTCCCCAGAATATTTAGTTTCTAAGTAAACAATTCATTGATATTTTTAAAATTATTCAACTTTTATAGGCTTTTAGTATTTAATTGCTAACATTCTTTTTTTTTAAAGAGAGACTTTTGCTATAGGGTGCATGTACTCTCTGGAGAGACAGAGATAGAGAGACATAAAGAAAGAAATCACCCCCTAGGAGCAATGACCATGCCGTAATCCCTCCCCTTCCATTCTCCTCTTGGGATTTTGGGCATGCATGCACATATGCCTGTCTTGAGTTTTAAGCAAATGAGTCCAGGACTCTAGTCATGGTTGACTGTGTGAGAGTCTAGTGACGTAATCTTTATGCTATCTGCTGGTCCCAATTGCTAACATTCTTAACAAACTGAGAAAGGAAATCTTTTCCTTAACTACTTAAGGATTTGTACCCTACTTCTTTGAGATTTGATATAATTTGGATGGAAGACCTGAAAGGCGAGTAGTGGGAGAGTTTTCTTATATCCTGGAGATCTATCGGAGATCATTGGAATGGGGAATGTGTTTTAGGAGTTGAAGTAAATCCTATCATGAAGGACTGATGATCAATATAGAAATGTCTCTCTCCTTTTTTTTTTTTTAAATGACAATTGAGGAAGAAGGATAGATCATTACTCATTGCCTGTTTGGAGGCTGTTCACGAACTGCTTTTAAAAACCAGGGTTGGTTCAGCAACTTTACCATGTCTTCAGCTGGCCAGTTTCAGTGGATTTATTTAATTAGATTTCAACACGGCATCTATAGCCCCAGTAAATTCAAATAATTAAGCTTCATGATTTCTTATGTGTGATAAATGTCACTAAAATTGGTGTTGCAGAACAGATCATTTCTTTGGTAATTGCAATTTCTGTCATGAATTGTTTCATCACTTACAGCGATTAGAAATTAGAAATAATTTCTTAAAACTGGATTCAGTTGAATAAATTTTAGATTGGGTCTCCTTGTCCATTTTTCTTCTCCCTTTTTTCTCCCTTAATTATTTGTGCTAATTTTTTGCCTTCCACATAGAGAAGTACATGGCCAAATGTTCCCAAAGAGTGAGATGCCCAGATTTAGTCTTGCGCTGAGAGGGAAGGCTCAGTGCTTCTTCAGAAGGGAAGCTCTACTCTGAGTGGTTAGACTCCTGTCTGGGAGCATGCATGTTAAAGGTGTTTTGGGGAGTTAGAATTGGCCTCAAAAAGAAGGCCTTTTGAGGATGTGGGTGTGTTCGTGTGGCTCCTCAGTCTCTCTGGAAGTAGCCTGGGTAGCATGTTTGTAGCGTATAAGAGGTGGTCTTCAAAGCTGAGGAGGCTCACCTTCTCTGACAGGCAATGAGAATCATTTGGAGGAGTCTCTGGCCACTTAGTGAGATGGTAGTTTTTGAGAACTTGGATATGCTTAGAAGAGTCTTAGGTACTGTGGATGCCAGTGGTTGTCTTGATTTTCTATGAAATAATGCTACGATTTCCTGACCTAATGGCATTTCTACTCATCCTAGTGCTTGATTCTTTCCAACCAAACAAGATGCTCTGCTATCATTGCTCACCTTGCTATTAATTCTACCTAGGCATTTCTGTTTCAAAAAGAAAGGTTCTCATTGTTCAAGTTCAGTTGCAGTTTCATCTATTTTTTGGAAAATTTCTGGAACTCCAAAGCCAGGAGTAGTGGCTCTGCCCTCTAAAGATGCCACACTTGTCTAGAACCTTTGTTAGGACAAGTGTTACCCTTACCTTGTAATATGGCTATTGGCGATGGTCTCTACCTTCCTCAAAGGCAGAAAACCACTTGGCTCATCTTTGGTTTCCTAGAGAGACACTTGAGAGTGAATAAAGTTTAAAAATTGGTAATAAGTTATCCATCTAGTGATCGGTGTTTATTGCATCTGTAAAACACCTTGTAGATATGTTGATCTGGGGCAAATCTGCACAGGGTCAAGTGTTGCAGGATTTTGTCCAGGGTGGTGCTCAGCCAGAGGTGTTGTTTATTACTTATGAATTCACTAAGACATTAATATTACAGGTTATAATTTAATTCAAAATTATTTTCATATTAATTTCAAAATAATTTGTCTCTCAAAAGTAGTATAATATATACAACAAAAATCACTATTGTAACAATTTTTAAGTGTAATCTCAGTGGTATTGAGTTTAGTCACATTGTTGTGCAACTATTACAGCAGCCACCTCTGGAAATTCTTTTCTCAGAAATTTTTAAAAGTTGTTTGCTTTCTTGCTTTTGGCATAGGGTATGTGCGCTTGCCAGAGAGAGGGAAAGTGAGAAATTCCCCTGTCCATGACCTGGGTGTGTGCGGGTAATGGCCATGCCACAATTCCTTCTCCTCTCTTCTCCTCTTGAGATCTTGGGCATGAACATGCATGAGCTTAGTGTGTTTTTCAAGTTGCTGGGTCCAGGACTCAAACCATGGTCAGCCATGTGGGAGTCTAGAGCTCCCACCTGCTGGCTCTTATTTATTTATTCTATGAACGAGAAAGGGGTGAGGAGAGGGAAACGCAGCAGTCCCAACAATGATGCCCCCCACCAGCTTTAGCCAGCCCTAGTTCATGGGCACATACACACTTAGCATACCCAGGAAGGTCTCTGAATGTGAACCTAGCACCTTCCCAGGTGGGTTAGCTTCACACAGCATCATGGTTTACCGGTAAACCACTGTTTGGCTCCCATAACTTTTTTTTTTTTGAGAGGTTTTTGCTATGGGGTGCATGTGCTATCCAGAAAGACAGAGACAGAAAGCAAGAAATTATCCCCCAGGGGGGATGGCCACGCTGCAATCCCTTTTCTTCCATTCTCTTGGGATCTTGTGCATGCACACACATGCACCCGGTGTGAGTTTAAGCCACCAGATCCAGAACTCGAACTGCGGTCAACTACATGGGAATCCAGCGACATAGCCATTACGCCAACTGCTGGTCTCCCTGTAACTTTTTTTTTTTTTAAAGTTTGTTTACTTCATGAAAAAGAGACAGAAAGAGAGACCAGTACTCTTAATTGAATTTCACACCACAGCCCACTCTCCCCACAACCTTTCCATCTAGCTGGGATTACAGGTCCATGTGTGTGTGCCTGGTGTCTACAGGTTGACCCAGGAACCAAACCCTGGTCTTCCATATGGCTTCTAGCGTTGCAGAGCATCACACTACTGCTGTGCCACCGCAACTGGGCTTCTAGAACTTCTAAAATCTTGCAATATGGAGAAACTGTTGTCCTTTCCTTTCATCCCCTAGCAGCTACTATTCTACTTTGTCTCTGTGAATTTTATTACTCTAAGTACTTCATGTGAGTAGAAAAATTTAGTATTTGTTTTCTTGTTTTTGTGACTGATTTCACTTAGCATAATATATTCCGTGTTCATTCATGTTGTAGCATGTGTCAGAATCTCCTTTCTTTTTAAGGCTGAATAATATTTCATTGTATGTATATATTACATTTTGCTTATTCCTTCATCTCTTTATGTACATTTGCGTTACTTTAGTCTTTTGCTGATCATGAATAAATGCTTCTATGAGCATGTGTATATAAATGTTTTCAAGTTCCTGCTTTCCATTCTTTTAGGTATATACTCAAATCTGGTAATATTATGTGTGATTTCTAGAGGAGTCTCCATTTTGTTTCCCACAGTGGATACACCATTTTACATTCCCCCCAGTAGTCTAAGAGGCTCCCACATCCTCCAAATCCTTGTCAGCAGTTGTCGTTTTATTTCTTTTTTCTCTCAACGACTCCCCCACCTTTCTTTCCCCTTGCCTCTCTCCCTTTTTCCTTCTTTCTCTGTTCATCTTTCCTTTCCTAGCCATCCTAATGGGCATGAGCTGGTTTTGATCTCCAGTTTACTAATTATTAGAGCTATTGGGTATCTTTTCATGTGCTTGTTGGTTGTGGTTCATCCTGTGGGTAGTTATCCAGCCAGGTACTATGGTTTGGATCATAGTGTGTTCCCAAAGTTTCATGTTCTGGAATTTGGTCTTGGCGGTAATTGGATGTTCTCCAGAAATCCTTCTATTGGAACTTGATTATATTGATTGCATCATAAAGATATTAAGTGGAAATTTAACTCCTTTATGGTGTCCCAGGATGAGTCCTTTGGGTGTGACTATGTCATTAGGGTGGGACTGCCATGATTTAGTTCTGGTAGATTTTCTAAGCAGAGGGGTTGAGAACAGAATAGCAGGGAGAAAGCTATTGGGTCATCAGGAAAGTCATGACACATTTTGCATAGAAAAACTTAGATGGGGGCCGGCAGGTGTCTTGGTGGTTAAGGGCACTGGATTTCCACGTGGTTGACTGTGGTTCAAGTCTCAGACCTGGTGGCTTGCTTTCTCACTTTCTCTCTCTCTCTCACTCTCACTCTTACTCTCTCACTCTGTCCCTCTCTGGCCAAATTAAAATAAATAAAGTTAAACAAAATTATTCTTAAAAACAGAAAAATACATCATGGCTTCCCAACAACTTAATACATAGATACAGATGACTCTGCTCTGTTACTAGTTCTGCCTTCTGCCGTTTTGTGATGCCCTTCGACTTTGTAGCTACCAGAATTGTGAGTTATTAAACTTATATATCTTTATAAAGTCACCCAGGCTCAGGTATTTCTGTGAGCAGTGCAGTAATGTACTATGGCATTGCACAAAACCTCTTTACATACATCATTTCACTTATTCTTTGCAAACCTGTAAAATTGGAAGTGTATTTTCATTTTATGGCAGATAGAAACTGAACTTTGAGGAGTTACACAATTTGTCCAGTCTCATGTAGCTCATATATGACCAAGATGGTATACAAACCTGAGTGTGCCGAGTTCAAAGTCACATGCTTAGTCATGCCATGAACTGTGCTTTACAGGGTTGTCTGGTTGCAGGTCACAGAAATCCTCTCCTACCATGGCCAGAATAACCAGGGCTTTGCTTTTCTTACTTACTAAGTGGTCTGACAGAGCTGCTGTCACGTCAGTGGCTGAACAACCACTGTTATGTAGGGCATTGATTCTGTAGGTCTTGCCCTTTCGACTTTCTTGTGGCCTCTTGTCTGTAATATGGCTGTTCAGCTCCAAACACCACATCTGTGATGAAGACAGGGAGGAGTAAGGGCCAGTCCAGCAGGAACTGTCTTTCCATACAACCAGAGCAAATGCTTTCCTACAAGGTCCCTCAGGACCTTCCTGCAGGCATTGCACTGGCTAGACCTAGGTTGTTTCATGACCCCTCAGTGAAAGGGAGGGATGGGCTAGTGGTGGCTGTTCCCTCCATAGTAAGAAGCAGCAAGGGAAGGGGGAGTTTGTTGGGGTTTTGGGGAAGTTCCGCAGTAGTCCTCCATGGAGTACATTTCCAGAGGAGTCAATGATGTGTTCCTCCCTATTTACAATTCTAAAATTGTAAATTTTTAAATTTACAATTATTTTATTTGAAAAATAAAATAGTTATTTGAAGAAATAATTAAATAGAGACAGACAGACAGACACATGTAGGCTGACCACAAAGAGATAGGCATACTTAACAGGGCCTTTACACCAAGACCCACCCCAGCCTTAGCCAGCTCTGGTCATGGGCACCAGATCAGGGAGATCAGTCTGCATCAGGAAGACCTCGCATCAAGAACCAGAACCTTCCCCTTGTTAGTCTAGTTGAGTTACTGCCGCACCGCCACCAGACCCCACTGCCTCAGCTTAGCTGGATACAATTGTTACATCGAATTCTTCTCAGACTCAGGAAGGCATGTAGGAGAGAACTTTCCAAAGTTCATGGAAAGTGGACTTAAAGAATAAGTTTATTTTGGTGCAAAAAAAATGAAATCCATGCATAGTTCTTTTCATAATATGCATTTTCCATAAACCTTTTTGAAAATCTCTGATATAATGATAATGAAAATTTCAGGAAATATGGATAAAAGATTTAAGTAAAATCACTAAGTAGATAGTAAAGAGATATACAAATGTAATTGCCCTAGACTGGACACCTCTTGGGGCTTAGGCTGTATTATTGCTGAAGCCCTAGGGCCTAGCACAGGGCCTGAAATATTGTGGAAAATGAAAACAAACCTTGTGACTACAGAACTGGCTGAAATATCATTTTACTATGCCAGTGGTCAGGAAGCTTTTAGGACATGCAGCTCTCCTGTTGGAGCCAGGGAGAAGCTGTCTATGAATTGACTGAGTATGAGCTGGGATGATTGATTGTGTTTTTGCCCACATGTGAATAGAGCCTTTGGTATATTCAATAATAATGATATAGGTACATTTAAATCAAAATTTAATTCCTAGTAAATACTCTGCTGGCAGAAATCAGTTAGCCAGCAATGCCATCTTTTTAAGATGGATCACCTGCCATGTGGCTCTGTTTGCTAGGATGTTGAACACCCGTCTGTGTGGTAAGATCAGTATCATGTGTTTATCAACCTTATCAGATGCTGCTAGCTGCCCGGGGGAACAGTGACTGCTCACTATGAAATGCTTTCCTGCCTTCCTAAGGACTTGGCTATTCTGGCCTGAATCAAGGTGGGCATACAGGAATTGAAAAATATACTTCACAAGCCGTCGTGGAAATAGCAACATCTCTGGGGAGATCACATATGCCATATCCTACGCCAATCACAGTGTACACATTGCCTCATTTAATACCTATCACGACCTTGTGAGCTTCACATGGCCCATGCAGGATTGAATACAGACTTTTGGCCTTTCTCATTTGGTTTATTCTCTCCTTTGGCTTATCTCTGGGTCTGGCATATATTGGCATGAGCTAAGGATTAAACTGGGTTAAGAGTCCAGAGTTTAGGCCACAGCTCTGCTAAAGGCAGTAAGACCTTGGGAAAGCACCTTCCCTTCTCTGGGCTCAGTTTGTCCATCTCTTACATGGGCAGGCTGAGTTTGGTGAGTGTCTGCGCTGAGCTGAGCAATGAGCTGGGTGCTGAATACATAAAATTGAACAAGATGGACCTGTTCCTGCCTTTGTGGGGTTTACATCTAGTGGAAGAGACAACTACATAAATATTTAGTTGCAGTCAGGATAGGTACTACAAAGGAAAAGGACGATATCATGGGATTGTGTCACGAGAGACCTGATGTAATGTGTAGGGACATGTTTGGAGAGAGGCCTTGAGGATGTGGGGGCATGCTTTAATGGTGCAAATTTCTTGGGCTACCTAGGCTCAGGCTACCTGTGTCCACTACTACTCTGTCTCTTTCTACTTCCCCTTAAATTGAGCTAAGCGAGGGGCAGACGTGACAGAAATGGGAGATGTGTGTGTGTGTGTGTGGCAGTGAGCAGGAATTGCTTCACTGAGAAAGTTGTGCCTTATTGAAGGATACATAGGACTGAAAAGAGAAAGCGAGGGAAGGGGGGCACAAACTTATTCCAGGGATCACAATCTTATAGTGTTAGAATCCTGCTGCCTCTGAAGACCTTCAAGGAGCCCAGACTGTGGGAAAGGAGTGAGTGAACAGGAGAAAATCAGAAAGGCTGCTGGAGAGGTTAGCAGGGTCCAGGTCATGGCAGAACTGTGAAGACCATGTGAAAATTGGGGTATTTATACTCAGAATAAAAGGGAACCACTCAGGATAGGCAGAGAGAACCACAAACCGATGATGATCTGTAGAAGATCATCTTATTGGAGTATGGGACACAGGTTGGAGGAGCAGGAGAACTCCTGGTTAAAGGGCGTTTCTCCCACCCACGTGAGAGCCTCCACTGGCTTGGCTTACAGTGGCAGTGTGAAGACGGAGAGAAGCTTAAGGGCTTGAGAGACTCAGAGTAGAGTTGAAAGAATTTGTTGTTTTACTCCAAGGTGGGTGGGAGAATGAGGAAGAGGGAGGTATTAGGACAACTCTACAACTACAGGTCTCTGTCTTTGTGGTGGGGTGGGATAGAGGCCAGTGAGGACAGTGAGAGGGGAATAATCAGAGGTTGGCAGCAGGACATGGAGAGGATGACTCAATGCCTAACCGCAATGAACTAGTTCAACTTTAAAACTTATTTGAGGGAGATCACAAAGTTTTCATGCAGTGAATAGACAGAGTCTATACATTTTCCAGATAAAGATGCAGAATGGATGAATCAGACAGTAAAGGGAACTTAACAAACTGTAAGTAAATCCAGAAGACTTGCATTGAAAGACAAGGTGGGACTGACTTTCATGTGACCATCACATGGTTGGTTGACTATGACAGCCTCCTTGCTGGGCTCCCTGCCTTTCCATTTCCCTCACATGACTCCCACAGTGATGCATTAGTATCTTAACAATTTCTTGCTTAAAAAACCCTGAAGACTCTTCGTTATCTACAAGATCCCCTCTGCCCACTCAGCTTCACTTGTACCACTGTCCTCCACTTTCTCCTTCCCTCAGGTGAGCTAACCTCTGCAGGCTGATTTCAGCTAGGTTATAAAGAGATTGGTCTCAGGGAATGGCTTATGGTAGGTTATGACTTGACTTGTTCCTGGAAAGCTCTGTAGTGAACAGAAGTGGAAAGTTTCAGGGTTCCACAGTGCAGGTCCAGGTGAGGGGCAGCTAGTCTTGGCAGTCATTTAGAGCATGGAACCTAGACTTGGCCAGGGTGGGATAACTTGCTGGGTAGCCAAGGTATTTCCTGATATGATGGCATAAGTTGTTTTGGGATTCTGATATGAGTGGAGATAGTAGTGAGACCACAGTTCTGCGATTCTGTGTCCTGGTGGGCACCTGGTGGTTATAGAATCTAGAAGATTCCTCTTAGGCTCATAGGTCATGGGGTTTGACATCTACATGTAATAAGAATTCCTCAGCACTTTGCTAGGGGAGAGGATCCTAATCCTTTCAGTAGAAATATCTTTGGAATATGTAGAATAGCTCATCAGGATGCCATTGTTAGAAATATCTTTTGAAAACATGCCATTGTTGGCTCTCATCCAGTACTCATAAGGCAAATGTCTGATCTGTGCTGAGCTTGGCACAAAGGGGCCTCCTTGGGTGGATGTCTGGCTCTTGATCACAGATACTCCTGTTGTATGTGAATTTGTAAGTGGACGTTCTGGGTTATAAATTGGTCTTACATCTGTTCACAAAGAATGAGTCAGTTCTTAAGCCCATCTCCACTGCAAAACTGAGGGCCAGAGCTTACATTAAGTCATTTTTTGAAGCTCAGCCCCAAACAGCCCTTATTTCTTTTGCCAGTGTCAGTTTATATCTAGGAAGTATACCATGTCTAAGTAAGAGTTCCTGAAAAGCTGTGCCTCCAGATTGGGTGTCCAGGATTTTCATCACCCTCCTCTGCATTTGAGAGCAAGCAGTCAGTAATCTTGCTACCAAAGGATTGCAGTTGCTATGTATTAAGGTTTTGCCATGGTATATCTAGGTTCAAGACAATAATCAAATAGTGTCAATGATAGGCAGCTAGCATTTATGGATCATTTACTATTGGCTAGGTGTCTGAACTGTGCAATACTTTATAAGCTAGTTACTGTTGTCATATCTGTTTTATGGATGCAGAAACTGTGACAGTTCTTTCGGGGCTGCCTTGTAGAGATATGGCCAAACCTGGTTTAGAACTGGACTATTGGGTCTAGCACCTGATTTCTGAATAGGCACTGAGCTAGAATGAGAGAGAGGCCAGGGACATGCTGGCATCTAGGTTTTTGATCCCCCATCTGTTTGTTGCTTTTGGGCAGACTTGGGTTCTTCTGGAAATCTCTCCCCCCACCTTCTGTAATACATCCTTAATAATATGGAAAAAAGAACATAAACCCCAAAAGGGTTCGAGGGGGTTAACTTGAAGCATCAATTGTAGGTAGGAAATATCTTTGACGTGTCTTTTAAAAACTTTAACAAATTATGTGAATATTGCTTTCTTTCCCATAACATAGCATGGCTGTTTTATCATAAAAATATTTTCTTCTTTCTAAATTTCCATGTAAATTAATGCCTCAGAAAATATGTGCCATGGTATTTTTTGGTTTGCCATACTGTCTGATAAAATGCAGAGTACTGTTGGAGTAAACAGATCCCAACCTGAGAAGCTTGGATATATGGTTTGCTAATCCAGAGGTCATTGATGTGTGAGTAGCACCCAGGAACCAGGGTGCAAATGTGGGTTTCTGGACAAGCCTCAGTTCTCTGCAGTGCTGTATTGAGTTGTGATTCATCAACATTATTAGAGTTGCCATTTGCTTCAGAAAATGCACCAAGTATTTCTTTTAGGAGATGAATCTGGCAGCAGAATTCCAGGCCATTTCCTTTTGGAGGGCAGGTTTTGGGGGACATTTGCACGGTGGCACAAATAGTATGTATGTGGACAGGAGCTGATAGGTAGTAGGCTATATCTGTGTTGAATATTCTGCCCTGTCTCCAGCATTAGTCTCTTGCCATACCAATGACTTTATGGGAATCTAGAAAATAAACAACCAGAGCAGATCAATAAGTACATTAGTAATAAATGTATCTCTACTAGGTACGACCATCCATTGTGCTAAGTCTGGTCTTAAGTATTATTTTAAAATATTAGCCTTGTGAAAGCATTTTGGAAGTAGTCAATAGAAACAAGAGGCAGCCTGACATCTTTGTAAGTGTGTTTTTCATACTTAGGATTGTAGACAGACTCTTTATAAGACTCCTAGAATAGAAAGTCCATGTTGATAACAGAAAATACTGCCTTTAAAAAACTCCATCATTTTATAAGAAGAATTTTCATGCAATAAAATGCACCCTTTAAAAGTACAGTTTGAGAGTTCACAAATGTGTGCACCCGTGTATAGTCCATTATTTATCACGATCAAGAATATTTCTCTTACCATAAATTCTCTCATGTCTCTTTGCAGTCAGTCTCTCATTCTAGGCCTCCTATCCACTTTCTGTCACCGTAGATAAGTTTTACATATCATATAGTATGTGACCTTTTGTGTCTGGTGTCTTTCCCTTAGCATAGTCTTTTTTAGGTTTACCCACATTATTGTATCAGTAAATTTTTCTTTTACTAAAGGCCACACCTAACATTCAAAAGACTAACAGTATTCAGTGTTGGTGAGGATGTGGAATACCTGGAACTTAAAAAAAATAAAAAATTAAAAAGAGTTTTTTGCTGTAGGACGTGTGCCCTCATTGAAGAGACAGAAAAAGTAAGAAATTACCCCCTGGGGGGATGGCCACATCACAATCTCTTCTCCTCCATTCTCCTCTTGGAATTTTGAGCACACATGCACATGTGCCCGTCGTGCGTTTCAAGCTGTTGAGTCTGGGACTCCAACCACAGTTGGCCATGTGGGAGTCCAGCACCATAATCTCCAGAACATTTGCTGGCCCCACACCTGGAACTCTTTATTTTTGGGGGAGATATTTTTGCTATAGGGTGCGTGCACTCTCCAGAAAAACAGACAGAGAGACAGAAAGCGAGAAATCACCCCCCAGGGGGGATGGCCACACTACAATCCCTTCTCCTCCATTCTCCTCTCAAGATCTTGGGCACACACACACACATGCACCTGGCGTGATTTTTAAGCCACCGGGTCTGGGACTCGAAACACAGTCAACTACATGGGAGTCCAGTGACATAGCCATTACACTAACTGCTGGTCCCGCCACACCTGGAACTCTTATTGATTGTGGTCAAGAGAGTAAAATGGTACAACTACCTTGGAATGATATTTAGCAGTTTCTTATATTATTTTTGATAGATTTTTTGGCTTTTTTCTCAATGAGTTATAGGTTATGTCACTTATTTACCTCATTTCATAACTCGTTAGGGAGAGTAGTAGGTTTTGTCAAATCCTGAGTATTATTTTTGAGCAGGATTATATAACCCATGGCATTTGTTCTTCTACTTAACTCAGGGTAGCATCAAAGAAAGAAATGGATATATTTCAACAAGACAATTATTACACAGCTAATATTGATTCTGAGAATCCATGTAATTGCCATTTCTAGAGCTCTTCATATTTTTCATAGATCCATATTTCCATGTGGTATAATATTCCATGTGCCTGAGGGTTTAACTTATTTATGTATTTATTTATTTTAGTTTTACTTTAGGGCATGTGTGCCTGCTACAGAGAGTGGGGAGTGGCGGAGGGGGAAGAGAGGGGGAAGGAGGAAGTGAGAACTCATCCCCCAGGGGAGGATGGCCACACTGCAATCCTGTCTCCTCCGTTCTCTTCTCTGGATTCTAGGCATGCATGCCCATGTGCCAGTGTTTATTTTCAAGCCACCAAGTAACCGGCCATGTGGGATTCAGCCGTCTTAACCTCCATACCACCTGCTGGCCCAGGATTTAACATTATTTTGTGGATCTGCTAGTGAATTCTTTCAACTTTTATAAGTTTGAAAAAGTCTTTGTTCTAACTTCATTTTTTGAAAGAAATTTTTGCTGGGAATAGAATTTTAGATTGATACTTTCATTTTTTCAGTACTTTAAAGATGCTACTCTCTCGTCTTGTTTGTATTGTTTCCATCAGGAAATTTGTTTTTCCTTTTCTCTTGTTCCTTTTGTATGTAACATGTCTACTTTTCCTCCGGCTTTTTTGAAGATTTTTTTTCTTTACCACTGGGTGTGATCAATTTGATTGTGATGTGCCTTTGTGTTGTCTCTTCATGTTTCCTGTGCTTGAAGTTCATTGAGATTCTTGGATTTGTTGACTTACAGATTTTTTTCTTTATTTTTCATTTTTTATTTCATTTTCTTTTATACATTCAATCACACGATTTAGCTTACAAAATGAATATTTCAACAGGTGAACATTTCTCCCTAGTCCAGTTGATAAAACTATAAAATATCATCAACAGATGATACCACATTTCTTTGTCACATTAATGCTTTGCCTCCCTATTTTTCTTCTAAATGTCCTTCCTCAGACTCTACTCTTTCACACATACTATCTCTGGTATTTACATATATCTGTGTAGTTTTCTGAAAATTATGAAGATGACCTGAGATTTGGGGATATTTAGGATTTTTCAGAGTTGTTTAAGTAACACTGGTTGCTTAAGTAACTGGTTAAGAGTGCCAGTGTGGGGACAGCAGATGGCATACTGGTTATGTTCTTGGACTCCCACATGGCTGACCATAGTTTGAGTCCTGGACGTAGACGCTTAAAAACTCAGGCCAAGCATGTTTGCATGCATGCCCAAAATCCTGAGAGGAGACTGAAGAAGAAAGGATTGTGTGGCCGTCCCCCTGGGGGGTGATTTCTCACTTTCTATCTCTCTCTGTCCAGTGAGTGCACATGCCCTATAGCAAAAAGCTCTCTGTCTTTCTCAAAAAAAAGTGCATTTTCAGTCAAACTAGCAGGGAAGTAAGGGGATATTGTTTAGCAAAAGTTCTTTTATTTTTTTTTTTTTCCTTCTCCTTTTCTCCCCAGAAGCCTTAAGTGGGCTTGCTGCTAGACATAAGATTTAGAAAATGAGGCTTTCTGGGGCCAGCAGGTGGCGTGGTGGTTAAAGCTGCTGGATTCCCACATGGCTGACTAAGGTTTTAGTCAGACCTGCCGACTTGCTTTTTCGCTTTCCCTTTCTCTTGCTTTCTGTCTCTCTCTGGTCAAATTAAAAAATAATAGCAAATGGAAGTCAATAAATAAATGTTTTTAAAAAAGAAGGCCTTCATTTTAATTTTGATTCATCTGAGTGATTGATCAGGTAGAGATTGCCCATATGTGGCTTTCTGGCTCAGTGCGCATTGGGGTCAAGCTTCTGAGATATGGTGAAGAACTCATCAGGACCAAGAAATAATTGCCTTTTTACCCCATTATGGGCTCCAGGCAGTTTTCACCATTCTTTACAGTAGAGGGAGAAGGTAAGGCCGGCTGTCATCTTGACCCTTCTCACCATCTTTGAGTATTTGTCCCTCCACCCTGGGCCTGTTTGTGTGGTAGCCTTCAATAACCCCAACCCCAATCTCCCACAAGGCTTGGGTTTTTCTTCCTTTGCCATACATCCTATTTTAAAAGTCAGCCCAGAGGGCTACCACTAGCACTGATTTAACTCAGAAATATTGGTTTGCTTGTAGTAGCAAAGGACTGCCTTTTATGATAGGAATCTCAAAACATTTGGGACCTTCTCTGTCTTGCCTTTTACCCCAATCCAGAAATTATTCATGAACATCTATTTACATATTCACCCCAAAATGCCTTTCTTTCCTTATCAATTTGGAATTTACCGCCCCCCCGCCCCCAATATCTCATATCTTCTAAGTAGGATTTGGAAATACCCTCTATGTCTTCTCTCTGATTTACTTGGTAACTCTGTTAGTTCCCAAATTTGAATGTTCCTTTGGTCCTAACTAAATGCTTATTTGTGGATTCAGGCCAAATTCAGAATTAAGGAGGTCTGTGATGAAATGAGCTTTGATCAGGAAAGATATAGCACATGAGGGACAGGATGTAATATCCCCCAGTTAGCCATGTGGGGGCAGGTGTAGGGACACACTTGGGATCAGATCCGACTCTGTTTAGCACTAGAATATGCAGCATTTGAAACTCTGGACCTTGGGGGTTAATACATCAAATCTTGGAAAATACCTCCCAGGAACACAGAATGCTTGGTGCAGGAATTACTGAAAATGTAAATCTCTGTTGTTTTCACTGTTTGCCAGTGATGTAATTGATAGGTGGACACATGGTCACATTCAATTTAATAAAATTTCTCCAGCAATAAATCATGACCAGAAGGATGTTTTCAATGTTTTGCCACCAGCAAGCAAATGTCTTCCATTTAATATAGGGAAATGTAAACAGAGCAGGCTTCCTTGTTTCTTCAGGCTTTAAAAATCATTAATAAAGATGTCTTTACTCTCGAAGGGAAGGGGTGGTGAGCAGTAACATTTTTATTATTCTACTGAATAAGTGAATTTACCCAGCACATAAATTAGCAAATACATTTTCTCCCTGCAGCACATGTTGACATTTTCTGCAGATGGCTCGGCAGAAGGGGAAGCTCCAAAGGTGGTTAGTGACAAAGGACAGGCATGTCTGGTCACTGTCTTTCCCCACTCACAGGCACTGGCCTGCTCGCCTCTCTCACCTTGGCCGTTTGGAGGGAAAGGCTTTGTGATTGTAGACACCCTGTTGTGGAAGATGAAGAGGGAATGCGAAGGAAGAAGTAAACCTGCCTGACTCCTTAAAATCATATTATTTTGTCTCTTCTTTATTAAATTTGTTTATATTGCTATGAGTGAGACAAAGCATTTTTTGATTTTCTTTCCATTTGAAATAGTTCCCCAGTCATCTGCTTGTCCATAGATGGTCTCCTCTTGTACTGTTATTTGGGGGATAGTCTGTGTGACCTGCAAGTGTTCACATTTTGGTTTTAGGCAAATTGCAGGAAGGATTTGTGGAGAACAGATAGGTAGAGGGCAGGTGACCTGTATTTTTAAAAAAGGAGGTGGAGGGCCGAGGAAATGCACGTTCTTGTCATTCACACAGCTGGTGAAGCATTCTGATTGACAAACTAGTTGTCAATAGAAACAAGTAGGAACTCACTATGAGTAGTTTGGTATTTCAGGATTGTGAGGGATAAGGTTTAATCAGGCATTTGGGACTGAAATCTGTAGAGGTAGAGTTCCAAATAGGATTATGACATCCGGGCATGGTACAAATCTCTCCAAAGACAGTGGTTTCAGAGAAGCCAGGCATGTAGCTTATAGTTTGGTTGGAGGGCTGGGACTTGTGCTTGAGTAGGATGGAGCTCATTCCAGGAGGCGAGAGGGAGTGTGTGGCAGAGAAGTTCCTCCAGGAAGGCAGGATAAGATTAGCTAGAAATTACCCAGGTAAATGCTTGAGATCCCATCTGTCTATGCACTCATTTATTAGCTATCAGTTTATCAATACCATTTCAATATCAAAGCCAATTCTGAAATAAGAGAAAGCTGTAAAATCATGGATGATAGTGTATATGAAGTTATTTGTATGTTTGGGTGTGTGTACATGCATGAGAGAAATGAGGAGCCTGGTCATGCTGTGGTCTCTTTTCTTCCAGTTTTCCATCCCATCAGGATCTTGGGCACACGTGCACATTCAATGCATTTTTCAAGTTGACAAGGCTGGTTCTCGAACTGTGGTTGGCTCTGTGAGACTGGCGGCCTCTGTGTGGCACTGAACTGCTGCACTGTAGGGCTGATCCTGCTTGTTTGAGCTTGTGATTTTTTTTTTTTTTAAATTTGGTCAACAGCAAAAGTAAATCAATTTTCACAGGTACATTCATATATCTATTTTTTGAGATTTTCTATTCGGAATGTATTATATTCCTAGAAAAAAAATTGAAGGTAGACTAGAAGTGCTTGTATGGTCAGTGGGAAACAAAGTAGTTCTCATTTCAGTGGAAATGACTGAAGAGAATAGAATTTTGGCCAATGTCTTCATTTATAAAATGAGTAGTGTAATACCTTCCTCACATAAGATTAAATGAGATGACTGTAAATTCTTAGTATAGAAAAATTACTCTTAAAATTCTAGAAAAACAAGATTTGACTCTACACGTCTTTAAATATACTTTTTCCTCCACTTAACACTATATTTTGGAGACTTTTCATGTCAGAGCATTTGAATCTAGCCAGCTAACCAGAGTATGGCTAAGTTTTATTTTTTTTTTTAAGAGAGATTTTTTTGCTATAGGACTTGTGCACTTGCCAGAGAGACAGAGAGCGAGAATGCATCCCCCAGGGGAAATGGCCACACTGCGATCCCTTCTTCTCTGTTCTCCTCTCGGGACTTTGGGAATGCATGAACATGCACCTGATGGGAGTGAGTTGTAAGCCACTGGGTCTAGGACTTGAACCATGATTAACTACATGGGAGTCCAGAAATGTAACCATTATGCCATCTGCTGGTCCCAGAGTATGTATGCTCATGTTCTAATGGATTTTTCCAAGTTTTCTTCTCTTTTTTCTTTACTTTTTTTTTTTTTTTGAGAGATTTTTGCTGTAGAGTGTGTGCACTGTAGAGACAGAGACAGAAAGTGAGAAGTCACCCCCCACCACCACCACCACCACCAGGGGGGTATGGCCATGCTGCAATCCATTCTCCTCCCTTCTCCTCTTGGGATTTTGGGCATGCACGCACATGCCCCTGGTGTGAGTTTTAAGCTGCCAGGTCCAGGACTTGAACTGTGGTTGACTACATGAGAGTCTAGCAAACATCTGCTGGTCTCTTATTTTTTCCCCAAGTTTTCTAATGAAGGAAATTGAGGTCTTCTGTATGTGTCTTCCCTCAGAGTGCAGTAGAGAACATTTTTGCCAATTCGTCCTGGTGTGCTCAGTAAAGGATAATCTCTACCACTTGTGCTTGAGACTTGTGAGGGGGAACAGGGTCATAGGCCCTGGTAGAGCCACTGTCGAAGTTTCCTGGCTTCCCTTAAAGTGAGAAATTGGCATCCATACTGTTCTCTTACTGTCCTGAAGGCTGCTCTTATTCCTGAGCCTCAGAAGCTCTGAGTGCATCAGTAATGATTCCTTCCATCATAAAAATGACGTTTTATACACAGAGACCTTTCCTAAAACAGACATCAGCCATAAGGTTCTTTTCTAGTTCCTTAATGTCAAGGTGGTACATTTTACTTGGGAAACATCTATCCCTACTTAACCATCTCCTATGCATTGTTTGTTGTTTGTTTGTTTGTTTGTTTTTTTGTTTTTTTTGTTTTTCAAATTTGTCAGCTGTAGAATGGAAGTGCAGCTAATTCTTTCCTGGCTCAACTTCTTCCGTAGGGTTACTGATATTCAGGTTGGCACCAGGCAGCCCAGCTGGCAGAAATGGGTGACAACATCATCTCCACTCTTGCCATTCATTTGTCAGTGATGTCCTGAGGCACAGTTAGCCTTCACTGTGTGTATCTGTGCTCTGACAAATTATAGATTTTGTTTGATCAGAGTAGGGTTTTGTGGTCCTAAAAGATGATTGTTTGGTGAGAGAGGTAATATATAAGGTTGCTATTGCTCTGGGCTCACACACATCATCTTCATGATGTGTGATTATTTCCCTCAACATTAGGTAGTTTGGTGGTGTTCATCATGGGGGTCACCTGGAGCCTGAGGGCTCTGTACTGTAGAATCCTGGAGTACCCCTCTCCTTATGTCCCTCTTTTTCCTTGGCTGCTGTGATAGCCACCCAAACCTTTTCTCTGCTGTAGGTTCAGGCTGGGAAGAAAAATGGAAAATCACATTCAACCATTCTTAGGTCTAAATAGATTTGTTTTCTGGAAGAGATTAAAACAATAGGCTGAAGTAAAATTTTGGTGATCTGGGGAGTTGCCACTGTCCATTGCATTTATTTAACTTATTGGGCTTGGTGGTGTTCTCATTTGCATGAGGGGAGTCTCTTAACACCCTGTTGAGATCAGCAGGGCCCAGTTGTTGTTAGCTCCATTTTATAGATGATTAAGTGATGCTCATGAGGAGAAATTATTCTTCCCCAAACACAGGTGAGACGTGGCAGAGTTGTAAGAAGTCTAATTCTCCCTGCCTTGAGTCCATTTCAGAGTACCATGTTGTTTGCTCAGAAGGATCATATTCAAGTACCAATCATGTCTTTCCTGTTCTTGAAATCTGTGAGGCTCCTTTTGTCTTCACAGTAACACCCACACTCTCAACGAGTCAAGTAAGGCTCTTGGTGATTTGGCTCATCCTCCATCTTCATCCCCATTGTTGACACTCTTCCCTTCTCATGGTTTTTGCTGTGGTCCTACAGAACACACTCCATCTTGCCTCTGCCCTATGAGCATGGGGTCATCTCTCTACACAGCCTTTTTCTGTGGTTAATCAAGGCCTGCCCTTTAGCCCCCAGTGCAGGGTGTCCTGGTCTGGGATGTCTTGGCTATATTTCAATCTGGATTAAATAGTTGTTCCAGCAGCTTGCATAGCACGCTCTTTGCATTGTATTGTAATAGTGTGTGTCCTTCACCAGACTGGGAGGACAGGGGCTGTGCCTGCGACTACATGGGGTTCCAGTTACATAGCCATTACACTAACTGCTGGTCCCAGGATCTTTTTTTTTTTTTTTGAGAGATTTTTGCTGTAGAGTGTGTGCACTGTAGAGACAGAGACAGAAAGTGAGAAGTCACCCACCACCACCACCACCACCAGGGGGGTATGGCCATGCTGCAATCCATTCTCCTCCCTTCTCCTCTTGGGATTTTGGGCATGCACGCACATGCCCCTGGTGTGAGTTTTAAGCTGCCAGGTCCAGGACTTGAACTGTGGTTGACTACATGAGAGTCTAGCAAACATCTGCTGGTCTCTTATTTTTTCCCCAAGTTTTCTAATGAAGGAAATTGAGGTCTTCTGTATGTGTCTTCCCTCAGAGTGCAGTAGAGAACATTTTTGCCAATTCGTCCTGGTGTGCTCAGTAAAGGATAATCTCTACCACTTGTGCTTGAGACTTGTGAGGGGGAACAGGGTCATAGGCCCTGGTAGAGCCACTGTCGAAGTTTCCTGGCTTCCCTTAAAGTGAGAAATTGGCATCCATACTGTTCTCTTACTGTCCTGAAGGCTGCTCTTATTCCTGAGCCTCAGAAGCTCTGAGTGCATCAGTAATGATTCCTTCCATCATAAAAATGACGTTTTATACACAGAGACCTTTCCTAAAACAGACATCAGCCATAAGGTTCTTTTCTAGTTCCTTAATGTCAAGGTGGTACATTTTACTTGGGAAACATCTATCCCTACTTAACCATCTCCTATGCATTGTTTGTTGTTTGTTTGTTTGTTTGTTTTTTTGTTTTTTTTGTTTTTCAAATTTGTCAGCTGTAGAATGGAAGTGCAGCTAATTCTTTCCTGGCTCAACTTCTTCCGTAGGGTTACTGATATTCAGGTTGGCACCAGGCAGCCCAGCTGGCAGAAATGGGTGACAACATCATCTCCACTCTTGCCATTCATTTGTCAGTGATGTCCTGAGGCACAGTTAGCCTTCACTGTGTGTATCTGTGCTCTGACAAATTATAGATTTTGTTTGATCAGAGTAGGGTTTTGTGGTCCTAAAAGATGATTGTTTGGTGAGAGAGGTAATATATAAGGTTGCTATTGCTCTGGGCTCACACACATCATCTTCATGATGTGTGATTATTTCCCTCAACATTAGGTAGTTTGGTGGTGTTCATCATGGGGGTCACCTGGAGCCTGAGGGCTCTGTACTGTAGAATCCTGGAGTACCCCTCTCCTTATGTCCCTCTTTTTCCTTGGCTGCTGTGATAGCCACCCAAACCTTTTCTCTGCTGTAGGTTCAGGCTGGGAAGAAAAATGGAAAATCACATTCAACCATTCTTAGGTCTAAATAGATTTGTTTTCTGGAAGAGATTAAAACAATAGGCTGAAGTAAAATTTTGGTGATCTGGGGAGTTGCCACTGTCCATTGCATTTATTTAACTTATTGGGCTTGGTGGTGTTCTCATTTGCATGAGGGGAGTCTCTTAACACCCTGTTGAGATCAGCAGGGCCCAGTTGTTGTTAGCTCCATTTTATAGATGATTAAGTGATGCTCATGAGGAGAAATTATTCTTCCCCAAACACAGGTGAGACGTGGCAGAGTTGTAAGAAGTCTAATTCTCCCTGCCTTGAGTCCATTTCAGAGTACCATGTTGTTTGCTCAGAAGGATCATATTCAAGTACCAATCATGTCTTTCCTGTTCTTGAAATCTGTGAGGCTCCTTTTGTCTTCACAGTAACACCCACACTCTCAACGAGTCAAGTAAGGCTCTTGGTGATTTGGCTCATCCTCCATCTTCATCCCCATTGTTGACACTCTTCCCTTCTCATGGTTTTTGCTGTGGTCCTACAGAACACACTCCATCTTGCCTCTGCCCTATGAGCATGGGGTCATCTCTCTACACAGCCTTTTTCTGTGGTTAATCAAGGCCTGCCCTTTAGCCCCCAGTGCAGGGTGTCCTGGTCTGGGATGTCTTGGCTATATTTCAATCTGGATTAAATAGTTGTTCCAGCAGCTTGCATAGCACGCTCTTTGCATTGTATTGTAATAGTGTGTGTCCTTCACCAGACTGGGAGGACAGGGGCTGTGCCTGCCCTATTCTCCACTGTACCTTCAGTAAAGGCCAGCCTGTCACCCAGCCCACAGGAAGGTGCCCAGGTGCCTTCTGGCTGGAATCCATATTATCGGTGGTACCAAGAAACATAGGATTTGTGGTTGGCTCTGGATTTGACCCGATACAAGGTTCTGGGGAGTATTCCTTTCTGAGGTTCCAAAACTCAGTGTGCTCATCTGAGAGGCTTGGGGTCTTTCTCAAGGGTCATTTCTGCCTTTTCTGCTGCATGCACCCCCTTTTCCTTACCACTTCCTTGCTGCTTCCCTCTACCTGCACCTCTGAGGAGAGAATTCAGATTTCCTTCAGGCATGGACTGCCCCAGACTGTGCCTTGGTGCTGCCCCCCGAGAGCTGGTGTGCTCTCCTCCCCTCTTACCTCACGCTCAAGCTCAGAAGGTGTGAACACCAGAGTCTGGAGCCCAGCTTGTGGTCTGTTCTTTGCGATGTGCTGCAGGCAAACTCAGGGCTGTCCAGCTGTGTGGGGCACAGTCTATTTAATGCTTGTTGACTCCATTAAAAATGAGGAGATGTCTTCTGGTCTCTTTTCCAGTGGGCACAAAACGAAACTTGATTGGAATAATGAAACTAATAACAGAACCCGACAGTGATGATCCAAGCAGCGACCAAGACGGTTTTCACAAAGCAGCCTTTCCCCTGCTTCCTGCAGCCAGCCTGCTCATAACATCTTTAAAAGGCCCCGCTGTTGTCATGATAAACCTACGTGGCTATCAGTTTCGAAAGGCTGGTTCCCCTTAACATCTTGATCAGTTCTTAGAATTAATTATTATCAGGAACATGTCAAATGATACTTCAGAAAGATCCTTTTAAATACTAACAGGCGCTGTGGTGGAGTTCCCAGATAAGGGGAAATATATCAGCCGGAAGATACTGTAATGAACCAGCAGAGCGCCTTGATTAAGTGCCTGTGAAAGCGGAATATCTGGAGCATGATAATAAGGGTATAAAACAGAAAGACTTGCAAAGGTAGTAACGTCTGTGGGATGATGATCTGGGATATGGTGGAGCCAAGGGAGCGAGTGGTTTTCAGGACTTGAGAGGGGAGCTGGGGCCCAGGCCAGCTGTGTCGTGGCTTGAGGTGGCTCACAATGGTCTGTTTCCAGATCATATCCGATTCTTCTTGACATCCCTTCCCTGCATTCCAGTGCTCAGCTATGACCTGAAACATGGGATTAGCTAGAAATTATCCAGGTAAATGCTTGAAACCCCATCGTCTATGCACTCATTTATTAGCTATCAGTTTATTAATACTACTTCAATATAAAAGCCAATTTTCAAATAAGAGAGAGCTGTAAAATCATGGATTATAGTGTATACGAAGTTATTTGTATGTTTGGGTGTGTGTACATGCATGAGAGAAATGAGAAGCCTGGTCATGCTGTGGTCTCTTTTCTTCCAGTTTTCCATGGCCAATGCCAACCTGAGCTAAGCTGAGTTTTCATTCAACTGTAAGTTCCCCAAGGGCCAGATGTCTATTTTGCTCAGCACATAGTACTGATCTTAGCATTTCATAGATGTCGAATGATTGAAGTCCTTGTGTGCATATCCTTCTTACCTAACAGAAACATGGGGACATGAAAAAGCAGACAAAACTAACTGTATCAATAATTTATGGACATGAGCTCATTTTCAGTGAGCAGCTGCTATATGCCTCTTGCCCATGTGAAATTTGTCACATGCTCAATACTGTTAATTCATTGTGTGTTAAAGTGCTAGTAAAGTTAATTTCATTTAGCCCTACAAACAACAACCCTTTAAGGTGGGTGCCATTATTATGCCATTTTATAGAAAAGAAACAGAGGCTCACAAAGCTGGCACATGACAGATTTGGGATATGGGCACATCCTGCCCTCTGGGTTAAGCTTGTGTTCTAAATTACTAGCTAAGGCTCTCCTCCTGATTGCTGTCAGCCCATCCTATGGCATCCTCCCTCTCTACCTGCACACTAATCACAGATCTGGGATTTCCCCAAACCATGACTTTGCTGGACCCATCTGCCCAGGCTTATAAAGAGCGTATCTCCTGTAAAGGGCATGACAAATGGGGTTTGTACATATCCTTTCACTATTTCCAATTGTACTGTCTCCTTCCTGACTTTGAATGAAAAGGGGGAAACTCTTTGAGGATGAGGAAGTGAGGGACCATGTCTGCCATTTCCTGGATGGAGTTGAGGGGGTTGTCATGACACTTTGGAGATTATATGAGGGTCTGGAAGTGGCCTGACTGTACTTAGACTTGGAGATTCCTTCTCAAAAGTCTGGAGGGTTGTCTTCTAAGGTGTGTGCTTGAGGAAGGAGTTGGGCAAGAGATGGGAGTGACCTCCTGGAACATAAATTTTGCCCCAGGCACAGGGTGGGAGCTGTCTTCTCAATCACCCAGTGAGGAAGATAGTTATTTTCCCACTTTTTAGTCAAGGAATATGAGGCTCGGAGAGGCTAAGAAAAGTGGTCAGAGTCACAAAGCTAGTGGTTAAGCTGGGGTGTCCCCAGTCTGTCTCATGCCAGCATTCATGTTCTTACTTGAAAACTTGTTTTATTTCCTTGGAGAGTTAGTCCTTGCGACTATGTTCTAGGTGCTAGTGACCTTAAAAGATATGTGGTCAAGGTCAGTCCTATGGCCTAGTGGTTAAGGGAGCCCAATCCCACATGGGTGATCACAATTCAAATCATGGCCTTAGTGGCTTGAGAAACTTGCCAGGCACATATGCATGTGTACCTCAAATCCTGACAGGATGGAGACATAGAGAAGGGATTGTGGCATGACCACACTCCCTTCAGTGGTACTTTCTCCCCCTCTCTCTTTCTCTGTTTCTCTATGAGCACACATTCTCTGTAGCAATTAGAAAAAAGAAAAAAATGATGTGGTTTATAAAAATAAAGTAAATGGGGTCCAGAGAGAGGATATTCCTTCCATGTTGGCCATAGCTAGGAGCTTAAGGCCTTTTACTCATTCCTTTAGATTTTCTCAAGGATGGGTTAGAATCAAAGAAAAAGACAAGCTTCTTATCTCTGAGAAGGAAGGCAAGGACTGACATGTTTAAAGGTCAAGAACACTTAGGAGGTGTTGCATTCTGGAGGTGGAGCTTACCAGGTGGTAATGGGCACAGCAAAGGAGTGCAGTCTTTCTTCTTTCTTTGTCACTGTCTGCTCTGGAGTCATGGTGAAGCCCAGACATTTATTTGTGTGTCCCTTTTTAATCTCTTCCCTATTCTGAGTCCCTTCTCTTTTTTTGGGGGAGAGGTTTTTGCTATAGGGCGCGTGCGCTCACCAGATAGAGACAGACAGACAGAAAGCGAGAAATCACCCCCCAGAGGGGATGGCCACGCCACAATCCCTTCTCCTCCATTCTCCTCTCAGGATCTTGGGCACGCATGCATACGTGCCTGGTGTGAGTTTTAAGCCACCGGGTCTGGGACTCGAACCGTGGTCGACTGCGTGGGAGTCCAGCGACATAGCCATTATGGTAACTGCTGGTCCCAGTCCCTTCTCTTTATAGTCAGACTAAACCACTCACTATCCCTAATGGAACTGGGGGAGACCTAGCCACATCTGCCTTCTACAAAATATGGCAAGGGCTGGGAACACAGTATGAGATAACACAGCCAGGATCTTTGTCCTTGGAGCCTATGGTCTAGTAGAGCAGACAGACAGACTAAAGCTTAAAGCTAGAAAACAAATAAATCATCTATTTACAGAAAGAGGTGAGTGCTATGAAGGAAATAAGTCAAGATGCAGTGAAATAGCCTTCCAGGGAGATGAAGCAGTTTCTGCAAAGGCTCCCAGGTGATGCAGAGCCTGTCCTGTTACAGGGGCTGCAAGGAGGCCCGTATTGCACGAGCTGATCAAGCCATGGAGGAAGGTGGGAGAGGGGTGAGCAGGCAGGAGCCCTGCAGGGCATTGTGGCTTGCAGCTGGACTTTGGATGCCATCTTTGCACAGGTTAACCACTATGGGTTTTACGCTAGGGAGTGATGGGACCTGACATAGGTTTCTGACATTCTCATGATCTCTGCCTTTCTGATTTCATTTTCTCTGTGGATGGAAGGTGTACAATGACTTGTGTTTTATCCATAGCCAGAAAGACTGGAAATTATTTTATGTTGGGGGAAGAATGCAGTTATTTGTATCAGCCTGGGTGAGGAGTTCTCTGTGTGGTCTAGCCTGAATTGCTGGTGTTTTATGTTGGGGTTTAGACTCAAGAAAACAGTGTTTTGTGCTTCTTTGTCATATATTTTCCACAGGACTTTGAAGAGGGAAGAATGGGCCCAGGTAGGATGTAGGCCTCCCTGGGCTCTCATGAAGTAGTTTCCTAATTTAATCACTCATCCTCTTGTCAGGTACACCCAGCTAGTATGTGACTGCGAGGACCTCAGGGTCCTGTGTCCTAGGCAGGTCTAATTTTTATCATCACGTCCTGCCCTCTGGGTTAAGCCTGTCATTGCTGCCCTTCCTCTGTCTCTTTTCTCTTCCCAAGTTTCCTTCTAATTATGAAATGTAGCTTAAAGTAAAAAAGCACAGTGTTGCCACCTTTCCCTGGAGAAAAAAAGATCAATTCTTCTAAAATTGCCTATTCTCCTTGGACGGCAGCCGGTTTAAAGTGACAGCTATAGAGCTGAAGTAAAGATCTTATATCTGTTTTTCCAGGTCATGAAATTATGTTTGCTTAGGTATGTATTTCACTGATATAATTAAGCTGTTAATTCTCTCTGAGTTTATTTCAGCCATGTTTTAACAGCGTCCCAGGGTGCCGTTAATGTTCACAGTGGTTAAGGGCAAGACCTCAGTTCAAGACCCAGCTGTGCCTCTTACTAGCTTTTTGGCCCGAGGCAATTTCTTTCTTTCATGAGCGTCAGTGTCCTCAATATAAAATTGATATAACAGCAGAAGCTAATGGAAGCTAACATTCGTACTTGGACTATTGGAGCTCTTACTTGAATAACCCAGTTCTCTTAACAGCCATACATGGCAAATACTATTACTTCCATTTTACAGATGTGAACGCTGAGGCATAATTTAGTCACTGGTCCTAAGCCACTCACCTAGAAAAGCTGGGATCTGACGCCAGATCCTGGCCTGTTGCAGGGGCTGCAAGCACCCAACTAAACGTATTTGTAAAACCTTCCTCCACGGGTTGCTATGAACCTTGAAAAAAATGTGTGCATTGTGCTTATCACAGTGCATGGCGTGTAGTCAATGCTCTTCTCATCTATCTTCCTCAAATTCGGAAGAGTTGCCCTCTTGGAAGTCTTCTAAGTAGAAGAGCAGAAGCTTTGAATTTGAATGTACTTTCTGCTGCGGGTGACATTTTTGGCACCCAGAGCTCGGGATGGATTACATGTTAGGCCATAGGAGGTTGACACAGTAAAGCTGTCTGAAAAGTGGTGTTCTGGGGTGATCCCAGTCACATGGCTTGCTTGCAGCATTATGGGCCTGCATCCACCCTGGCTTGCCACTCCTGCTGCCACCCTCACTCACTGACATACATTGTAGCCCTATTATTATCTTCCTTCAGATGACTTTGGCATCCACTGGTTTAGCATTGGTATTAGCACCAGAGGCTGACATAACTTGTTTTCCCCCCTTAAAAACTCAGTTTAGTTCTATTTTTCCACGAACTTTTAAAAACATTTGTTATAGGGTGAATATGCTCATTAGAGACAGACAAAGACAGGGAGAGAGAGGAAGACAGAGGAGAAGGGAGAAAGCACTCCCTAGGGTGATGGCTATGCCACAATCCTGCAATCCCTTCTCCATTCTTCTGTCAGGGTTTTGGGCACATGTATACATGTGACTGGCATGTTTTTCAAGCTACCAGATCTGAGACTCAAACTGCACAGTTGGTCATGTGGGATCCAGCTGCCTTAAACACTACACCAGCAGCTGGCCCCTGACACAGCTTTTGTGTGTCCCTGGGCATGACTGTCCTGGCAAGAGGCTGCCTTTGTCAGAATTCCTGGCCCCTGAGCTTGCAAGTATCAGTCAGCAGCGAGATTCCTCTGTAGGGTGCTGGGCTTCTCCAGTGGGAACCCTCAGTTTCTCATTTTGCCTCCCTGGAACTGAGGACATCTTCTTTGTATGACTGTGGTAGGAGCCAGAGAGCAGCAACTTGCCCAGGGATACTGAGCTGGGGGGTGATGGAGTCATTGTGCCCAACCATAGTCTTCTGTTTTCTTTTCCTTCCTGGTTGCTGAGGCCAGATTGGTAAATAGAGTAGAGATGGGACTTGGCCATTTTAGGAGGCCCATGGGATTGTTCTTGCCCAGTCTGTGTTCCCAGATAGAAGGCTGGGTGATTGATTCTTAGCACAGCTCTGGACTCTTGCTGCCTTTTCTTTTTTGGGGGGAGAGATTTTTGTTATAGTGTGTGTATGCTTGCCAGAGAGACAGAGAGAGAAAGTGCACAATCACCTCCCAGAGGGATGGCCCACCATTCTCCTCTTGGGATTTTGGGCACAGGCGTATATGTACCTGGCATGAGTTTTAAGCTGCCAGGTCCAGGACTTGAACTGTGGTCAGCTATGCAGGAGTCCAACACCTTAATCACTACACCACCTGCTGGCTCCTCTTGCTGCCTTTTCTAATTATGAGTAAGGATATGTCCCCTCAAACCAAACATTTAGTTATTTGAGTAAACTTGGAAAGGAATCTCCTACGCTTTTCTCTTCCCCTTGCTCCAAATCCAAATTTGGATTTGGTTAGGGGGCTTATTCCTTTTGGTCTTTCTCATGGGAGGTGGAGAATATTCTGGAGCCTCCTAAAGACTAGGAAGGAGAAACTGGAAAAAACCCTCTTTGGCCCAGTAGGGATCAGAGCCACTCCTTGGCTTGTTGGTGGTGAGAGAGGTGGGACTGAGGAGGGGATGTCTGTCACTGGCACTTGGCCAGAGCTGCCTAGAAGAGAGGACATAGAAATGGTGCCATCATTGCCTCCTGCCTCCCTCTGCTGACCCTTCTCTCAGGAAGCACCCCTCAAGCCCTCTCCCCTTTCAGAGACCTAATAACTTGCAGTTTAGCTGATTTATGGGCCTAAGAGAAGCTCATTATGTGAGTTGTCAGTAATTATATGAATTGATGAGGGGATTTCCCTGTTGCTTCTCTCAGATGCTTACAAAATCATTTCAGGTTGATTTCGCTTTCTTGACCTAAACAGTGATGAATTCAGACACTAACTTCTTTCAGTTCAGGATAACTTAAAATCTCTGCATCTCTTGCTTGGTAACAAGCTTGTCTTAGGTGGGGTTTCTAAGGAAATTTTCCAGCACCATGGGTGACTAAAGGCTTCCTGCATCTTTGATATGGTTGGGCTGTTTTTATTTTCCTAATTGTTAAATATTTATTAGGAACATCACATGGAGAAACCTCAGCCGGATGGCTCCTGTAATAAATGTTTGTTGTATTGGCAGATTCAAAGTGAATAATGGAGTATTCTTGATAATAAAAACCCACAAGCACCAGAAAACATAACTGTGGATAGCACTGAAATGGTGTAACTTTACATATATTTGGAGGCCAGTTTTTCTTTTAGATTTTTTTTCCTCATAGGGTGCATGCATTCACCAGAGAAGGGAAGAGAGAGAGGGAAAGTGAGAAATCACCCCCGCCCCTCCCCCCCCAAGAGGGATGGCCATGCCACAATCCCTTCTATTCCATTCTCCTTTTGGGATTTTGGGCACACATGCGCATGCACCTCACATATTTTTTAGGCCATAGGGTCCAGGACTTGAACTGCAGAGTCAGCTATGTGAGATCCAGTGCCTTAGCTGCCGCATCATGTTCTGGCCTGAGGCCAGTTTTTCAGTGACTAATCTAACCTTTATGCAGGATCATCAGAGGTAACAAACTCACTGGTTAGATCTGGCTTTAAGGTGTGTTTTGCTTGGTCTATACAGTATGTTTAAACATTCATACATAGATTTCTTCATTCTCTGGGTCAATTTCTTAATTCTCTGGCCCATGGTCCTTTATGGAGACAGTTGGCATCACTGCGTAGTGACTGTCCTTTCCAATGGGATGTGTGATACTCACTGCCTAGGTCTCCATTTTCATTGAATCTGTTTTGCTTAATTAACTTATCAGTTTAGCCTCATCTGACATTTGAGTTTGTGATTCCAGAACCAGACCAGTGAGTGTGGACATGCTGAGTGATTTCCTGCTCATCAACTCCATCACAGCTATGCTGGCTTGAGCTAACGTCTCTCATCTAGATTAGTGTAAGCACCTGCCAGCAGGTCTGCCCGATTTTATCTTTGTGTCCTACCGCTCCTCCCACCCCAATCTATGCTAAACTCAGACTGGCGCTTTTAAATGTAAGCCAGAGATATAATTTCTCTGCTCAAAACCTTGCTGCAGCTCCCCATTTCTCTCAATGGAAAAGCTAAAACACTCACAGTTTCATAGGCCTGTTCCTACCTGCCTCCTGTTGCCTCTCTGAGCTGGTCTTCTTTTACTCTATCCCACCCATCTTGGCCCCATTGCTGTTCCTCGAATTTGCCAGATGTTGGGACCTCTGCTCATACTGCCCTGGTTGCTCTTCTCTGGGTATCTGCCTGGCTAATTTGCTTCCTTCAAGCCTTGGCTCAAATGTCCCTTTATCAAATAGTCATCCTCTCGTCATCCTATTACTGTAACTTACCCAAGTGCCAGCTCCACATTTCTCATCCCTGCTTAGCTTGTCCTACATTTTCATTTTTTCCGTAGCATTTGCTTCCGCTAACACATTGGATGCTTTATCATGTCTCTAGTTTGCCTCTTCTTTTTGCTAGAATAAATTGGACAATGACTAGGATTTTTGTTTTGTTCACTGGTATCTTGAACAATGTCCAGCACATGGTAGGTACTAAACAACATCTCGCTGACTGTTAATTGAAATGATGGAGTTCTTCTGAGAGCTTCAAGCTGTTTGACTTAGAATGCTGGGAATCAGGAGTTGCCTTCTCTTCTTGTGTACCTTGCTCTGCAGGGAAACTCCTCAGAGGAAGTGTGGCAGTGTGGGAGAATTCTAGCACTTTCTCTCAATCTTGTTTCCTTTGTGGGTCTCTATTTCTTTCTCCGTAAGGAGTAAAGTTGGTGACCTATCTGTCAACAGAACAAAGGGTAAATGGAGCAAGTCTAGGTGGCCCTGGTTCTGAAGTCCTCGAGTTGTGTGACTTTAGGCACAGTGCTGGGCTTTGGTTTTACCATCTTGGGGATGAAGTTGTTGTAGTGAAGAATCTCTGAGGTTTTCACAGTTCTTTGATGCTGTCAATCGGCAGTTCTGACAAGGTCCTGATCCATATCACACTTAGTAGGAAAACTCCAGGTGGGAGTATTCGTACCTCTCACCTGCACTGTGGGATTCATGCTTATTGCTTGTTTCCTAAGTCTTAGACTTTTTTAGATTTTCATTAGAAACTGTGTGTGTGTGTGTGTGTGTGTGTTTGTTGTTGTTGTTCAGATATTTACCCCTAATTCAATAAGGTACAGCATTATTCCAAGTGCTACCTTATCCAGCCATGATTTTAATGTCCCTTTTTCTTGGGGGGTAGGGGAGAGGAAAGGTTGAGATCTGACCTCTGGGCTGCTTTTGGTAGCCCAGCATTCATGCTGTGGTGTCTGATATCATCATTCAGATTTTCACCCCCACTCCTACTTTTTAATAGAGAATTAATTACAGTCAAGTGTGAAATAATACAGGCCAACCATTGCCTCGGCCAAGTGGCATAAAACACACCTCGTTCCCACTCCAGATGGTTGTCAATAAAAAGTGACATTTAAAAATGCTGACTAAATTCAAGTCTATGAAATGCTTTCCCATCACTTAAATTCATTTTGGGGAAGATGTGCAAGTCTGTTTTGTTATAATGTCTATAAGCATATTAATCCCATACAAACTAGAATATCTACAGGGGTTGTACATTTTCCTGAAAGCTTTTCTAAAAGAATACTAACAGCTTCTGCTGAAACAAATGAAAACCCCTCTGACTCAGGGGAACTGGTATAAATGGGCCTATTTTCTTCAAGACACGACAGCTTTGCTCTTGTAACCTGTCTTCTCTGGCTTTTTTGGTGCTGGCCTGAAGGTGAAATCTTCATGAACAGATGGGGCTCCTGGAGCTCCTTGGGAGGGAGATAGAAATGCCTTTGAGATAACACTAATAAATGTGCCATTTCAAATGCCCTTTTTCTTCCCTAAGAAACCTGAGACTCAACTCTTGAGATCTCAGATGGAATAGACGCCTTTCTTATATAAAGACCTTTATCTTTCTCTCCAAAAGAAAGAGATACAGGGACTCAAGGGGAGCCAGGTAAGAGATTTGTGTGTGGGAAGACTGTGCACGTATATACATATAAACACTCAGAAGCAGAGAGTTTCTTGGTGCTAGCTGTGTGACCTTGGGCAAGTTATCTAACACCTCTGAGCCTCCAGTTTCCAACTTTAGGATGATTATGTTAATGGTACCTGATAAGTAGGTTTAATCTGAGGATGAAGTAGCATGATATATATAAAGCTAGCATATGACTAGCACTTAAAAAAGAATTAGCTTTTGTTGTCTCTGATTTTGCTGTTTCTTCCATCCCCCACATTATCTGCTTCTTGTCCATGTTGGAACAATAGCAAGATACAACTCCCTTGAGCACTACTACTTTTTCTGTAGCTGAAGTGTTTCTCCAAGTGGAACCTAGTACATATCTCCCCTGGTGGCCAAGTTTGCCATTGTCCCACCTCCCAGAACTATCAGGAATGGCCTCTTATTCCCAGCCCCCTATTGTGTGTTGAGTTTGGTACAATGATGCTCTGAACCCCTGTTGGGAGACAGGCTCTCTCTTTGCACCATCGCTGTACCTATCTACTGCCTTTGGCTTCAATAGAGGCAGGACACTAGAAGGTAGACTGGGGAGGGGTTTCCAGTATGTGTTCCTCTGGGTAAGTCTGAAAGTGGTTGTGGAAGAGGCTTCCTCTGGGGAGTGGGAACCATCCCTGGTTTGTCTGGAGCTGGGCCTTTTCTTCTCTTTGAGCCATGCTTTTCCTCCTTCCTTGCCAGCTGTTTTTTGGACCATCTGTGTTTGGATGTTTGCCCATGCAAAGCCCAGCTCCTTGGCTGAAAGCAGTGCTTAAGTCTTCTCAAGAGCCCACTAAAGCTGAGTATTGTGTGTGCTGAGAGCCCTGCAAGGACCATTTTGATGGCCACTGTGGTGATCACCCTGCTACAGCTCTCTGTAAAACCCTAAAGACTGGTTGCACTGAAAGCTCTTCCTTTGATCCCTCGAAGCAGGAGTACTATGTTATAATCCAAGGTCCTTTTTCTAGGAAATGCAGTATATCTTGTAGATTTGCCGTTTTGGCTGAATAGGGTAAATTAGAGAGATCAGACATGTCTCGGGCATGGTTGTGGTTAGGTCCTCTGCAATCTTCCCAGCAGACTTCCGTGATTTCCTTACTTGTGAATCTTTCGCTACCAAGTTGACCTGAGTGGAGACTCCAGTGATCCTGAGGGGTTTTTCCCAAAGCCATTTATACTTGTCCTAGGGGCTTATAAGGTCTGTGTAGCCTGGCTGTGAAGATATGCATAAAAAAAAATCAAAATCAAAACAAAACAAAACAAAACAAAAAAACCCCCTGTGTGTGAGCTGTATGGAATGCTGCCCTCTTTCATCTGTGGCCCAGTGATTGCCTGCACTGGCCAGAGCCTGCAGGGTCCATGACCATGACCTTGTGATGTACAGCTGCTTACAGAGTAAGGAGACAGCAGTCATCTCAAAGCCCACATATGGAAACCAGGCCTTTGCAGACAAGTCAGCTCATTTGAAAGTTAGTGGGTGAGACCAGCGTCAAGGGCCGAAGACTGAGAAATTGCAAAGTAACCCTGTTGATTTTCAGGAAATGTTAACCTCAGAGACAGTGAGTCCAGAAAAGAAGTTAAATTTTCCCAGAAGTTATAAGCCTAGTTGTTTTTTTGTTTGTTTGTTTGTTTGTTTTGTTAGAGGGTGTGTGTGTTCACCAGAGAGAGGGAAAGAAGGAGATGGGGGGAGAGAGAGAGAGAGAGAGGGATAGAGAAACCCAGAAACCGAGAAACCATTCCCCAGGGAATGACCATACTGCAATTCCTTCTCTTCCGCTCTCTTCTTGGGATTTTGGACACACACACACACACACACACACACACACACACACACACACGTTTTCCAAGCCACCATGTCTGTTTTATAAGCTGCCATGTTGGGGACTTGAGCCATATGGTCAGCCTTTTGGGATCTAGCTGTTTTAAACATCATGCCTCCAGCTGACTTGTGATTTCTTTATTCTTCATTAAAAAGTAATTTTTAAAAGTAAAAATAATATAAATGACATCAATATTTTAAATGTGAGGAGGCTGGCTTTTAATCTCCACACAAAGCTTTCTCCTGCTCTTGGTGGGGCACAGGGAGGGGAGGGCTTCTATTTTCAACCAAGAATCTAATGTCCATTCCAAAATAAGCCTGGCCTTTGGGGTTTACCCGCCTCACTTGGTTGGGAGGTGTGGTGTTGGTGGTGGCAGACTTCCACAGGGTATTGTTTTTCAGTGATGGAGACTAACCATCCCCGAGTCAGTATAGTGATAGCGATGATGGTATCTCAAGAGTATAGCTCATCTTCATACTCACCAGGTTGTGTATATTACATGTCTACAGCTTTTTGTATGACAGTCATGTCTATAACAAAACAAAAGCAAAAGAAACAGAAAACCTATAAAGAGGTAATGCAGCCCAGCAGTGAAGAACCTGGCCTCTGGGTAGTCCCTGGTACGTTGGTTAGAATTAAATGAGCTCTGCTTACAAAGGCTCACTACACACAGTGCCTAGTCCTCAGTATTAGTAATCAGGGTTATATTTTATCATCTTTCCTTGTTGTCCCACTCCTGGCATATTTCAGCTTTTTTCTGACATTACTCCCAGTACACTGTATGGGCTGCTGTGATTCAGAAAAATAGAACTTTCAGGGAAAATAAAGGGCTTACTAAAATATGAAAGCAAAGTGTATATGTCTCAGGTGGTATGCGTTGTCTCCTCGTCTTTCACTGTGCACATTTTAGGACAGTCATTCGTATGCACACAGTCCTCCTGCATCTGATTTATTTGTCTGAAATCTTTGGCTTTCTTCACTTCTCCCTGGCAGTGTAAAGATTTCAGGAAATCCAGATAGCTTGGTGCACACAACACCTATTGGGTTGGTCTCTGCCTTGTCTGTGGGCTGCAGACTATGGCATGTTGGTGCATTTAGAATCCTCTATAAAATATTTTCATGCTGCTTATTCATTTTCAGGAATAAACAAGTGCTATAATATTAGATTTTATTGATTGGTTAACTAGGAAGAAAGTATGGAAATATTATCCATAAAATCGCCATAAAACCCTGTTAATCTGCTGAATTTTCAAATTAGAGAATCAGTCAGATTTGTTGAGTATTTGTTTAGCTGTGGTCTCTGGGTGACTCCTGCTTTATTTACTCTCATAATTCCCTCAAAGATTTGTTTCTGTCTTCCTGAGGAAGAATGTGTTCTGCATACCCTATCAGAAACTGCTCAAAGGGTTTTGGGGCAGACAGAGGAATTAAGCAAATATTTCAGATCTGTTGCTATATTTTCATGAGCCATATAAGTTAATGATCCAAGGCCAGATACAATCACATTAAGTCCTGCTCTTCCTGGGGGTGGATGGCAGCTCTGGTTTCTCTGGCCCATCTCCCAGGGTGACAGGGACCTGCCTCATGCCACTTTATCTTGTAACTAAACACTTAGTCCCTAAGCACCAATTATTTCAAAGGCACAGTTATTGTCATGGTGCTACCTCATTGTAACCCATCAGCTAACAAGACTGCTTCACCAAGGTTTGCACTTGCCCAGAAAAGGCAGGCAGAACTTGTTGACAGTTTTGTCAACTAGTGGAATAGGCTTGTGTGTTGGTGCTATTGGCATGCACCTGTGTGATATGAGGTGTTGGTCCACATGCTATCCTGACCGGGTTCTCCAGGCTAGTAAAGATCAACCCTGTCATTGCTATTCCAACAGCTCATCTTTTTTCTTTTAGGTTCTGGTGAGTCTCTTTTCTTCGGGAAATTCTCATCAAACATTCAGTTAACAAATATTTGTTGAGCATTTACTATATCCTCAGTGTAGTATGGATCTCTATGGGCAGGAGAGTAGGTGTGTCCAAGCAGGATTTTGTAGAAGGTTTTATCTGAGCAGAGTCTTGAAGAATGTTTAAGAGAGCCAGGGGAAGTGATTTACATGAATTAACTCTATAGGACCTCTTATAGCCCCGAGTAATAGGTTTTGCTGTTATTCTCCTTGAGGGGGGAGGAAATAACTCAGGGAGGGTAAGTAACTTGCCCGAGGTCAAGAGCCAGTAAGTGAACTTAGGGAGTCTCTCCGGAACTCACATGTTCAGCCACTGTACCTGACTCGCAGACAGACAGGTAAAACCCACATTTCAGTCGAGTGTCAGGAAGGAAAATGAGGCACTTGTGCCAAGTGAGAGGGCAATGAATAAACCTGATCCCCTTTGGGGTAGGCTCTAAGAGAAGGGGAACTTGGGATGAAGAGAGATTTGATCCTTGAGTTTATGATCTAGATAGAAAGATGAGGCTGGGAAAGCTCGCATTGATACAACAGATAAATGAACTACAGCCCAGATGTCAGTCCGGAGGAGATGAGTGAGCAGTCCAGGACCACGGGCATCAGCACACATGCTGTGTGGGGACACAGTCCTCAAACAAGGAGAAAGGACGTGTGTGGTTCCCTGCAGCTCTCGGACAGTTCTTGCTGGGTAGAGTGTCACTGCTGTGTTTGAGGGTCATACACCACCCATGCAACTCTCTGCATCTCATTCCTTGGAAAAGTTCTCCAGATAACCTCTGGCTCTTTGATTCGGCATTGTGGAAGGATTATGGAACAGGATTTTGAGCTTCCGAACCAAGAATCTGGAAGCTTTAGTTTTGATCCTGCGTTTCTTGCTTCCTTACTGGGTGACATTGGACAATTTGCCCAATATCTCTGGGCCTTGTTTTCTTCATCTGTCAAATGAAAGTAATACTTACCATCAGCATTGGATGGACATGAAATTGTGTTGAAGAGTTCACAGTGTAAAACTGTAAGATTGTTTGCAGAGTCAATTATTGACGTTCTAGTGTTTTTTCAGTCTGCTTGCAAAGGGGGGATAATTGGTCACTGAGATGTCCTCTCTTGGGTGACAGTGAATCTAAAATCTGTTACTTTGAATCACTACGTAATGTTTCTGTTTCTCTTCTAATTATAAAACGAGGAGACTCAAAAACTTGCAGAATTGTTATGAAAATTGAGATGATATATGAATGGCTTTCAGATGCTCAGAGAATGTTACCCACTGTCCTCATCACAACCTAGGTGTGGTGTGTGTGTGTGTGTGTGTGTGTGTGTGTATATAGGAAGCTGCAGGTGCAGCAGATATGGGTCTCTGATCTCATGTCCAATCTGGTGTCTCCCAGACCTGTGGGTACCACTGGCCTAATTTCTGCTATTTTATCAAACATCTGAATTTATTTTTGTAAAATTTTTCTTTAAATCAATTCCCTTTTCTCTCCAACTTAGTCTTAAGTAATAATAGATGTGAAATCACAGGTATTATATACATTAACATAAATTACTTAATTAAAAAATGTAAGTACTCCTCAGAATCCTCTATAGTGTATGTATCACACACTGAGAAGCACCATGCAACCTCAAATCCCTCTGAGGTTCCATTATGCTAGCTGGAAGTGTTTTTTTCTGTAACTTCTCATTAAGTAACCCTTGAGGCATTTTGCAGGTAGGTTGAAGGAGGGGATGTTTTTATCTGATCAAGTTTGAGGAACAGAACTGAATTCTGAGGTTAGTGGAATTGTGGGGAACTCCAGTCTAGTTTTGCAGGTTCCTGAGGTTTGAGGGCTTGTCTCTCTTTAGGTGGTGGAATCCAGAAATTTCAACTGGGGTAGATAGGTACTCCTTGACAGGAATTTGGGGAGTATTACTGATGATAAAGTAATATTCCAACCTAGGTTGGAAAGATGTTGACAATTATGAATGGGTGCCACTGGCATGAAATTTTAGCCTTCCCATTGGTATCTGGAGGTCTGAGATCCTTCTGGAAGGAAACTAAGTGATTTATCTTGGTTAACTACTCCTACCTAGGCTTTTCCTCAGGGGACAACTGCACATGCAGAATCGAATCCCACCCAGGATAGTGGCAAGCTTTGGCCTTGGCCTAGGACTTACCTCCTTGCCTCTCAGGAATGCAGCTCCCAGACCTTGCAGGAGCTGACTTGTATGTCTTCCAGGCTGCAGTGCAGGAGCATTATTTCTGCTCCATCAGCCATCTCACTTCACCTCAGCTGGGCCTCTTCCTTTTTTCCAGAACATCCATGACGTAGCAGCTGCCTGCAGTTTGGCTGGTAGATGGGTGATTATTTTAGTTATTAAACACAGTTCACTAGGAATGAGTCACCAGGTATCAAGTGCCAGCTTTGATGTTGATGAGATGTGGGGAAGAAGCCTGGGCCTGGGTAAAGTGTTCTTCTATTGAACATTTTGCTTACTGACTAAGACCAGCTCATCCCAGACCAGGGAAAACGTGTCCCACTTGTCAAGAGGGTACTTTCTTTCTCTTCTGAAGAGAAATGTGGTTTTAATTTCAGAGATCAGACAGGATGACTTGTGTTCATATGGCTTATAAATCATTTTAAAGAAAATTACTTTGGCATGCCTGACATTTGTATGGATTGCTATTGCATTAAAGGAATGGATCCAGATCACATCAGAAATATTTTACCATTACAAAATATTGTGATCTGTGGGAAAAAAAAATCCAATAAAGCTATAAAGCTGTCTGAGCACCCTTCTGAGCTGCATAAATGCAATGTTCTGGAACCGTGTCATTGGCATAAACACACCACATGGTAGGCAGTCTCCTAGGAACAGAAGACCCTGTGATAGGGATGAGGAAGTTTGGATTCAGCTCCAGCTCTGCCTGTAGATCACATTCAGCACTGGGCAGGAGTTATTCTATTGCTCTGGACCTCACCTTGGCTGAGTTATTGGCTCTACTTGAGTATCTGATGAAAATGTTGCTTTTAGGGGCCAGTAGGTGGTGTAGTGGTTAAGATGCTAGAGCCCCACATGATTGACTGCCGTTCGAGTCCCAGACCTGGTGGCTTGAAACTCACACTGGGCTCATGTGCATGTGTGCCCAAAATCCCAAGAGGAAAATGCAGTGTTTCCCATCCCCTTCCGGGGGGTAGGGGGTGATTTCTCACTTTCTGTTTGTATCTCTTCGGTGAGCACATGTGCCCTATAGCAAAAACCTCTTTTAAAAAAAAAAAAAAAAAAACTAAATAAAGCTTTGCATTCTCCCTAGAAAACATGTACATGTCCAAAATGCCAAGGCTTGGTGGACTTCTTTTTTTTTTTTTTTTTTTTTTTTTGAGAGATTTTCACTGTAGGGCGCGTGCGCTCGCCAGGCAGACAGAGAGAGACATAGAGACAGAAAGCGAGAAATCACCCCCCAGGGGGGATGGTCATGCCGCAATCCCTTCGCCTCCATTCTCCTCTCGGGATCTTGGGCACGCACGCACACGCGCCCGGCGTGAGTTTTTTAAGCCACCGGGTCCGGGGCACGAACCGCGGTCGACTATGTGGGAGTCCAGCGACATAGTCATTACGCTAACTGCTGGTTCCCAAGGCTTGGTGGACTTCTTGAAGCCCATCTACGAGTCTCAGGTTAAGGCTTTCCAGACCTCATAAGCCCCACAGTCTCTCCTTGCTCTTAAGACCTTCTCAAAACCCTATTTGTCTTTATAAACACCTTCTCTAGTGGAATACACAAGGGGAACTCGCCATCAGAGCTGACTTCATTCTCTTGGGCTCTGTCTCTTGGCTCAGCTCAGTGAGTATTTATTGAACACCTATTGTATGTGAGACAATGGATCAGATGAAGGAGTTGCAGAGATAAATGAAATATATGTATTCAGTTTTTTTAAGGGCACTAAGCCATCCCTGGGAGGCTGTTCATGTGGTCACCAGCATAGTAATGTTGGTGAAGGTTATGGGTGATGGCAACAATATTGGAGACACAGGTCTGATATTAGCCTTGTGATGAATTATGATTCTGTCCTTTGTGATCCTGGGCAATTCACTGTGCCTCAGTCTCTTTAAATGTACAACAGGGCAAATCATTGAGAAATTTCTGCTTCTCAGAGTTTTCCTTTGGAATCAGATAGGCTCATATTTTAATTAAAACAGATTGTTAACTGAAATGAGACTGAGTAGTGGATAGAGTTAAATGATAAAACTCCTGTTATTAATTAAGGGTTTTACAGTCTACTATGGATACAATATGTTCATCAATAAAAAAGTAAATAAAAATGTAAGAATGAGGGGTAGCAGGTTAAAGTGCTAGACTCCCACATGGCCAATCATGGTTTGAGTCCCATATCTGGTGGCTTAAAAATCACACTGGATACATGTGTGTGCACATCCAAAATCCCAAGAGAACAATGGAGGAGAAGAGATTGTAACATGGTCATCCCCCTGGGGAGCGATTTCCCACCTTTCCTCTCTCTGTCTCTACTTTTTTTTAGTGAGTGTACATGTTCTATTAGAAAAGCCAAATAAATCCGTAAATAAAAAAAGAATGAGTGATGGTAAATACAGGGAATTTTGAAAGAGAAAGGCAAGACATTTTTGGGACACAGAAATGGATTATTATCTGTTGATGATAACACGTATAGTATCCCCAACTGGACTTGGGTGAAATGTATCCATGTTGGAAAATTCACTTTACAAGCTAAGTGATATATAGTGATTGAATGTATAAAATAAA
The DNA here is from genome assembly GCF_000334495.1 of Tupaia belangeri chinensis. Classification (NCBI taxonomy): domain Eukaryota; kingdom Metazoa; phylum Chordata; class Mammalia; order Scandentia; family Tupaiidae; genus Tupaia; species Tupaia belangeri. The sequence goes on along the minus strand of NW_006160195.1, from coordinate 1,488,046 downwards.
TTAAAATAAAATATAGTTAAAAATTTAAAAAAAGAAAAAGAAAGGAATTGCATGGGGTTTGACTAATGGAGAAAGTCCCTGCCCAGAATCTAGGGATCTTTGCCTTGAAGGATTTATTGTAATTATTATGTACATTGTCCATATAGAAAATTAGAAAATACTACTTATTAAAAAACTCCAAACACATACTGTCCCTCATTTGAGCAAGTAGATAATTTGTTGTAAACCTCTACATCTTTAGATGTATGGACATACATGGAAATTTACTTAGTCCCTTAATAGCATAGATTAAGAGTGTACAATGTTCTTGGCTTTGAGTTAGGCATTTAAGTTTATGATGATAAAGAAAGCAATATGGCTCCTCAAGGACATTATTTCTGGACTGGGAGGCAGCCATTAGATGAACAATTGTTATAACTATATTATCATAACTATGTCACCTGCTATAAGCACAGGTACCCATACACAGCAGGGCCTGTGCTCTATGGTATTCTCTGATATCTGTGACTTTCTTTCTATAAAATGCTGTGAGCTTTTCTCTATGTTACTTAATAAAGGTTTCATCTATCTGTTGCGTATCAACAACCACAGACCCTCATTGGCATATGTCAGTAAATGTTTGTCTTTAGTTATCTGGGGTTAAATTGGTCCCCTTGCATGTCTGTGGATCCACTGCTGTCAGTTAACAGAGGATAATCTCAGTTGGGACAACTCCATGTATCTCATTTTCTAGCAGCTAGTTCAGGCATGTGCTTATGCTGATGGCCAAGGCATAAGAGCAGAAACTGAAATGCTCTAGTGCTTTTTCAAGCTTCTCCTTGTGTCATGTCTGCTAACAAGTCACAAGTCACATGGCCAGGCCAAATGGCAGAGTGTGAGACCATTTCAAGGTGACATGGTCAAGAGTGCATATAGGGAGGGATGAAAAATTAGAATCTTTAATGCAACAAGTGTTCTGCAACATACATCCTCATTACCCTGCTTGGTTATCAAAATGATATTAGGTGATTAGAGGCTTGAAAAGGGGGAAACAAGTCACTATGTATTAGAATTATGCAATATGGGCCTAGAGGTAGATAGAAAAGGAAAGGAAAGGATAGACCAAGACAATTGGATTGATAATACTTAAGTTAATTAAATTATTACTGTACACTAGGTACTGTGCCAAATACTTTGTGTTAGTATTCATAATCTTCATACTCATATTATCCTCTTTCATAGACAAGAAAACTGAGGCACAGCAATTAAGCAGCTTGGCTAGGGTCAAGCAGCCACCTAGTGGCAGTGCTATGGTGTGAACCTGTGCAATATCTCTCTAAAACCTTCACCCTTCACTGTAACTCCAGGAGTTATGGTGGTAACTATAACTGGTAGCTGAAGATCCATTCAGGAAGATTTGCCTAAGACTTGGTAACAGTTTATGGAAGGAAAGAAGAAAAGAGATTATCTGTAGAAATAACTGAGCATTCTTGTCATAAGAGTAGTACTTCTAAATTTTAGAAAACTAGATGAAAGCCATTGTGTGTGTTTGTGTTTTGAAGTTACTGAGATTGAGATGAAGTTGGATATATATTGGACAGTTGGATGTCTAAGGACTGTGGATGGAGTCAGTGGTAGAGCACTAACTTGGGGAATCTGTCCAAGGGAAGGAGAAGAGAAGGCGACAATGGAGCCTAGAGCTCTGTTAGCATTTGTGGAAAGAAAGTAGGACCAGCAAGGAAATTACTTGGAAGATAAATAGAAAACATTATTAGAATTTAACTGTTCATTCTATCCAGACTAAGGAAAAGAGTCATAATGGAGGAAGAGGGTATGGTCAAGTGTGAATATAGGTCATTAGGAAGAAAACTGAGAAAAGTTGCAGGATTTGGCTGTGTGGAGGTCAGTGGGGCATGTGGGAGAACAGTTTTAAGAGAGGTAGGGAAATAGAAGGCAGGTTTAAAAGCTCCCTAGAGGACAGGAAGTGAATGTTAGATATAGGGTCCATGCTTAGATAGTTTGGCAGTAGAGGCTACAACCTGTGTGGGGGCTGCAGGGATATAGAAGGCTCTCTGAGCAGTAGAGAGTGAGAGATCAAGATGAGGTAGCAGTTAATAGGGAAAGGCACTGAGAGAGCAGTGATAGAAAGACGATGAGAAGATCATGCAAAGCCAGCCAGCTGGATTTAACTTCTTTAGTTTATTTCTCCTTTATTACCTGCTCCTGCAGGCAGGCTCCAAATAGAACGAGCAATTATAACTTTCCCCACAGGTCATACACAAGAACAATTAGAGTCAGGGACCAAGGGTCAGACAACTCTTTTCTTTGAAATCTAAAGTACCTGGGCCCAATGAAAACTATGGACTGATAAGCCCCAAATACATGGGAAACACTTTTGAAAGAATAACTGGCGGTAAAGGGCCACAATTAGGACCAACAGCATCCATACTTTGAGCCTAAATTATATAAGAATTCTTGTGATGATTTTCAAAGCCTCTTTGCAAAAGCTTTATGAAAACCTGTGCAAGGTAGGCGATAGGAACCCTAAAAATACAGTTAGGGTATAGACCTAAAATGGAATCACAAAATAGCTAAGTTTTAAGATGAAGGCACAACAGCTCAGCAGCAGCTCAAGAAATGGCTAGCAGTAGTGACCTGAAATAGTTTTTTATCCTGGTCCCACCACTATTTTTGTTGGTCCCACCAAGGTAATGCTCTTTTATGGCCCAAAGTTTTTAGACAAAGAGAATCTTCTGACCTTTGTACCCACTACAAAATTAGGAAAAATAACCAGTCCCATCTACCATGTGACCCCCACCATGAGGGGAATTCATGTGTAAGCCCCTCCTGAGAACAAGTCTGAACAAAGCCTCTCCTGACCAAGATAAAACCTCCTTGCCTCAGTTTCTCTTTGGCAACCCATTTTCTGGGACTACTCCCTGCCTGCCTGGGAGCCATTCTCCACTTAACTATCAGTCAAGTAAACTCAGTAAACTCCACTTTACTATCCCTTCCCTCTGTCCACATCTCTAACTCTTCATTGGCATGAGATAGAGAATTGGGTTTGCTGCTGTTCCTGCCTTGAGTATTGGGCCCATGAACTCCAGCTTCCTGCATCAAAGACAGTGGGGATGACTGAGAATACCTGAGAGACAGGACTGATCAAAGGAGCAAATCCCAGGAAGGACTCCTGGACAATGGAGAGCCAGAAACTACAGAGGCAGAGGAGTTAACCATAATACGATGAGGGAGAGGTGTGTGGAATCGAACTGGGAAGACTTGAATTAGTTTGAGGTTGGTGGGAGGTAGGAATGGGAGGAAAGGGCAAGTCCTGTTCAGATGCAGGGAAGATTTGCACAGTTACTGGCTTCCCACCTAGGACTGTCTGAAAATAAAACCATCCATGTTCCCCTTAACCTCAGGGCAAAGTCTGTTCTCATAAAAGTGGCCTGTATCACTGGTTGCCCTACCTGTTGGGATTATCTCAGTTCGTTCAGTCTCTCCATCCGTACCTTCCCTTCCCCCAGTTCTCCAACCAGTTCTGTTCCTTTTGCCTAGAGGGCTTGTCCTGTGTCTCCCGTACCCCCCCCACCCCCGCCCCACAGGCTCCTCCCTAACTCCAGGCCTTAGTTTAAACAGTTGAGCCCTGGCTTTTCCTCTGAAAAGTGCTGTGATTTCTACAGAATCCTGGCACCCAATACCATGCCAGCACACAGTAGGGGCTCAGGAAATATTTTCTGAAGGAAATTAAGACAGGTGGTGTTACCACAGAGAGAGAAGCCCTTATTGCCTCTGGTAGCCTACTTCTTGGGAGGTAAGATTCTCTGGTGTTTCTCTCAGTCCCTTTGTAGTGCTTACCAGGAAAAACACTGTGTATTTTTCAGGCCTGACCAACTGTCCTCTAACCTACAATCCTCTTTTTTCTTTTTAAAAATGGAAATAGACCAGGCAAAGCATACCTCACAAGGACCTTTTTCCTTTAGACAAATAGCTGGTATTCCTATTAAAATGGTAATTTCCTTTGTTTAAAAAGGCAGATGTGGTCAAATTAAGCTAATCTAATTTGCAATTTTTCATTAAGAATATATATGAGTTAGGCTGGGAGGCTCTTCAGGTCCCAGGGGTCATTGCGTTAGCAGCCACGGGAACAAATGTCCTTCATTTGCTTATAGATACATACAGCTTCCGGCAAGCAACATTTCCTCACATTGACTTCTCCATGACCTTGTTTCCAACCACAGGGGATTTTTATCTGCCAGCTTGTCTTGTATTTTGCCCTTTTTATTAAATAGAAAATCCCTAAGTACCCCCAGGTTGCAGAGTCCCTTATACAGAGAAGAGGAGAAAAGATCTCCTCTAACTAATAGAGAACACAGTACAAAAACATAGGTTTTCTTATATAAAAACAAGGAAGAGTGCAAAATCCTGCAAGTAACTGAGTGGGTGTAGGACCCACCTTATCCCACTATTACATGATCCAAGGTGGACAGGATACTCGTGAGTAGAATAGGATAGGGGCAGTGGCATTCCTACAGGCTGAATAGACCCTTGACATCCTCACCAGCCCCACCCCAGAATTTGTTAATAGCGTAGGATTTCTCCCACAAAATGCCATCAAGCATGCCTGGAACCTGTGTGCTGCCTATCTAAGCCTTAAGGGGAATATATTGGGTTGTTGGAAGAGTCATGATGTATTTTTTTCTGTTTTTCTATGCAAAAATATATCATGACTTTTCCAACAACCCCAATACATGTTCTTAGTAATTAAGGTTGAAGTAGGATGGGAGAGTTGATCTGCATTTGTAAAATCCTTGGTTGTTTAGATTCAGATCTCTAAGATAGAGACCCATCCTGAGATGTAGAATGAAACATCATAAACACTTGTAAAGAAGAAGGGAAGTTTTAATAGGAAAGTGAAGATTTTTAATAGGAAAGGCGTACACCTCCATGCCTGGAAGACATGCAGGTGGGCAGCTGCCAGAGGACAACCGCACTGGGCCTGGTGTAGGTGTTACACATACTCTAAGAGTTGGTAATGAATATTTAGTAGGGGAAGGTCTGTCACAGTATCTGGCTTCTTTGTTTAATTGGCAGGCTTTTTTCCTGCACTTGCACATCTCACTCACAAGTGAGGAATTTGATTACCTAATCCCACATGCTCAGTGTGGACTTAGAAGGTATGAGCATCCTTATTTTGGATAAATTGCCCAGTTGATTGACCCAGTGGGAATCAAGATGTTGACTGAAATGTCTTGTTGGGTCCTTTTGTATTTATAAGGAATGATAAGAGGGGAATTAACAACCATCTCTATGTGCCTTTCTCAGGTACTAAAGAAGAAAAATGAGATCTGCCTCACCTTCCTGGAGCCAGGAGCTGGGTAGAAGGAATGCATTCTCATGGAGGGTCTAGTCATAACTCCTGATAAGTTGTGATTGATGTGGCCAGTGTCCTTCTGCTCTTTTTTTAGGCCTACCTGCTTATTTCTAGCTAACTGCCTATCACAGGATGACACAGTCATGCTGTGTGCAGGTCAAGATGTCATGAGCAACTGGCTTTTCTTTCATCAACTCAGCTGTGAGGGACTTGATTCAAATCTATCCCTTAGCAGAAATCTTGGCATTTTTGAGACTTGGATTCCAGCACTGCCTTTTTGCATTTAGGGATTGCTGCTGTGCTAAGGACTGATCTGTGAGTGTTCCATGGAAACTCAACACATGACAGTAGTCAGGAAACAGAACTCTTGCCACTACCAACTTTGGGACTCCTTAACAAGTGTTGGAACCATGCATGATAGAACCATGGAGTTAGGGAGTCTCTCCTGCTTCTGGTTTACTTCACACCTTGACAAATGGGTGAGTGATCCAGTGTTCCACTGTACTGTCAAAAACTAAAAGCAGATGAGTAGTATTAGATGGGATGCAGTCATCTGGAATCCACAAAGGCAGGCAGTGCCCAACAGAAGACAGGGCATATTAATTTCCAAGGTGATAGTCAGGAGCTGGCCGAAGTGTTCTTGGAAATCTAGACAGCTCTTGGCCTGTCTAGTAGTATATTATTCTAGAGCTTGTGAAAAATCAGAGTTGCTTTCATGCTTGTTATAGAGGGCTGATATACTTTGAACTGTATGTTTTATTTGGATTACTATTTGTAAGCTTGAGCTAAAAACCCTCTCCCAGGAAGTGTGTGGCAGGGCAGTGTACTTTATTTGTACCCCTCACATCCTGCCTTGATTGGTCTTTGGAATGAGCCTTAGGTGTTTTGCTGTAGTTGGCCTATTTCCTTACCGATGTGAATTATGCCAATCTGTGCAAAGTGCTGTATGTGATGACAAGTATATAGTCCGTGGTGAATTCTCTCTTCTGCAGCCCTTTTTCTCATCAATGTCACAGCTGTGAGTGTTGGCAAGTCCTCTAGATGGATTTTTCTTTTATTCTTAAATGTTTGTCTAAAACGAATCTAGGCTGTTTTGAAGAGGTTGCTGAGCAGTTGCAGGTTTTACAGAACAGAATCTGCAGCCCTGGAAGAGCCATTGAAAGCTTCAAGTTCAGGGTGACATGTGAGTGCCACACCCAAATGGAAACTGGGTCTACATCTGTGTAGAGCTGGGTGGGGGCAGAGTAGCCATCCCTGCTATTGGCAGACCCGGAGCGGTCCTTCCAATGCTTGGGCCTTAAAAGCCATTATACCATGTGGACTTCACGGGCAGGAGCTGGCATGGGTCATCACTGACATCTGGACATTGTGCTGCATTTCAAGAAAAACTGTGTGTTTTTTAAAAAAATTTTTTTTTTATGAGTAAAGTTATGTGACCTTGCTTGTGTTACAGAGTATCTTGTGAATTTAACAGCAATTTCCCCTATCTCCCTTCCCCAAGAGATGGCATCAGAGAGTACAGGAAGAAGTGTGCTTAATAGTTGAAAGAATTATGAATGGTCATTGCGTTTTATTGGTATGTCATGTGCTTGGATAGTTTATGTGCTTTCAGTTAGCATTGAGCATGCTGCTGCCACTCAGGAGGTGAAATCCTTATCTACTAGGTTGTGGGCTTGTGAAAGACTGGGTCTGCTTTGTTTACCATTATATCTCGAATGCCTTGCAGAGGCCTTGGCCACACCACAATCCCTTCTCCTCCATTCTCCTCTTGGGATTTTGGGCACACATGCATGTGCATCTTACATGAGTTTAAGCCATAGGTCTGGGACTCAAATCAAGGTTGGCTATGTGAGAGTTCAGTGACACAAACATTATGCCATCTGCTGATTCCTATAGTTTTGTTTTTTATGCTTAGGTCTGTGATCCATTTTGATTTCATTTTTGTTGCAAGTACAAGGTGGGTGACAAGAGTCATCTTTTTATCCTTCCATTTGGATGTCTAATTATTCCAGCATCATTTGTTGGAAATACTATCTTTCTTCATTTGCTCCTTTGACAAAGATAAGTTGATTCTGTGGGTCTATTTCTGGGCTCTCTATTCAGCATTTTCTTGATTACTGCAGCCTCAGAGTAAATCTCAAAGTTGGGTAGTATCAATTGTCTTTATGCTTCTCCTTCAATACTATTTGGCTGTTTGGCGTCTTTCACTTCTCCATATAAACTTTAGGGTCAGTTGGTAGATATTTATAAAATAAACACTGGGGTTTGATTGGAATTACAATGAATGTCTAGAGCAAGATGTGAAGAACTGACATCATGCTAATAATGGATCTTCCTATCCATGAACATAAAATGTCTCTCTGTTTAGTACTTTGGTTTCTTTTATCAGAGTTTTATAATTTTCCTCATGTAAATTTTATATATATATATGTGTGTGTGTGTATGTGTATGTATGTGTGTGTGTGTATGTGTATGGTGTGTTCATGTAAATAGCATATGATTTTAATTTCAAATTTCACTTATTTCACTTGCTATTGGTAGTGAATGTAGGAAAGGTATGTAAGAAAGCAATTGAGTTTTATATAACAGTGTATCCTGCAACCTTGCTATAACTGCTATTAGCAACCACCTGTTTCTAATAAGTAAAATGGTATTGGAATACAGCCATGCTCGTTTGTTTACATGTTGTCTGTGGCAGCTTTCATGTTGTAACAGCAGAGTTGAGTGGTTGCAACAGAGACCATATGGCTAGAAAAGCCTACAGTATTTACTGTCTGGCCCTTTACATAAAAAGTTTACTGATCTCTGCTCAACAGCATTCAGGAAATGCTTGGCACATACTAGTATCTGGCAGAATATGTATTAGTGAATGCCTGTCGAATGAATGAATGAAGTAGTTAATTAGCCTGTAAGTGGGGTGTCCATTTTTAGAGGCTATAGAGGAGACAATTTGTGGGTTCTATTCCAATCCTGTGTTTTAGGGCAAGAGGTCTAGGAATGTGGATGGCTTGGTGGGATCTGGCATCTTTATTGGACTATGAAGTGAGTGATGGGTAGCGTCCATTTATTTAGTTGTGAGACATTCATTGAACAAAACAATTGCTGAGCACCAACAATCAATCACTCTTCTCATTATGGAGCATATATTATTTGGTGGTCACTCTCTTTGGTGCTATGTATGTAGTCTGAAGTGTTCATCATATTGCCGAAATGCTGGTAATATTCCTGTCCCTCAGATGATAATGATGAGGACTAGATATCAACTCACATGTTTAAGGTCGCTTTATTAGAAAGAGACAGAGCCTTCTTCCAAGCATGGATCTGTGTAATGCTGAAGCCCAGAATCTTGCTGCTGAGACAATGGACCCCTACATTCTTAGGGGTACTTAGGAAGTAGGTATCAGTGGGCATGTTCCTTGCTCTTAGGGTATAATTGTAATCTAGAAGGACAGTCTGGATTGTCCTAAATTCTTACAGGTATGAAGTATCAGGAATGCTTCCTGGAGAAGGAGACGAACGTTTGTATGTTTATTTACCATAAGTCTCATACTGTGTGAAGCATCTTGAAAACATTCTCTCTCTCTCTCTTTTTAAGTTTTTGCCCTGGGGGTCCATGTGCTTGCTGGGAGACAGAGAGAGAAAGTGAGAAATCGTCCCCTAGGATAGCCATGCTGCAGTCCCTTCTCCTCCATTCTCCTCTTGGGATTTTGGGGCACACATAATTGTATCCCCAGTGTGATTTTCAAGTTTTCAGGTCTGGGACTTAAACTGCTGGTGGCCATGTGAGAATCCAGTGCCTTAACTACCATGCCACTTGCTAGCCCCCCGGACATTATCTCTTTTAATCTTAATAGCCCATGTGATCATGTGATACACTGCAGGATTGACTGTGCTCCCCTCTCCCTGATCCCACAATAGTTACATTTAAGTTCTAATCCATGGTTTCTGTTAATGTGACCTTATTTAGAAAGAGAGTTATTCCAAATGTAATTAACTCAGGGTTTTTGAGAAAAGATTATCTTGAGTTTAAGGTTAACCCTAAATCCAAGGACTGGTATCTTTATATTAGAAAGGAAAGAATGTTTTTAGACGTGGCTGGGAAGGCCACATGAAGATGGAGGTAGAAACTTGAGTTTTACTGCCACAAGGAGCACCAGATGCCACGAGAAGCTGGAAGAGGCAAGGAAGAATTCTTCCCTAGTGCCATCAGAGGAAGAATGACCCTGCTGGACACCTGGATTTTGGACTTCTTCCAAAAGGGTGGAGAAAAATCGAAGTGGTAATTTAGTATGACAGCCACAGGAAACTAATACAGGCACAATTATCCTAGCTGGAGAAGGCAAGTTAGTTGCTTAGGGTGGCATACCCAGTGAGTGGTGGAGCTTGTATTCAAGCCTGGGTTAGTCTACTTTAGACCTCTTGAAGCAGGATTTGGGTTCAAGATGGGGTAGATTAGCAAACTGTTGTGGAAAGAGGTCTGTTGAGTAGCTCTGCTCGCAAATTCTGATGAGGACTTGTGGTTATTCCTCAGAGGCCTTGCTCCTAGCCACAAGGGGCAGGTACCTCCCTGGAAAGACAAAGGAACCATCTCGTTCCATAATTTTAACCAGTCATGCTCAGCAGCTAATAAAACTTCAGACTTTGTCACATCACGTGCTTTCATCCGAAGATGAACATGTCTGAAGTACTTTTCCCTCTCCACTGGGTAATGCTACCCATTCTCTCTCTGGCCAGGTCCCCATTCTGAAGCCACAGTCTCTCTTAGAAGCGTGTGCACACGTATTAGATACACAGAGACTGTTTCACTACCTGCAGTCTCCTTTATACTGCTTAGGAAAATGTACCCAGATGCTGTTGCAATTACCACACTAATAAAGCAGTTCCATTAATGAGTTTTCTGTTGAGTTATATTTGTTTTATTGTCTAAGCCATCACATTATCTGCCTCCACCCCTCCCCCCACAACCATCTCTGCGCTCACCTCTGGGCCCTTAGTGAGTCCCTATGGTGGAGGGTGGATATATTACCCTGTAGCTGGAGCCTGATTCACACACAGTGGCATTTGTTCCACAAAGCTGTTGGTCTGGTGAGTTTTTTCGGTGTGAGTCTTAAGGAGTTGATATATGAATATCTTGGAGGGAAAAAAGGAGAATGATGAATGCTTGGAAAGCTCTTCTGTGACATTCTAATTCTTACCCACTAAGTGTTAAAGCGGCAATATTTAGTTTGATGATTCAGTCTGTGCAGGGGAATTGGTTTTAGTGCCATCACCATTGGGGCTCATGAATTGATCCACCACTAAGGTCTGAATTACCTGAAAGATGAGTTTATCTGGACTTTGGAAAGAGAAGATAGTCTTAAACCCTCATTCATCCCACAGCTTCCGTTGTCATGTCAAGCCCTGGCTAGTGACTTGGGCGGCTTTACCACCAGTCATATCTTAGCTCAGCAAAGGAAAAAATTCACATTCATATCAGATGCTGATTTCATATATGATTTATGGCTATTAAGACAAAGAAATGAGTTAGGATTGGAGTCATTGACTCACCTTGTGTGGTTTTTAAGTAGCACCCGACTCCCTCTGGTTAGCAATGGATGCTGCTCAGTGATATTTGCAGCTTCCTTGAGGAGGGAAAAGGTACTATGAGACCTTGTCACTAGAGCAGTGTCTTTTGAACATTAAGCCCTCTTCTTTTGTTAGTTAAGGCTTAAAACCACAGGATAACTCAGAAATGCATTCACATATTACCCAGGAATATTTTTTCTTTGCAGTGGAGATAAATCTGTATGTTTGATCTCCTGTGTTCGAAGGAGATTAAAATAGATTCATTATGATGAAACTTTTTTCAAATGGTTAGTCTGCCCTCTTTTCGTGTGTGTGTGATAAAGAGCTAGAATGAGTTTTCATTCTAGCGGCTTAAACATGATCCGGACATTATCAGTCTCGGGATGGGGGAAGTGGCAAAGGAGTCCTTGCCAACTACTACACATGGCATGAACCAGCTTAGAGGTCAGATCGTGATGGGAGCATGTTTGGGTCTTTTCTGGGTTATTAGGAGGACAGTTTTGCTCAGGTTCCAGGAGGAAACAGTTCCAGTTTTGCGAAAGCTGAGCCTCCAACAGCCAAACCTGTGGAGGCCTGGGAGGTAGCTCAGGACAGAGCAGCAGTCTGTGCATGAACTTCTCAGGGTAACATTTGCTTTCCTGGAGCCTTCTGGCTCTCAGCTGTTTCTCCTCTCCCCAGCCACTGACTGACTTCTGGCTCTCGGCTGTTTCTCTTCTCCCCTATTTCAAAGTGATCACATTGCTATCTCGTCTGTAGAGGGCAGCCTTTGCCTCAGGCTCCAAGTCCTGGTCTGGCCAGCTGTGGCCAGGGAGAAGGACTGCCTGGCATTGCACACATGGATATATGGTCATGGGGCCCCATCTGGCTGATTTGCTCAAAAAGAGGGCCATCAGTGAGAGAGCTGTGTGCAGCATCTTAGGCTCCTCTTGGGCTCAGGTGGAGATTCCTACCTTATTCATGTGCAGGGCCTTTGGGTTCGTTAGTGTTTCCAGGTCAAAGACTATACCCATCCGTGCGTGAGACAAATTGCTGCCTTTTAGCTCAACCTTTGAGGTGGTTTTTGATCATCAAGAGGCCCATCCACATTTTACACAGTTGGTGTGGCTGTGCCATTTCCATCTGAACTTCTAGTACTTCTTTCTCCCATCCCAGTAGACTTGTTCCCTCCCTGCCTTCCTTCAGCTATAAAGCTGTGAGAACCCAAGCACTTGCCTGTAGCTGTTCTGCAGTGCTGGGTCTCCCTCAGGCAGCAGTTCCCGTGTGTGATCAAGCTAAGAAATTGGAGGGAACAAGTGATTGTGTTGCATTTTTGCCAGCTCTATCTCTTGATTCTCATTTAGTCTTGCCAGATTTCTTTCATATTCTGTCTGATTTCTCTTTCCAGCAAAGACTTAAATTCAGGAGTGATTTTGTTGATTTGTTGATTCTGGAACCTGTCCAGTGTAGAGAACGTAAAGAGGTTTGTTTTCTGAATCCTGAATTCTACTGCAGCTGGTGGTCATGCAAAAGCATATAAAGTAGCCCCCTTCCCACGGTTTATCTGTCAGCTTATTTAATTGCTGTGTCTTGCCTTGTTCCAAAAAACGTAATTTATTATTCCACAAGTAGTACATGTTCCTTGTAGAAAATTTAAAAAAAGAAAAGTATTGGAACAAATCGTTCCTCAATACTTGGAGAATTAAGACATCACACTAAATTTTTTCCCTAAAGTTAAATCAACTTTGAGCATAACTTAGTGAGACAGAAGAGAAAGCCAGTATCAGGCATTCCTCAAAGCTCTTCTCCTTGAGAGGTACTTGTGAGACTCAGTGGGAAGAGGGCAGAGCTGGCAGGCTCTGCAGGTCTGGCACTGAATGTCTCTTCTCATGGGTACCTGCCTAGCTTCCCCTGCATGAGTTCCTGCCCCTTGAGAGCCCATTCTTCTAGAGGAGCAGGCTGTCCCACTAGAGGCCTTGCAAGTTCATGTTTGCCTGGTCTAACAATCTGTGAGCTGTAGTTAACTGATTCAGGGCCTGAAGCACAGACCTTCAGTGCTCTCTGTTTAGAGATGTTGATACAGTTAATTTTCTTTATTGGGCCAAGAAACTGAAATCACAAAGTCAGGGTAATGGTTGTCTGCTGCCTATCAATTCTTTCCCTCTTATTCTGAAACCCACAAATAATAAGGTCTACTCTTTTGTGGAGCAAGGAGACCCCATACCTTAGGAAGTTAAAAGCTAGTCTCTCCTTTGTAGGATGGGGAAGCAAGGTGTCATATTGGTGAGAATACTGCATCAAGAACAGACAAATGAACAAGAAGATACCAGTAAAATTCTCTCCCCCATCACCCCGTTGGTAATCTGCTTTATTCAAAGTCTACTAAATAAAATGTCTCAATGGCAAAGTCTCTTCGCAGCAATGTTGTTTTTGGAGGGGAGGGGAGAGGCTTTTGCTATAGGGTGCATGTGCTTGCTGGAAAGACAGAGAGAGACAGAGACAGAAAGCGAGAAATCATCCCCCAGGGGGATGGCCATTTAACAACCCCTTCTAATCCATTCTCCTCTCAGGATCTTGGGCACACATGCACATGTGCCCGACATGAGTTTAAGCCACCTAGTCTGGGACTCAAACCACAATCGACTACATGGGAGTCCAGCAACATAGCCATTACACCAACTGCTGGTCCCCACAGCAAAGTTTAACCTGGTGTTTGGCCAAATATCTGGGTACTGTGGCCTCGCTAAGTTGACATGTAGACTTAGCCATCACAGTGACTGATACACACACAATTCCTTAACACTGAAAGTGGTATTTCTATTTGTAGATATTTGATGAATCTCCAAATTGTTCTCCACATTGGTTGGACTAATTTACATTCCCACCAGCAGTGTAAGAGAGTTCCCTTTTCACCACACCCCCGCCAGAACTTATCATTTTTTTTTTTTAATCTTAGACATTCTGACTGGGGTTAGGTAATATCTCATTGTTGTTTTGATCTGTATTTCTTTTACAATGAGGGATGTTGAGCATTTTTTCATATGCCTTTTAGTTATGGAAACAACCCAAATGCCCACGAACTGATGAATGGCTAGGAAAACTGTGGCACATATACTCAATGGAATACTATTCAAGCATAAAAAACAACAAAACCCTGGCTTTTGACAGGAAGTGGATAAATATGGAAGACTTACTGCTGAGTGAAGCAAGCCATGCTATGAAGGAGAGGCATTGTATGTCCCCACTTAATATATACTGAGTGTCTGTACTCTATGACTGAAACTAATTGTCTAAAGGATATAGAAACGCAGTATATAGATATAAATACCAGATATAGTATGTGTGAAAGAGGAGGGTCTGAGGAAGGACATTTGGGGGAGGGACAGGTAGGCAAAGCATTAATGGCACAAAGAATTGTGGTATTATCTGTTGAAGATATTTCATAGTTTTATCAACAGTACTAGGGAGAAATGTTCACCTGTTGAAATATCCATTTTGTATGACAAATAATAATGTGATTGAATGTATGGAAGAAAATGAAAGGAAAAAAAAAAGAAAGTGCTTTCACACTTTTGAATGTTTGTTATTGCTAATCTCAGTTTGGGACCATCTTCTTTGTTTCTTTTTACTTAAATCAAATTTATAGTGATCAATTGACATGGCAATTGTTACATGATTTTTCAGTACATGAATACAATATGTTATGATTAAATCAGGGTTACCCATCATCTCAACCCTTTGAAATGTTATAGACAATAAATTGTTAACTAACATTCTCCCAATTTTCTTCTTTTTAAAGAGAGTTTATTGAGAGAGAGAGAGAGAGAGAGAGAGAGAGAGAGAGAGGTGAGCACCCTAGACAGAACCTTATGATTCTTGCACCTCTACCCCTAGACTTCCCATTCATCCAGAATTATGGGCAGCCTGTACATGTCAATCAGGAAACCCAACTTGCCATCTTTCTCATAGATCCAGCTTTGCTTGAGCATTCTGTTACCTCTGTGCTACCAGGTTGGTCCATCAAGAAAATGTCCCTTGTTAACACATAGGTACGTGGAAAGAAGGCACAGCCTGCCATGATCCTGCCATCCATGGCTAACAGCTACTAACATTCTGTTATTGACCTTCTAACCCTATGTCCTTTATGCTTTATACAGAGGTGAGCCAGGAAGGTTGGGGGTAGCTTATACAGATTCTGTATACAACAGTATTCAAAAAAGAAACTGATAATGGAGGGAAAACGGACCTGCAGATGTGCTGCATTCAGGAGTTACTGAGTCCGTAAAGCTTATTCTCTTCCCCCAGTGCCAGGAGGGAGTTTTTGTGAAAAGACTTGTACATGGAGCTTAAAAGCGAAACCTGTTCATATGATGGATCTAATTTCCTTTTTAAAATCCCCCTCCTCCAAATCCCAGGGGAGCTCTACTGGCTGAGGACCTTGTAATTGCTGAACTGCAATTCAAATCAGAGTGCGATTGTGATCAAACCAAGTGACTCTCATTACTCCTTTGCCTCTTGCATCAAAACCACTCATGTTGACAGCGAGCAAAGCTGAGCATATGCAGCCTATGATTCTTGGCAGGTCGGCTTCACTTTTAATAAGCAGGGCAGTGAGGAGGGAGAGGTGGCCTATGCTGGCTGCTGAGGAGGGTGGTGGATGGCAAGAGGTGCCTGTGGTTGTTGTCTTCCTGGGACCACGGGTACTTTGAGCTATGGTTTGCTTTCTGGGGCTGTAACTGGGTGGGTCCCCAGGCTTATATTGTAGGCCTGCCTTGTTCTCAGACCTGGAAATAATTAGAGGCAAATGTGCCTGCAGTGGTCTACTGTACAGGGAAAGCCTGGTGGTTCGTTAGTTTCCTTTTGTCATTTCTGCCCATTTTACCTCATGCACTTGGTTGTTGAGATGGCCAATGACAGTTTCATTGCATTCAGTGCTTTGAGATAGTGTTTGAGTGTCTTGTGGTGCTTTTTTAAAAGGCCTGATGCTCCTAGGTGTAGAGAAGAGAATATTCTTCTAAGGCCCTTTGAAGTGGCAGGCATGGGCTTTGTTCTCTGCAGTCATGTCTTCCGAGAATCAAACTGTGGATCTCCCCAGCAGGGTGGGCTGGGATGGGGGAGGTCATGCATAGCCTAAGCATCTGTGGAGGATGAGGTTCCTGTTAGCCAATTCTATTGCTTAAGTGCTTTATTGTTGGGTTGAATTTTTGTTTTGCAGATTTTTTTCTCCTGTTCCTTTTTTCCTCCACAACTAATATATTAATAGACAATTACTGTTTCTTAGATGAGTTCTGGGCTCATTCCTAATGAAAAGTAGAAAAGTAGAATCATGGATTAAATAATTTATTGATATACTGTTGAGTTTTTGTTTTATATTTTTATTGAGATATACACACAGATAGAGGGACAGCCAGCAGCATGCTCATTAAGGTGGCTGGATCCTACATGGCCAGCTTTGGTTCGAGTCCTGAACCCAGTGGCTCAAAAAAGACACTAGGCACATATGTGTCATGCCCAAAATCCTAAGAGAAGAGTGGAGAAGAATGGATTGTGGCCTGGACATCCCCCCTTGGGGGATGTTTTCTCCCTTTCTCTGTCTCTCTGGCAAGTGCATATATCCTGTAGCAATTTTTTAAAAAATCACTAAAAACACATAGAAACAAGCACAAATCTTAAATTTTAAAGCCCAGTAAATGCTCCTCTGTAACCTTATCCAGATCAAGATGTAGAGTATTTTCAGCTCCCTAAAAGAACCCCCATACTCTTCCTAGCCCCAGAACTCCCTTAGGGCAAGTAACCACCATTGTAACTTTTATCCCCAGAGATTAGTTTTGCTTGTTTTTGAAATTAAATATAAAACGACTGTATCCAGCATAGATTCATTTGCATCTATCTTCTCTCATGTCTGTGAGATTACCATATTGTTGTCAAGAAGTAGTTCTTTTTCATTACTGTGCTATATTCCTTTATGTGAATGTAGCATTGTGACTTGTCTCTTCTACTGTTGATGGACATTTTTACTTCTTAACATTCTTTTTAAAGCTTGGCATATAATCCGTCTTCTGGTATTGGCCATCATTTATTCTAGTGATTAAAAAAATTACTTGACAGTCCTTTAAAAATGTAAGAGGGGGTGTTTCTTCCAAAGGAAAATCCATTCACGGGAAATAAATATGGATTGCAATTGAGCTGGGGTGGGTGATTCAGAGACCCCCAGGCTCTTTGCCTTCCTTTTTCCCCATGGAGTAGACCTTAGGCGAGACAATTTAGCTCATTAGTTTAGGACCTGGCTTCTAGAGTTGGTCTGCCTAGTTTCCTCTTACAATGGAACAGATTACTGAACCTCAGTTTTCTTACCTGTAAAGTGGGGATAGGAAAGGTACTTCTATTATGGAGTTACAGAAGACATTAAGAAAGACAGTGCAAGGCAAGCACTACACAGTGTTCACACTCAGCAAGTGCATAACAAATGGTGTGGCAAGAGCTTCTGTCATCATTGTAATCAACATTATTTCCAGCTTTGCAGAACCCTAGTGCTCCCTTGGGCACCACTAGAAAGCCCTAGATGCATGCCTGGGGTAGGATGGCAGTCCTGTTCTCCCCCGAGCCCTGTGATTATATGAGAGGCCACAGAATGTTGGGGCATCTCTGGAGTTCTTCTCCTTGCTAATGTGTGAACTCTTGAAAGGCAGCTGCAGAAAGGCAGCCCTCTCGTGCTTAGTGGAATTGTCTTATTTCCTAGACCCACCTCTCACTGGGTACATGGGTGTGGTAGGCCTGCTGAGTTTGTTAATTTAAATATGTCTGGGGGCTCCATCCTTGTAGCAGGATATTCTTGTGTGAATCCAGAAAGAGGTTAGGGTGTGAAGAATGGGAGTCCCTTTGGCTTCTAGCCAAACTGGACTTTTTGAGCAAAGCCCAGGTATAGCTGAAGGGATTAGATATTATGATTACTATTAATAATAACAGGAGATAACGTTTATTTAGTGCATACAATTGGTATTGGATATTTCACTCGATCTTCACAACAGTTCCTATAAAGGTAGCTACATTTTCTGTTTTTTATTTGCCTGCTGGACCCCTCTCCCTTCTTATGAAAAGGTAGTTCCATGAGGGGGAGATCTTTTCTTAACTGTTATATCCCCAGAAGCTTTTGATAGAATAGTATGGGATCAACAAATATTTATAAAATGAATGGATGATTTTTTTTTTTTTTAAGAGAGGTGGATTGGGGCTCAGAGCAGTTAAATAACTCACCCAAGGTGACACTGCTATGAGGCAGAGCTGGTTTTTTCTATTCTGAGTTCCTGTTGGTAACTGTCCCCTGTTAGCAGAGTGGGCCCCCTTCTGAAAGAAGGCAGGTCCATGTTTAGAACAGGGTAGAGAGAAGTTATCTCGAGGTCAGTGTTTGAATGTGTCTATGGTAATAAGCCTAGTATGTAGCAGGGAGCATGTAGGATGTGCCACCTGCCTCCCAGGTCGGGTCATTCTCACAGATGAGGGTCCAGCTCTTTGCTGCCCCCAGGTAACCTGGCAGGGCAGAGGACTTGACAATAGGCCTGTTTCAGCCCTTCACTGAGGTGCTACAGGCACAGGGGCAGGCATTTCTGTTCTGGACCATTCTACAGGGATGCTGCAGAGGAGTTGGTGGGATGGGAAGTTAAAATCTACCCCTGTCTGACAGAGACCTGTACTTATGCCCACTACTGTTCATGGTGGGAGATTTTCATCCTTTTCTTTTTTAAACTCTAGGTATTCCCAACAGGAAACTCCCTATTGATCACATTAATCGTATGGAGGCTTTTCAAGACATCTTGATTCTTGAATGTACTTTCACTCACAGTGTGATTGGCAGCAAACATTTACCATTATACCATCGTACCACAAATTGTTGCTGCAAAGAGATCCTATTCCCGGTCATTTCCATGTCTTCAAGAAGACAGCTCAAGACTCTTGGAGGTACATACAGGCCTTCTTTGCCTGTTGCTTATTCATTCCCTGCTCTGTCTCCAGTTAAATGTCTGTCTACCGATTCCCATTTAAGTACATATTACCTCTTCTTTTATTCCCAAATTTTCTGTGCCTGGCATTGTTATTTTCAGTTAGTCTACACTGGCATTCTTACCTAGTTATAATGAGTCTGTAACACTTTCTTTACTCTTCCTGGGAATTTCTGACACAGAGTTGGACTTTTTATTTATTTATTATTTTACATTTTGAAACTACCTTCTAACATCTGTTGAGTGCTGTTGAAAAAGTGCTTGTCTCCTGTCTTAGCTGTTTCTCAGCCTGGGATCCTTTTTAGCAGATCGTAGTGACGGTGCCTTCAAGATCTTTTGACCTACAAATGTCTCCTGTGCTTCACCTCAGCAGGCAGGAAGGGGCTTGTGTCCCATCATTATTAGAAGGATGGAGGTCCTATTGCTTGTGTAGGAAGTGGTCTTTGGAAAGTGGGTTTTAATGGATTCAGCAATTGTGAGGCCAAAGAGCAATATGTTTAGGAGCCTGGCTTAGGATATAGACCACCTGGGTCTGTGAGGGGCTCTGGCCAAGCTTCTTCCAGTTGATTTCTCATTCTTCAAACGTGCACAGTCCAGTCCTGTGGCCACCAGTCCTGTGTGGCTCCTGAACACAGGCACACCTGAATTGATATATACAGTGAGAGTATACTGCACACCAGATTTCAAAGCCTTAGTTTAAGAAAAAAGTAAAATAGATCATTAATAATTTAAAATATTGATATCATGTTAAAATGATGTTTTGAATATTTTTGTATGAAATTTATTACCAAAATACTTCTTAGCGTGACTGCTAGAAAATTTACATTACATATATGTGGCTCACATTTGTGGTTGACATTAAACAAGGGGGAATCTTCAAAAGGAAGAAAAGGAAAACTGCATAGAGTTCAAAATATTTCTGTACCCAAAGTTCATATTTTAATTCTATTTTTCCATAACATTTTTGGAATTTCCTCATTTTTCTTTTGGGCGGTACTGATCTTGACTGAAGATAGTAACTGTCTCTTCTCCATGGATGAATGCGAGGGTTAAAAGGGCAAATAGATGGCTCATATTTAGTTTGGTACTTTGCATTTGGCAAGCATTCACAAAATCTTCAAAGAGCAAGGCTGTTGTCATCATCTTCTTCGGGGTAGAAACCTACTTAGAGAAAACTTGGGTGTGGAGACATCTGGATTGTGGTTTAAGGCGAACTAAATATCCTTCCTCTTACGACGTTGTATATGATTTAGGGTTCTCTGGCATTATATGTAACCCCATTCCCCTCACTCCTCATTTGTATTTATAATGGAAGGTTGTTGATACAGTTCATGGTAAATCCAGTTACCTAAAGGGATGGCTGCTCTCTGCAAACTGCTTTGTAGACTCCCTTGAGGCTTACTTATTTACCCAGCTACTCTGACTATTGTACTGGAGGGAAAAATCACTCCGTGGTTTTTATGAAACCAGTTATAAATAGCTAAACCTTATGAAGTACTTACCATATGCCCAGTGCTATGCTAAGTGCTTTTCATGTATTACTTTATGTATTGCTCATCATAGACCTCTAAGGCAAGTATTGAACTCCTCAGTTTGAGTAAACTGGGACTTTGAGACACGTAACTTGGTTAAAGTTTGGCAGCCTGTACAGGAGGCTGTCACTGGGTCTTGAATCCAGGCCTGTCTGATGCTAAAGTTACTGCACCATTTATTCTGCCTCATTGGAACTTAAAGCAAGTCTGTTTAAATCAGGAGGTTTTATGCAGCAGCAGACTGAATATTTCAAAGTGTCTGAGACACTGGAGAGGGCCTATGTCTGAGGGTACAGAAAGCCCAGGAAATGGCTCTGAATCCCACAGCTAAGGCTGAGTTGGGCTCTGGACAGCATGAAGTACACGGTGGCTAGGGTTGGGCTGTGGTCAAGTGTAGGGACTGCAGCTGAGAGTCACCCAGCCCTGGTCTGAGGCTGTCCTGTGGTCTCAGTGAAGGTAGATTTTATCATTCTTCCATAGACCTGAGGCTTTTCCACCAGAAAGACTTTCCTGAGACCCTGGAGAGGTAGAGACACTTGACATGTGCATTAACTTTGCCAACACTGCTTAAAGGAAGCATTTGATATAATGGTTTTGAAGTCACAGTGTTTCTTGGAGAAATTTCACTACAGCTAAAATTCTAATGGCTGAATGTGTCAGGAAAGGACCTTCTCTTTCCTTCAGGCCTGATGTAAATTTGCTGGTGGCTTTACCACACTAGCTGAATGCCGGGAAAGATAGATGTCACGGAGCAGGGTGGTTCTGTTGCTGCAGGACACTGACGGCGTGTGCATTCTTTAATGAGTGAGTGTCACTGATTGGAGCAGCTGCCTTTCAGGGAAGCCATTCCTCTTGAATAAAAGATTTCTATTTAGTATCCTGGTTATTTCCTCTTTGACCCCCTTTCAGTCAGAATATGCAAGGCTTATTCCTCACCTCTTGACATCTGATGCCTGTTAGAGCCTTATTAGCATTTGTTCTCATTGATGTTCATTGCATTTTAAATCCGGCACGGACGTGATTAAGAGGTGGAAAATCACCGGACGGTGTGTGACTGTCGACTGTCGGATCGTGGCATGATGACCAGCTCAGCATTTAATCACATCTCTTGTATTTTCCATTTCCTTTCATGCCCCTGGAGGGAAAAAGTTCAATTCCAAATCACGCTTGGCTTGGCAGGGAAAGGAAGGGGGTGAGAGGGGGTGTAGAATAGGCTGGCCCTGAGTGCACTGAGAGGCAGGCTGGGAACTGGAAGACAAATTCTGTCTGCCGTTCACTGGAAGCCCCATCAGTTGCCACAAGAACAAGCAGGTTCCCAGGGCGTTAACCTGGCTGCACTAAGCTCAGTGGAGAACCTGTGCGATCCCAGTAATCCCCAACTGGTCGTGCAAGGCTGCAGGTCATGATGGATTAAATTGCCTCCCCCCAAATTACCCATGATGTAATGGTATTTGGAGAATGAGGAGAATCATATCTGGGACATAATTAGGTTTAGAGGAGGGCATGAGAGTGGGCCCTCCTGATGGGATTAGTGCCCTTAGCAGAAGACACCAGAGAGAGCACCCTCTCTCTTGCTCCCCTTCTTGGCCATATGAGAACACAGCAAGAAGGTGACCATCTGTCAGCACCTTGATTTCAGACTGCTAGCTGCCAGAACTATGAGAAACCAGTTTCTGTTGTCTTAGTCCCTGATGCGTGGTTCTTGGTTACAACAGCCTGAGTTAAGAGTGGTCTTGGTCCCATTTTCCAACTTGGAGAAACACACGCAAGTTTCCCAGTCAGTAAGTGGCACACTCAGGCTGACAGGGGAGAGTGAGTGCTGCATGGTCTCCCTGACTTACCTATATGTGGATCTTGGATGTTGGAGTTTTGCTTGTCTGTGTTCTCCTTGGGAAGATCTCTTCTGGGGCTGTCAGTTATCTCTGGGTCTCTCACGAATCCATGCATAGAGAACACACAGACTGGATACGAGCAGAGTGAATGGATGGATATGAGATCCTGGGGTGGAAACCAAACAAGAACAGGTGAGGATGGAGGCAGCCAGAAGTCACTCATCTCCCTTCACTCATGTCTTGTGTCTGAGTCTAAATGAACAAGGGTCCTCAGAGAAGTCTCTGCTGTAGCTGTCCTCTCTAGAGACACCCATCCATCAAGGAGCATTGCCTTGGTCATCTGGAACAGGCCCAAGGAGTCTTATATTGTCCTCTCCCACATGGAGCCAGCTCAGCCCTTTTGGCAGCTCAGCTTTTTTCATCTTGGAGAATGCCCAAAACCTCTGCTTCCGTCTGTGCCCCAGGCTGGATGGGAAAGAGGGGGTTAAAGTCTGCAAGTGTGCATCTGTTGTACAGAGCAGCATCTAGGTCATCTCTCCGACACAAAAGAAATGAAATACAGCTTCCCTAGCTGCTGCTTGCTGCGTGAACCCTGCTGCTCTGTGCAGACTAACCCCAGGCAGGCACCAGGACATTTTAATAAGATACAGCAAGATTAATCAGGGAGCAGACCCCACATTTCTCTGGAGCACGCAGTGCTGTGCACAGTTGTGAAGAGAACACAGGGGAAACTTGGAAGCAGTGGGGGATAGAAGGTCTGTGGGGGCCGGGAGGGAGATCGCAGACAAAGGCCTAGACATAGACCAGCCCAGGAAACTTTCTGAGAAAAAGGGTAGCATTTCTAGAAGTCTGGATACCCTGAAACTGAGTGAATGTTCTGTGTGCGTTTCCCTGGTGCAATGTCCTGTGACCTCTGTCCTCTCTGGCAGTGGTCTGAGTTGGATAAGGCCTTGGTATATGCTGTGTGTGTGTGGATCATCCTCCTTTGCCTTGTTAGCACCCAGTTTTCTTCAGGTCTCATGTCCTTGGGGGAGCCTTCCCCACCCCAGGATGGGTTAGAGGGGTCCCTTGGCTTTCAGGGTTCCAGGCACTTTCTGGTTGTAATTTTACCTTAAGTTCTAACATCCTTCCACCCCCTTCATCTGCTTACCTGGTTTGCTCTCCTTATTTACTAGGTAAACTGGGTTGTACTGCTTGTTCGCGTGTGTTCATGTCTGAAAACAATTCTCCCAGCCTTGGCTCAGCCTTGCCTCTGTTCAAAGCCCATCACGAGCTGGCCAGTCGCTGTGACCATTAGGAGTGGATATTTGAGTGACAGTTTGGTTGGATCTCTTTGGGCTATTGAGTGTGTCTTCTAGGATCTGGTGTTAATCCCAGGTGTTTTGAGGAGAGGGTCACGTGATAGTGAGACTGTTTTGGGGGTGGTTGGGGTCAATTAAGTGTGGCGGGGAAGCCTGCAGCAGCACAAGTGTGGGCTGACATTCCCACTGCAATTTTCTGACTGGAGGTGAACTCTTGTCCACTTGGCGTTCCCCTTGATTACCGCCCATTTCCTGCCACTAAGGCAGTAGTTTCTCTGACTTGAGGGTAGGGTTGTGCTATTATTTATTTACTTATTTACATTTTTAGTTTTTATATAGGGCACATGAACTCTCTGGAGAGAGAGAGAGAGAGGTGAGAGAAGGAAAGTGAGGAATCACCCCCGAGGGGGAATGCCACAGCACAATCCCTACTCCTCCAACTTACTCTCAGGATTTTGGGCATAGACGTACACCGATGCCGGGTCCAGGACTTAAACCATGAAGTCATCCATCTGGGAGCAGCCACTTTAACCTCCACACCACTTCCTGGCCTGGGGTATGCTCTTTATCTGAGGATCCCGTGCTTTGGCACAGTTGGCGGCAGGTTGCTGGTACCTAACAGGTGCTGGCTCAAACTGTGAAAGAAGGGCAGATGCACAGACTGCTGAGGTGAGACCCTGTGGGGAGGTGTGGGCTTTGTGGGCAGTTTGGAGGGCTGTGACAGATAAAGGCAGGGAGCTGGCAGGACTGTAAGGGATGGCCACGGTGATAATAGACCGTCTTGGCACGCCCAACGTTCTGTCCACTGTGTGCCGGCTCTCTCATTTAATGTTCCTGGGGCATGGCTGGAATGCAGTTATTTATATTTTTTCCACTAAGTTATAAGCTTCTTAAGGGAAAGTATCCCTCATTTGCCTCATCTTGGACCACAGTCCCCTGGGGCTGCTCTAGAAATCTCCAGTGACTTGATTTCTTCAGACTAACTTTATTTTCCCCGTGCACAGTGCTCGGCGGTACTGCTGAATGCCGGCCCTGGTCTTGGGTGAGACTGTTCAGGGATGCTAAAAGCTCAAGGGGTCCAGGAGAGACCAGAGCGCCCTCTGTGGATTATCCTGTCACACCAGTTGTCGCCACCTGGTGGTGGTCAGCATTACGCTTTGGGTAGTGAAGTAAGGGTATTAGCTTAGGCAGGGCAGCTGCAGAGGGAGACTCAGAATTCCAGGCAGCTCCCCTCCCGTGTCAGGGCTGATGGAGAGTAAGTGTGATTCAGGGACTTGTCCTTCACCCACTTTCAAATGTGTGGATAGGTGAAAAAGCAAAACAAACGAGGGAACTTGGAAGCACAGAATCACTGCCTTTGACTCTGTTGTCCCGGCTTGTCATCTCTCTCTCTCTCTCTCTCTCTCTCTCTCTCTCTCTCTCTGGCTCAGCAATGGAAGCTGTCTAAGGACTGCAGTCACAATCATTGCTTCTTCCTCATTTACTGGGTCGGATCTTTTTCTTGTGCTGCTGACCACTGGCCCACAACTAGCTGGAGCATTCCTCCTCCTGTCTCTCATCTTTGTTCAGAGCCGCCTGGTTCTCTTTGACATTCACAGCAGAGGCCTGGGACTGATTCCTTTGTCCCACCTGTTTCTTTCTTTCTTTTTTTTGGCCATAGGGCATGCACGTTCATTGGAGAGACAGACAGTGAGAGGGAAAGTGAGAAATCACCTCCCTCTCAGGGGGGATGGCCAGGCTGCAAGTCCTTCTCCTCCATTCTCCTCCTGGGATTTGGGGTATACATGCACACACTGCTGGCATGATTTTTAAGTCTCCAGGTCTGGACTTGAACTGTGGTCAGCCATGTGGAAGTCCAACACCCTAACCACCATGCCACCTACCCGTTTCTTCTTTTCTTTTTCCTTTTTTTAAGAGAGATTTTTGCCATACGGCACTTGCGCTTGCCAGAGACAGAAAGCAAAAATCACCCCCTAGGGAGAATAGCCGTGCCACAATCCCTTCTCCTCCATTCTCCTCTTAGGATTTTGGGCATGCACATATGCCCAGTGTATTTTAAGCCACTGGATCCAGGACTCGAATTGTGGTCAACTACGTGGGGGTCCAGTGGCATAACCATGACACCATCTCTCCCACTGTTTCTACCTTGACTCTGATCTGATCCTGTATGCCTCAGTTTTACTTGCCCATTTGAAGGAGCTAATTGATTTTGAGAAGCATATGGTTAGCATTTAATAGAATTAACTCTTTTCTCCTGAATGTGAAGGGACTTTGAGCTTTGCCCTTCTAGGCCAATTTGGTGAAAGGACTTAAGGCATGGATACTGGAGTCGAGCAGGCTCCTACCACTGGCCTGGCTCTGCCACTTTTTGGTGGAACTATCTTGGGCAAGTTTGTTAAGATCTCTGTTTTTTTCTTGTTTGGAAAATGAAGGTGATGACACCTATCTCTCTCTTTGAGCTTCTGTGAGGATAAAGAGGGAATCTTACAGCTCTACATTCTTAACACAATGACTGACAGTGAGTGTTCAGTAATTGGTAGCTGTTTGTAGTATTATTACCTAGCCTACATTAAAACAATTGCTGTAGCATACACCTGCTGAAGAGAAAGGAGAGAGAGAAAATGAGAAATCACTCCCCAGTGAGGATGATGATCATGTCTCAATACCTTTTCCTCCAATTCTCCTCTTGGGATTTTGGGCATGCATGCACTTGTGCACCCAGCATGTTCCCAAAGGTGCCGGGTCCAGGACTTGAACCACATAGTTGGCCACATGGGATCCAGTTGCCTTAACCACCACACCACTGGCTGGACCGAGCCTACAGATTTTGGTATGACAGTTTCAAATTTTCTATTTTGAAAACATTGAAATTGTCCTGTTTCTCATGTGACATCCTGAGCTTTAATAATTGAAAAATCCTGTTTTGTCCCTGCAGCATTGGGGAAGTATTCTTGGAGAGAATTCAGTTAAATTATTGAGCAAAGTACAGAGAACTCTTCCCCCACTCCCAGTCTCTGTCACTGCTTGCCTTCTCACTGAACTTGGGTGCAGAGTTCTTCTGGGAGCCTGTCCCCTGTCCCTGTCTCCTGTGCCATTGTTTGGGAGTTCATGTCAGCTCAGGTTTCCATTGCTCCCTCTGGGATAATTCATGAGGACTTGCTCTTCCCCAGAGCTGCCAGAAGTTCTAGGACTGTACTTTTGTGAGCCGTGGTATGTAAGTGGTGCTGTAGAATATTTAATAAGGTCAACCATAATACATGTTTGAAAACTGTGTAAGTCAAATTAGGAAAACAGCTTTGATTGCATGAGTAATATTTAAAGTGCCTGCTAAAAATACAGTAACTTTTCTGTCAATAATAGAAAACCTTCTGAGCTCTGGAAAGATTTGTAAAGCAAGAACCAGTGGCTTTTGCCCGTCTTGGTGAAAGTTTTCCATTAAACAAATGATTCATGTTACGAGAGTAGAATGATTAACATGAATTATGGGAAAATTATTCTAAGACTCGACTGTCTGATTTATGAATGGATTAGGAGGCAGATTGCTTCACAATTGGTTCCATTGAAAGGAGGATTTTAGTTTACAAAGACCTTCAAAAGGGGGTTGGCCTCTATATTAGTGTTTCCTTTATTTTTATTTTTTTAAAAAGGTTTATTTCTTCAATCAATAAGGTGAGGGTGGAGAGAGAGAGAGAGAGAGAGAGAGAAACCATCTCCTTAACAGGATGTTTTTTATTTTATTTTTATTTTTATTTTTTAGTTTTCTAGCTTTATTTGAAAATCAGCATTTCTCATCTACATTGACTGTAGATTTATGAAAGTGTTAACAGGTAAGTAGGTCACCAGAGTGTAGAGCTTGTTGGGTGAATCTTAATCCTCATTTTGTTTTCTGGACAACCACACGTGGATTCGACATGGGACATTCTTATTCCTTTGGCCCAGAGAGCTTTGTTGAACCTGGTATCAATGCGCACATCTGGAGTCCCCATCTCCTTCATGGCAAATTTCTGGATTTCTTTGAGTACCTGAGGGGCACATTTCTTGAAGCCCACACCATGGATGTGCTTGTGAATGTTGTTGGTGTATTCCCGGGTCACCACCTCGGTGATGGCAGAACGGCCCTTCTTCTCACCACCCTTCTTTGCGGGAGCCATTCTGCTGGACCTAAGCTGGAAAGCCCCCCAATAGGGTCTTGATGTTCTGATCTACCCCCCAGCTTCAGCCAGACTGAGATGATGGACACACGCATGCCAGGTTTACTTGGGGAGGTCTCAGAGCGTGAACCTGGAACCTGCCCATGTGGGTTTGTCTCACAGAACATTGGATTTTACTGTGATGCCACTGCTTGGCTCTTGTGGGTTCCCCCCACACACACCAAGGTGATATCTTGGGGTCCTTTTTTTTTTTTTTTGGGAGATTTTCACTGTAGGGCGCGTGCGCTCGCCAGACAGACAGAGAGAGAGACATAGAGACAGAAAGCGAGAAATCACCGCCCAGGGGGGATGGTCACGCCGCAATCCCTTCTCCTCCATTCTCCTCTCGGGATCTTGGGCACGCACGCACACGCGCCCGGCGTGAGTTTTTTTAAGCCACCGGGTCCGGGACACGAACCGCGGTTGACTACGTGGGAGTCCAGCGACATAGCCATTACGCTAACTGCTGGTTCCCGGGTCCTTTGTTTAAAGAGAGAAATTTTTCTCTCAGGGAAGAGGCCGGCCCCCTTCTATCAATTCCAGAATAGATTCTAGAATTCCTTTAGAAGCTGACTCAGAAAAATTTGAGAAGGTCAAAACTCCCCCTTGAGGGGCAGACTTTTTGAATCCAGAGCCTATGCAAAAGACTGGAAGAAACCAAGATTAATGCAAGTTGGCCAGAGACTTCTGTGTTGATGGAGGGAGTGCCGAGGCTCTCATCACCCGTTCACCTGCCACAGCACTGCCCTCAGGAGGGTTTTGGCAGAGATTCCTGGGCTGAAAACTATATCTTGGGAGGAGAGGGAGTGGCTGAGTGGGTTGAAACTGCTGAAAACTAGGTGTTCTGCAGATGTAGCCCATAGGCTCAGTCAATGTCCTCACTGAACTCAGGACCAGAAGCTCCCCCATCCCCACCCCAGGCGTGCTGGGGCCTGTGATATGACCCCTCCCTCTTAGGAGCTCACATTTCACTCCAGTGACAGTGGTCCTGCAGAGAGCACCAACCAGCAGTTTGCATGCATCTAAGTCACCTAATTCTGAGAGGACATCTCTGAGGGAGGCCCCATTTTACAGATAAGACTTGATGCCATACTAACAGTAGTAAGTGATGGAGACATGGTTTGAATCTAGCTCTGCTTAATTCTGTCTTGGCTCTTAAATCCTGCCTGATCCTAGTATAAAAATTGAACTGGGCTGGGTGCCTGTCCAAGGTACCCAAGCGTTAGGCACAGTCCAACAATATAGACTTGGCTTTTTGGGGAAGGCTCAGCTTTTGGGCAAAGACTCACGGGAAGGCTCAGCTTTTGCCTTTTTTCTACATCAACCCTGTAGGTGTTACTTGAGTGGGTGAATTTGCTCCCTATCTGTCGCCAGGTATCAGCAGGGCTGCAGGATCTTGGTTTGGGCACTCTTGATGTTTTGCCAGCTTGTAGCTAATTCACCCCACCCAAAGATTTTGTAAAAATAGCTCCAATTTTCCTTGGCTTTGTATGGATTCTTCCATCCTGTGGGCAACAATTGGTATATGCACCAAAGTGTAGTACCATTTAGAATTATATGCAGCCTCAGAATGGAGGCAGCCATCATGTTTCTATAGGATAGGGCTTTGCTGTAATCTGAAAAGAGTGGTAGATAATCTATAATCTTGCTTTTCAGGAATTTAACGTGAGTGCTAAGTTGTGTGTGTGTGTGTGAGTGAGGTTAACACTTGGGCTGAGCTTAAGATAGTGTTTGAGTCTCCTAAAGTGTCTGGGGAATATGTGTGAGTGGAGATTTCTTCATTCATTCAGAGAGAAGATATTGTTGAACACCTACTGTGTGTCAAGCACTGTGGGAATTTATCGTGTAAAAACTGGACATAGTTACTGCCTTCATTAAACCCACTATCCTGGCTGGGGAACCAACCGTAATAGATAATCATCTACCTTTAGTTACTACTGTTATGAAGAAAAGACCTTTGGCCACAGTGAAGGAGGAATAACGGCTGTTGCTGTGATGGTGCATAGTGGGCAACAGGAAAGTGGGACAAGATGGACATAGCGTGGAGGGCAAGGACCTCCTAATACCTTGGGCATTGGGCAAAGGTGAAGTAGTGAGCTCTTGGATTCAGACAGACCTGGAGTAGCCACCTACTACTTGTATAATCTTGGACAGAACCTCTCTGAGCTGCAGCCTCCTTTAAAAAATGGGGGTGAAATCACCCACTTCTCAGGGTTGCCATAAGATAAAAATCACATAATTTGAGTATTTAGCTCTATGCTGCCTGGCACACTTCAGGTGCAAAAAATATCACTTATCCCTCCCACTCCCTGCCTCTAGCTTTAGAGTTGAGGAAGCAGCCACAGGAGTGCAAATGGTGGTTAGGCATTAGGGGAAACTGTGCACCTTGCATTTAACCCCTGCCTGCCTCTAGTTAGATGGTCTGTCCTACAAAAAAAGACCGGTGGAGAGGGGCAGGTTGGATGTTCACTTCCTATGTGTGATGTTAATAAGGTCAGAGCGTATTTAGAGTCAGAAGCAGAAGGCAAGAGACTTTAGAGAAATAAATGAGTATCAGGGGCTGGAGCCAGGACTAGGGCCCTGGAATCCCAGGCTGTCTGTGTTGAGGTGGGTAAACAGGAGCATGGCACACACTCCTGCTCACTTTTACTGCCATCCACACCTGCCTCCAGCAGGGGAGGGCCTCTCAGGCTCATTCCAAGTGTGGATCTGTGCATCTCAAGGCTGTCCGTGGTGCCTGACCTGCCCAAGCTGGCTCTACAAGACACCTGTGCCTTGCTTCCAGGGCTAGACTTCTTTTATTGGGAAGCTGTTTACAAAATAGGTCCTGTTTTCCTGGTGGCTTAGGTTATGCAAATACTCATTTTAATTTATCTCCTTCCCCTTTATTGTGCACCTCCTATGTGCCTTGTCTGATGATAGACAAGACAGATATATCCTGCCTTCACCTTCACTGTGTCTTCTAACAGCCCCAACACTGATTTCTTAAACCTGGTGTACAGGTGAGGTAGTGGAGTCCTGGGGCAGGGAGGTCGTCTCCCCACGGCTGCAGAGAGCTGCAGTTTCAGTCCAGGCACAGTGACACAGCACAGTGTTTCTCGTAGGGGCTCCCAAAGCTGCAGTTTATTTCTTGACTCTTTGCTCAAGACTTAGGGATTTATAGACCAATATTTACAAACTCCAAGCTTAATTGGGTAGAGCATACAATCCTTTTATAAAAAAATTAGGTAGACCGGATGTCTGTGCTGTGGGTTTTGGTGTTCCTGACCCCTATGTTCCATAAAGGATATACTGATATGGGGGGGGGGGAGGAGGGTTCTAGGTAGGAACCTATGGGGCAGAGGTTCATCTTTAATTAGGAACTTTGGAAGTCAAGGTCTAGCCCATATGTATCCTTGATGTACCATATGCCGCCTAATGATGTGCTCAGGATGTGTCCGTGTAGAAAGGATTGACTGCCATCATGAGGGCCTCTAAGGCCAGAACCACGGACAGTTTGGAGTCCAGCTGACCTGGGATTGAGTTGAGCCCTGCCATCTTCAGACAGCATAGCCAGGGAAAGTGACTTTATCTCTTTGAGTCTTCATTTCCCTACCTGGGAAATGGGTTTAGGAATGAAATTAGAGCTAATGTAAGTAAAAAGCTTGGTACGGTGTTTGCCTATGGTAAGCCACTAGCCCTCTGGCCAGACACAGATCTGGCCTGCTGCCTGCTGTTCGTAGAGTATTATTTGAAGGCATCTATGCTCATTCTTTAAGTGTTGCCTATGACTGCTTTTGCTGTACAGTGTCAGAGTTGAGTCGTGATAGAGACCATATGGCTCCAACAATAGATGATATTTACTGTCTGTCCCTTTACTGTAGAACTTTGCTGTCCCATGTGTTACATGCTTAACAAATGGTAGCTGCAATTATTGTTAAAATTGTTGTTATCATCCATAACTTCAGCCCCTTCCACCCTTTAAATAAGTCAACCTAAAGCAATAACCTTCCTTTGTCCTTCTGAGCTTTGGGAGGAACTTTCCAATTGCTTGGTGAATACATTTGTGCTGTGTTGGTCTTCATGGCTCTAAAAATTTGGGTCAAGTACCTCCTCAGCCTTTTTCTTCTGGTCTGATGATTCTTCATAATTTGGATCTGTCTCCGGAGGGGACATGCTTTCCTCCACCATCTCTGAGTAGCTTGCCTTTTAGAATGGCTGAAGACTGGAAGGAACACGTACAATGTGGCTTGCTATAAAATTATCTGGGTAAAAAGGCTAAATAAAAAAGACTCAGTGTGAGATTCTCGTGTCCTTCTGAGAATTCTGGAGAGAAGGGAGCTCCTGAGCTCTGGCAGTAAGCACCCACCCAGAGTCTTGATTTCATCACTGAGACTTTCTGTCCTACTTTTAGAGGTGGAAATCTCACAAAATATGGGAGTAGATTTGTTTTCCCTTAATAACTTTCTTCTTAAAAACATGATTTTATTTTTGGATCACAAATGTGGAAACATGGGAAATGAAGAAAATCAATCCAAGTCTTACCACCTAGAGGTAATCGCTATTAGCATTTTTAGCATAGTTCCTCCCAGATTCCTAATCATGTCTAAATGTTTACATAATTGAAATCTCTTTGTCTATGTAACTTTATTTCTTGCAATTTTATTTATGTCATACCCATTTCTTCTAGCATTGAATGTTCTTCAAAATTGTATTTTTTTTATCTATGAGTGTACACATGCATCCACTCAGCCACGCATCCATCATCCAATGGATACTTCGCTAGTATTTTTTATAACCCTGTGCTAAGTGGTAGGGTCTCATTGGTGCGTACAAGTAGACCTTGCCCCTCCTTTTACAGAGTTCACAGCATTGCAGGGAGTGTCAAGAGATAATTAATCATTAAGTCACTTTCTTGGCTCAGGCTGCTCTAACAAAACACCATAGAATGGGTGACTTAGTGATTTAACCATCAGGAATCTCTCATAGTCTGGGAGGCTGAAAAGTCCAAGATGAAGGTATTGGCACTTTCAGTTCTTGATGAAGCCCTCTTCCAGACTTGTCCACAGCCACCTTTTCTCTGTGAAGTAGAGAGGAGGGCCTGATGTCTCTTCCTGATCTTATAAGGGCACTAATTCCATCATGGGACTCTACACTCATGACCTCATCTAAACCTAATCATCCCCCAAAGACTATCTCCAAATCTGTCACATTGGGGGTTAGGGTTTTTTTTTTTTTTCTCTTTCTTTTTCTTTCTCTTTTTCTCTTTCTCTTTCCCTTTCTTTTCTTTTCTTTTCTTTTTTTTTTTTTTTAAGAGATTTTTGCCTTAGGGCATGTGTGCTTGCCAGAGAGCAAGAGAAACAGAGACAGTGAGAGGGAAAGTGAGAAATCACTCCCAAGAGGATCACAATCCCTTCTTTTCCATTCTCTTCCCTGGATCTCGTGCATGCATACATACATACCCGGCATGATTTTCAAGTCACCTGGTCCAGAACTCGAACTGCAGTTAGACATGTAGGAGGTCCTGTGATGTAACTACTCCGCCATCTGCTGGCCCCAGGGATTTTTCAACATAAGAATTTTAGGGAGACACAAATATTCAGTTCATTAGACATTTCATATGTTAGTACTTGAATGTGAGGCAAAGAGAGGGTTTATAGAAACACCTATAGAAAGGTCTTATCACTTTAGCTGGAGTGGTAAGGAAAGACTTTCCAGTGGAAGCTAGTCTTAGTCTCTGAGGTCATCTCTTTAGGGAAGCTGAGGAATCCTGAACCACTAAGTCTCTTTGGAATGGTAGGCAGTTTCCTCACAAATGTGGGTTGAATGGAAAGGAAGGAAAGTAAATAAGTAGTTATTATTAATGGTGAGACCCCAGATACTTCTTACTCTGTTCGCTTATTATCAAGACTGCTTCCTAGCATGGGACACTTTAGAAATAAAGTGAGGCACTCCAGAGATAAACGCAAGCAGACTCATCTGGAGATATTGAACCTCTTCCTGAAACAAGGCAGTGTTCCTAACGGAATCTCCTCCTTAGACTTCAGGTTACAGCCTAGGATGCTTCCTTGGAGATGCTCTTGCTTTTGAAAGATTCGGCAGCCTTGTTGTGAAACCATGACTCCCATCTGCCTCCTGGTCACTTTGGAGATTCTCAAGGCTCATGTGGGTCTAGGTGACCAGCAGATGAATGTAGGAAAGGCTGCATGCAATGGTAAAACTCAGACTCAGTGCTATCCCAGAGTTCTGAGCACACAAATGCTACTGCCACGTTCTTTTCTCCTTGTTACCTATTTGTTTTTACATATTTCCCCTGAGGAGTGACAAAGATGATTGTTGTGACAACCTGATTGCAGATTGAATCTTGCACATTTATGTTTGACAGCTGAGCTGGGCCCTTGTCTTATGCATCTGCAACAAGAGAATAGTACCAATTGCTGTCTGTCTTAAGTCCTTTCTGGGTGGTTGAAATGAAAGTTGGCCCTTTTTGTCCCTTCGGTGTTGAGGGGATGAAATTGGCTGGGGACATCCTGTGGGCCTTAGTACATTTGTCACCACGAGGATCTCAGAAGTTGCTACAGGATGAATCTGTGGGTCACAGCCAACTCCAAGCCATGGACAGGGCAGCCACATAGATGTGTAAGTGATGTGGCTAAAGCTCAGTGCTATCTTATGTCCATCACAGAGGAAAAAAATGAATTCATTTCAGGAAATGTATCTGCCTATGCATTTCTTCTTGACTTTATCTTTATCCAAGTTGGGCTAGCAAATAAAAATGCTGACCACATTTGCTTAGTGTGGACTGCAGTGCTTTATAAAAAAAAAAAAAGAAAAAAAGACTTTTCATTAGTGAAGTCCTGCCAGCAAGGCAGAAACTAACAAAATTTGCATTTTCTCACCTTCATCTGTAAAATGTGGGAGTTATCACTACCCTGTAGGGTTTGCTGTTAGGATTAAATTAGGGACCACATTTCTTAACCTACTGCCTGCTATATAGTAAGCACTCAGTAAATGGGAGCTATTATTTTTATTGATATAATAGCTAATTTTGATTCAGAGTTCAAACTGCTTTCCATATATTAACTCTCCTAATTGATTTTGTATGCTCTGTATCACCCGTATTTTGGTCTTTAATCACAGATGAAGCTGTCGATGAGAACACCTGCTCGTACCTTGCTCACCTTCCTGGGGGCAACTATTGTCCTGATGATTAACAGCTAGAGAAGTATTGTATAACCAAGCGAGAATATTGTCCAAGTGCAAATTTCCAAGTCTATCCCTAGATTGCTTTCCAAGTTACAGTAACATTACTGTAAAGTAATCCAAAGTTTTATTCTTAAGAGGGTCCTGTGCCCCAGTTACAGGGAAAATTCTTACTTCATATGGACACTGTGCTCAAAAGGTTGTTCCTAATATAGGTCTTACACCACAGGTTCCCCTGTGGGCTCCATCTATTAGGACTTCCTTTGAGGCTAACTGGCTGTGATAGACAATTTTTAGCCTTCATCCCAGAAATAATACCTTAAGCTGTCCTCTGTTCCATGCCACAGGCTTGTGATGAGTTCATACTTTCAGTACCATTCCAAGGTGTCTATTAAATTGGAGTTCAGGGTACCTAGATTCTTGATTTGATCATGTAAGTCTTGAAATTTTGTCCAAGAGGCACCGAAAAAAACCTTCAAAGTTTTGAGTGTTTAATCTGTTTGAACAAAGTCTCAGAAAGGGTCTAGCCAAAGAATATCAAACTCTGATATAAATAGTTGATCAAAACCCAACAGAAAATGTCTCTTCAATACACAGCCACCTGGAGCATTCGGATTTTTCAGGAAATAGCTGAAGACCTGTTGGACAGATACAGTTTTATCATGGTAGGAAGTTAGGGTGATCTGGGAAGATATTATTAGG
>NW_006160195.1:1448768-1452385 GCF_000334495.1 Tupaia belangeri chinensis | reverse complement strand
AGTCTGTCAGTCTCTGACTCCATGAAAGTGATCAGAGCCAGACATGTTGTACAGAGGACAAGAGAGAGATTTTCTGGGCAGCCCTGTGCCTCTTTCTCTCATTTGAACAATGGTGTTGGATGACCCTCCCCTGCTGTGTACATACTGCTGGGATGAAGGACAATCAGGAGATATTTTGGACTCAGGAAAATGACTGGTCTTGCCCAGCCCCTGCTCAGTGATTTCTCTCATGGACACAGAGCATGCAAAGACCCCTTACTCCTCTAAGCTTAGCAGGCTAGTTTGATCACTCGTTGCTTTCCAACTTTTGTATAGAAAAAAAAAAAAAAACACTTCAGGATTTGTAGAGACCAGGACAGTGCTGAGAGAGGAAATTAGGCTCCGGAAATCATCATTTGAAGGTGAAGTTTCTGTTCTTTTTTTCACATTTGCCTCTTGAGATGAGATGAGTCTGGCAATGATTTCTTGATTCCTAGGAAGAGTCATATGTTTTAAATGGAATGGTACCTTAGGGTAATAATATTTTATTCTGATGGAAGGTGAATTATTAATAGAGGGTGAGGAGAGAAGACTTCAAGGGTGCCAATTATTCTATTATGAAAGAATGAGAAAATTTTCCATTTCCTTCCAACTTCACAAAGATCATATGAGAATCATTAGTCACAGATGAGGTGGAACACACTGACCTCTTTAAGGGAAATGGCATATATACAGCCTGTCCCAGCAGTGCATGCTGAGTTACATCATGCCCTTTAAAGCATTTGTATATGCTTATGCACATGCGGTTCTCTATATGTGCATGCAGTTACATGGCTCAGGGCCTTTGTACATGTTGATCCTGCTCATGGTGCTCTTTTTTCTTGCCACCTGGCCAACTCAGACTCATCATTTAAGACCAAGCTCAGGTGTCTCTTTCTCTGTGCAACCTTCCTCGACCCTGTCCTTCTACAAGTAGAGCTGAGCACAGACTTTGCATCCCACTGACCCAGCACTTATATCTGTTCTAGTGTCTCACACTGTGCCTGGAACTTAATGGAAAGCCAGGCTAATTTGTTTCATAGTGGTTTGTGTGAGCACCTGCCCTCCTGGTTTATGCCTTCCTAATAGCAGAGAGTATGAGAATGTGTTTTATTCATCCCTGTGTCTTCAGAAAATAATACAGTACCTGGCTCACAATTATAGAGGTTCAGCTATGATTAATTGAATGGATAGATTCAGACCAGTGGCCAAGAGGAGGATGTGCGAGTGTTGGATGGCAAACTCGCCAAGTGGTCCTCTCACTGGGTTCCATTGTAAGCGCTCATCCCTGTTCAGGTGCATTTCCATCTGGAAAATTGCACTGCGGGTGAGCAGAAATTGGTTCTCTGTATTGACATGAGAGAAGGGAAGGCATAGGGAGGAAGAACCTCAGCTAATTAGTAGGTCAGCAGTAGGCAGTGCTTCCCTTTGTGTCCTTGGGAGATGAGACAGGCTCCTGTAATCAGTGGAGCTGCTGTGATGGTGGAGCTTGGTCCAGGGATCTGGGACTGGGAGAGAGAACTGAATGAGTAGCCAGCCACCAAGTCTGCACACGTTTCCACAATGGTTTTAGGTGGACATAAATGGAATCCATCTGTTCAGGTTCCTGGAAAATAAAATGACAGTAACAACAAAAATGAATGTTCTTTGCTTACTGAAATAAGGCTGGGCAAATGCCCACTTCCCTTTTAAATTTCCCACCAAGTTCCCTAAATGTCCAGATGGCAATTTGCGGGTGAATAATTTATAACAAGATATCTTATGCATTATGCAGTGCAAATTTAAATTATAAATTAACCTTACTTGGCAGTTTACCTTAGTTAATAAGTGGACTTACTGGTAGTAGAGTTGATAGGCTAGATCAGGGCTGAGTTACAGTTAGTCTGTGGACCTGGTGTGGTTGGCCTAATCTAACGTAAACCCCTCAGGCAGGGTAGATGGGAGGAGGTCCCAGAACCTGGGACACTTTGACTCAGTGAACTCATTCTTGGAGAGTGAGCTCAGGGCAGGATCAGTCCAAGCATCTGTTATTGTCCCAGGAGTGCACCTGTCCATCCTGTCCCCCAGGAACAGCATGTTCCCACTCCCCAAGAGGATGTTTCTTCAGTGAGTGAGTCCAGGTCATCTGTTCTATGCGGCCTTCTATTTTCAACCCTCAGCTTTGGGTGCCATTGCTGACTCTCTGTGAGGGAGGCATGTAGGATCCCACCTGGGTTGGGGATGATCTGTGCCAGAGAAGGAGAAGGGAGACCTGAGGGCAAGAGAAGCTATTAGAGATGAGCAGTAGGGTAGGGGGAAGGGCACTTTGGGTATAGAGTATGGAATACTTAAAGGTGTATTGAACAGCTCAGAATGGCACACAAGGGTGGGGGCCAAAAGAGGCACAGTGGGAACTTGGGGATGATTCCAGCACCTCTCGAGGGTAACAGTCATTGCAAGTGTTTGTGAGTCCAGCCATGCCAGACCCTTGCTCTGCATCACTTCCCTGCCTCCTCATGGCAGCTCCTTGTGATGATGCTTCCTGTTCTCCTAAGGCTTGGAGTAAGTCACTTACCCTTGGTAATACAGTTAATAGTGCAGCTTGAAAGCAGGTCTTTCAATTAATAAAATAATTACAGGATGCCTTGTCAGGGCCGAATCCTCACCTAGGTGCTGGAACAAGGCAGGCAGGTCTCCATCCTCAGGAAGGTTACATTCTGGTGACAGAAACAAAGCTGTCAACAAATGAAATAAATGATGTTTGTGGCTGCTGTCAAGACCCTCACTCTTAAACATTATGCTATATGGATTGATGAGATAGTTTGTTCAGCAAATGGGAATTGGAAGCCTGTGGTCTGTAAAAACTCTCTGCACCAGAGAGGTACACACAGAGGTGAGAATAACTTGATTCTAACTTCAAGGAGCTCAGACTTGGGAGTGGCGGGTAGAAGTGGAATAGGCAGGTGCTTCAGGGTGTGGGGTGGTAGTGATTGCCTGGAGAGCCAATGGAAGTATGCTCATGTCATCCTGGGGGTTCTTGGACAGGCCTCAGCAGGGACAAGTGGCAGGGCCTTGCAAGGGCAGAAAGCTATGGCAGGCATACCGGGAAGGCCTGACTATAGTGAAGGATGTGAGAGGAAACTAGGCAGGTAGAGACCAGGATCGGGAAATATGTCCAGGTGTGAGGAAGCAGCCATTGGATTTTCTGCAGCAGTGGATTAGAGGCATGCTGCAGGATGAGTTTGGGGGTGGCATTGGGAGGTGGGATGGTATTAGAGGAGAGTGATCTGATTTCAGAGCTCCTGAAACCCTGAACCTGAGTGAAGATGGTAGGAGTGGAAAGAAAAGGGCAGATACAAGAGTCTTCCAGAGGCAGCATCTTTGAGGTTTTCTGAGGAATGTGGGTAGCTTGGAGGGGTGTCTTCATCTTGAGCAGACATTGGGAAGTCAAGCTGGTGACACAGTGCAGGGTGGGAGCAGATAGAATGTGCAGCTTGTTTGGGAGACCAACCAGTGTCTGTAGAAAGGAGATGTAGGCATGGAATGCAGCCTTGGGTATTACCCCTAGAGTTAGATGGGCCTTCCAGGAAGAGTTGGAACAGAGAATTAAATGGGTGGAG
>NW_006160195.1:1421878-1448312 GCF_000334495.1 Tupaia belangeri chinensis | reverse complement strand
GGAAGGAGTTTTAGGTCATAAACTTGTGCAAACTGAGTCTGCAGTGTTCTGAGGGCCTTTGATTTGTCCACTGTCCCAGTCCTTTTTGATAATATTGGAAAATTAGTTTCCTGGAGAGATCTGGTGGTAGTTACTGTTGGAACGAATAGACTGAATAATTTGTCTCAGTTAAAGGGGCTGCTCGAACTCATCAGAGGCCCTCTGTTATCTGATCAGAGACATTAGGTTTTGATGTGTAATGATACCCCAGCTGCTGAGGTTTTCATTGGCAGGTGTGAGGCCAGCAGAAGGTTTTATGATCAGGCTGCCTGCTGGGCTTACTGGGAAGGAGCCCATGGGTTCACTTCACATCCTGTGCACTTTCAGGACAAAGTTCTGTAGTTCTTCATATTTGTCCTTCATTGGTCTGTCTGCCCTGACTTGATCAGAACTTCAGTAGTACTAGTACTAGGTAAATTGGGAGCTAGGCTGATGTTTGCTATATAAATGCCAAAAGGACAGTGTACATTTTTGCAAATACAGAAAGTAATTGTGTGTATATATGTATGTGTGTAAAGAGAAAAGACTATGGAGTATCCACCGCACTCTGACTTCACACGTGAAAAACCACACACTCCACCTTTCTCTATCTCTGTTTTGAATGAGAAAAGTTATCCCACTAGCATTTATAAGAAATGACAAATTCTCTTTGGCTATAGCCTATCACTGTCTTTCAGTACATGATTATGGCTGCCTTTTTGGGTGATTTTCTACTTAACTGCTTTTTCCCATCCACCTTGCTTTCCCTTTCTCTTACCTCCCTGTTTCCATCTGTACTTTTTGCTGAGGTCCTCTCTGAACCCTGCCAGATTCTCTACTAGCTCTGTAACAGATGTGGTCTGTTCCTTCCAGAAAAGAAAGTGATATGTACAAAAAGATGGTAACAACTGGATGGAAAATATAGAAAAATTATTTACAAGTCACATGTCTAAGAGTGGTGCACCCTTAGTAGTCTCTATATTATAACTACCTGAGGTGAGACATCATTCCTCTTATTTGTTTTTCTGTCCCCCCAACAGTTGACTGTATTAGGTAGTTCATTAAATATTCAATAAGTGATTAGCAGAAATGTACTTTAGGTGGAATTTAGGTCTGGGTCTTGAAGAAAAAAGCATCTAGTCTATGACAACGTTTACATAATAATAATAATAGTAGCTGCTATTAGGGGCCTCTAGAATAATAGCTGTCATTCTAGATATTTCTTCTGTGTGTTCTCACGCCTTCTCAACAACCCTACAAGGCTGGGAGTTTACTCATGGGAGAAATAAAAGGCACAGAGAAGAGACTTGCTCCTGGTCACTCAGCCAATAAATTGCAGAGAGGATTCCAACCTTGTCCTCTCTGATTCTGGAGCCTGAGCCCTTGAGGTCTCTCCACATGGGGAGACTAAGAACTAATACTAGGAGCTTTTAGTTCCAGAACCTTGAAGCAAAGATGCTCCACAGTTTCTCAGCTGTGCCTTCTAGAGCAAGGCTCATTAGAGGCAGAGTCATGATTGGCATCATATAATTTCGATTTAGATGGGCCCTACTTCTATCAAGGTTGTATAGCTATTCTGACCTACATGACAAAATGATATGTCCTGTTAGTGTTTTAAAGGGTGCTATTTTAAAAGGTACATGAAGTGTAGTGACATTTAGAATGTTGGAAAGATGTTTTATTTCCATAGATTATGGCAATGTATGTGAATTTACTGCTTGCCCTCTAATGTGGTCAAACAGAAAACTATCATGGCTACAAACTCACACGAAAAGGGATGTGAAGCCCTTTGCAAGGCATCTGCTGAAACAGAACTGGGAGGGCCTTGAGGGAAAGATCCAGGAGTTTCTTACCCCTTGGGGAATGGAGGATGAGATAATTTTTGGATCTGTCCCAGCTTGTGTCCCTTTTCTCATCAGGACAAGGTGGACAACAAGTGGGTTGTGGTTTTTATTGGAGTCAATGAAATGACCATGAGAATCTTCTTTTTTGGGGGGAGAGGTTTTTGCTGTAGGGTATGTGCTCTCGCCAGAAAGACAGAGAGAAACAGACAGAAAGTGAGAAATCACCCACCAGGGGGGTGGCCATGCAAAAATCTCTTGTCTGCCATTCTCCTCTCGGGATCTTGGGCACGCACGCACACGCGCCCAGCGTGAGTTTAAGCCACTGGGTCCAGAACTCAAACTGCGGTCGACTACATGGGAGTCCTGTGATATAGCCATTACACCAACTGCTGGTCCTGAGAATATCTCTTGCGGAAGGTGCTTTCCACTAATCAATTGTGGCTGTTGCAACGACCTACTGAGAAGAGTGCATTGTGTTTTCTTTTTATCAGTGGAGACTGAAGCCAGCTCCTTGCCCAGTCCCATGCTGTCAGAGACTGTGTCAGTGCATCTGGCTGTGTGAGTCCCATCTGTCCTAGTGGGAGGTGGGATTCAGGCTAGATGACTTACCTTTCCTGGCCATCCCATTTTCAACCCAGCATCCAGCTTCTCTGTATTCTCATCTTCATGAAGATTCTTCTGGCCCTGGGGTTACCTCTAGTTATGGTCTAGGGAGGATCAGGATTGTTACAGTTTTTCTGCAACAGATATGGCCACTTGCTAAACCTGCTGCTGGGTCCTACCTACTCTCTACTGTGCTGTGATGGAATCATGAATGAAAAATATCTGTGTGAAGTTCATGGGAAGTACACATATTGATTGATAAAACAAACTCATGTCCTTTAAAAACTGATCAAACTTCGTGATTTTAGTGTAGAGATATTTTCATCCCCACTTTAATGCCAACTTTTTGTTTTGAACTTTTTTCCTGTTTTTTTTTGAACAAGGGGGTCCCACAATTTTATTTTTTACTAGACTATAGCTATTCATTTTGTAGCTGAGGACTGCTTCCATTGAGACCAGGAGGATGAGGAAACAAGAACCAGACAGAGCCCTGCCTGAGCCCAGCCTCTGAGATGAACATGTGGGAGAGATCATGCATACACATTCTGTAGAACAGCCTTCCAGCGGATTCCCTTGCACACACAGGTGCCACACATGTGATTGAAGCAATATTGGACCTTCCAGACCAGTCCTTCCCCAGCCGAGTGGGCCTTTGTTGACACTGCGTGGTGCAGAAGCATTGCTCAGCCACATTCTGCCCATGTCCTTGACTCATGAGTTATGAGAGTTAATAAATGGCAGTTGTTTTAAGTCAGTAAGTTTTGGGGGTAGCTGGTTCTATGGTAACAGATAGCTGGAATACTGTAATTGATCCAGTGACCCTTTCCTGCAGACATTTTCCCTTGGCCTCAGTGATGTTGCCCACCTGGGTTTTCTCCCTCCTCCCTGGCAGCCACTTTTCCTCTGCACCTCTGAAGTGCTTATGTTTTGCGGGGTTTCTTCTCAGCTCTCTCTGTCTCCACAGCTCTCTAATTTCTCTTGAGACAATCTCATTTATGTCTGTGGCATCTAAGGTGCCATCCACAGCCAGCACTTCACCCTCAAACATCTGTTTTATTTGGATCAGCAAACTAAAAGTTTGTGGAAGTGTGCATTTGTTTTCATTGTCATAGGACATGTGCCCTTACCAGAAAGAGAGAAAGCACTTCCCAATGGGGCATGGTCATGCTGTAGTCCTACTCCTTCCATTTTTCCATTCTGTCAGAATTTGAGATGCACACTCACCCAGTGAGTTCTTCAAGCTTCTGGGGCTAGGATTTGAACTAAGGTTGCCCATGTGGGATCTGGCTTCCTATGCAAGGTATAGTTAAGCTATAGTGGTTAAACTGCTATACTATTGGGCCAACCTGGAAAATGAATATTATGAAAAAACTATGCATGAATTTTAAAGAAATTTTTGTACCAAACGAAATTGATACTTTAATTCTATTTTCCACAAACTTTTTAAAGTCCCCGGTTGATTTCTCTCAACTCTTTATATCACACCTGAACTTTTCTTCTATCTCAGGACACAAGCATACACAGATCACTCAACACATTGATCCTCTGGCTTCACATTTTTCCTAATCTCCTTGGTCTGGGGTCAGTTGCATCCCCCTTAAAAGGTATGTTGAGGTCTTAACTCCTAGTACCTCATAATGGGATTTTACCTGTAAATAGGGTCTCTACAGAAGTAATTAAGTTAGGGGCCAGTAGATGGCATAGTGGTTATGTTGCTGGACTCCCACATAGCCAGTTCGAGTCCTGGACCAGGTAGCTTGAAAATCACTCTGGGCATGTGCATGCCCAAGATCCTGGGAGGAGAATGGAGAAGGGAATGCAGTGTGGTCATCTACCTTAGGGGATGATTTCTCACTTTCCCTCTTACTGTCTCTTTCTCTGTCTGGCAAGTGCACGTGCCTTAAGGCAAAAACCTCTTCACTTCTCTCTCTCTCTCTCTCTCTCTCTCTTTTTTTTAAAAATTAAGTTAAAATCAGATCACTAAGGTGAGACTTAATTTGATATGACTTGTGTCTTTATGAAAAGGGGAAATTTGTGCACAGAGACAGCGATGAAGAGATTTAGGAAGAATACCATGTGAGGATGAAGGCAGAGGTGGGGCAATGCATCTATAAGCCAAGGAACACCAAAGATTGCCAATAAACCAGTAGACGCTGGGAAAAGGAAGTTGGAACTGATTTTTCCTCTCATCCCTCAGTATCACCAGGGAACTGGTTAGAAAGATGCAGCATCACAGGCCCCACTCCAGATCTACTGAGTTGGATGTGTGTGTTAACAATATTGCCAGGTTATTGCCATTTCCAAAGAAGAAGAAATACTTGATGAGTAATTTTAGCATGGTGTAACAGTGCTCAGATAGGGCACCTTTAGGGCATATTGAGAAGGCAGAAAATGTAACACCTGTGCACCTTGAAGCCTTCATCTTGGTCTTCCAGAATCCAGAACTATGAGACAATAGATTTCTGTTGTTTATGTCCCCCAGTTTGTGGTAATTGGTTATGGCAGCCCTAGAACACCAATATACTCCCCACCAATATACTCTAGGGGTACTCAGGGAGTAAGAGGAGCCTGGGGCCACCTGTGCTGCAAACTGGATCTTTCTTCTAGAGTCCTGGTCTCAACAAAGCACTCCTTGATCTCTCGCCACTTGTTTGAGCAGGAATCTGAATTCTCAATCCCAAGATTTGGCTTGAAGTTAGACACTCAATAATATTGACTGTTTAAATAGATGCCCTCAAATATTGCAAGTCTTTTTGGCAATTATAGATATTACCCTGAGGATGTGCAGAATTGGAATTAAAGAGAGATGCAAACCCAAAACATCTTTTCTATCTATTGCATCCCTCTGTGCTTCAGGTTTCCCGAGAGAAACTATTGATTTCTTCTTTCAGCCATGGGGCAGGCACATATTGAGAGCCACATATATGTAAATAAGGACTCAGCAGCTTGCCTGCCTTTCTATTCTTCAGAGAACTATCGATTTTGACTT
Source organism: Tupaia belangeri chinensis (assembly GCF_000334495.1). Lineage (NCBI taxonomy): Eukaryota > Metazoa > Chordata > Mammalia > Scandentia > Tupaiidae > Tupaia > Tupaia belangeri. The sequence continues at coordinate 1,442,858 of NW_006160195.1, read as the reverse complement.
GAGAGAGTTACCTGAAAGTTCTCTTTTCACCAGTTTCTTCTTCATTGTGTTCAACCTGCACCAGTGTGTTGAGTTGCACAATGTGATCTTTGTAATGAACCTTGCAAGTTTGACTGGGTGCTTTGGAAGGCTTAGGGCAAGGAGGGCAGTTTTAGAGCTGTATTGATCTGCAGCGGGTTATTGAAGTTGTTGCAAATGCTTACCTTCATTTTTCCATTCAGTGATATTGAAATCACTGGTCTGCGGAATGAAGAGTCAGGTTTCCAAAGAGATGTTTTGCTATTTTTCTCTTGACAGTGATTTAAACAAGTCCCTGTACTCCATATTTTCAGAGCATCCAGATTACCCTTGGCAACAGAGAAGCAATGTAATTGTTGCAATTTCATTTTATATTGAAACGACTTCAATGTATTTCCCATACTTGGTCTATGCAATGCAAATTCTTTTTTCAAAGAAATTATAGTTGTGTGTGGAAGCCCTAAGCAGGGCACAAAGACATCAAAGTCGGCCATAATCATAAAAAGCACATGCAAATCTTTCACATTAATAATTCACAGTTAAGCACAGGCGCTGTGGCCCCCTGTCTGGGATTGCAGCAAGTAGCAATTTGTTTAGCTTTGGTAAAGGGCACAAAATCACCAAGTTCAGATGATTCTATTTTGGTCTTGCACTTGCTTTATGAATTTGATTTAAGCAAATAATCAACTTTATGAACAGATACTTACATATTCATTAGGAAAGGACTGTTAATTTTATGGACATTGTCAGTGCCTTTATCCCCTTGGTCCTGACAAAACTATTAGCTGAACCCCAAATGCCTGGAGGTCTGCCTCCATCCTCACTACCTTCCTCACCTACTGGCTATGTAAAAATTTACTAAGAGCCAACATGTGCATGGTTTGGACTTGGTTCTAGGGATACTCAGGGAATAAGAGGAGCCTGGCCCTGCTGTCTCAGAGTGGCAGGGTCTAATCTGTACTCACTCACTGTGGTCCACGGGGGAGCAGCATCAGCATTACCTAGGAGCAGGTTAGAAATGCAGCATCACAGGCCCTGCTCTAGACCTACTGGGTCAGAATATGCATGTTAACAAAATTGCCAATGGTAGGATCAGCAGTTAGCGTAATGGCTATGTTGCTGGACTCCCATGTAGTCGACCTGGTTCGAGTCCCGGACCCAGCAGCTTAAACTTACACTGGGTGCGTGTGCGTGCGTGCCCAAGATCCTGAGAGGAGAAGGGATTGCGATGTGGCCATCCCCCCTGGGGGGGTGATTTCTCACTTTCTATCTCTCTTTCTCTCTCTTTCTGGTGGGCGCACACACTCTATAGCAAAAAAAAAACAAACAAACAAACAAAAAAAAAAAACCCAAACAAACAACAACAAAAACAAAACAAAAAAACTTCTACAAAATTGCCAATGGTTACCATTCCCATAAAAGAGGAAATACATACTCATGAGTACTTACAGTGTGGCATAGAGGACTCAGGTGGGGTACCTGTAAGGTATACTGAGAGAACAGAGCATGCAAGGCCCGTGCTAGAATGGGAGGGGTTTCAGGAAGGCTTCACAAGGAAGAGAATACTTTTAGCTGAGGCCACACGGAGAAGGAAGCATGAATCAGGCAGCGGTGGGGTGGGTGTGTGAGACATCAGGTTCCAAGCAGGGATGTGCGCTTGAACTCAGGTGAGAAAGTGCAGCCTGCTGAGGAACTTACACTCATTGAAGAGCACTAAGGGAGCATGTAGGAGGCTGAGAGGGGCTTCAGGTCCCAAAGCAAGAAGCTTGAACTTTTTTCTGAAGCTCAGGAGAAGCCACTGAGGCATTTATATACGATTTGATTTTAAAGTGTGATTGAGCTGAAGGAAAATCACTTTGGGAAAAAGGTTGGTGCAGAAGAGTGTGGAAGGATACCTAGATGGCGTGGACTTAATGCTGTAGGAGAAGTTAGTGGATGCCTTTGAGACCTTTATAGGAGGCAGAACTGGAAGGACCCAGCCGTGGGAGAGGGAGTCGAGGGAGAGGCCAACCTGGAGGAGCCATTGGCTGGTGCCCAGCAGTAGGTCTGGGTAGTCTTTCCTGACTCCCACATCCTCCCAGAGACTGTCCCATAGCCCATGGCATATACCTATGCCATATGGGTTTAGAGTATTCCTCAATTCCCCTTCTCTACCAGGTCTTTATCTTCTTAAAAACAGGGCTTTGTCTTGCAGATTTTGTTTGACAGTGTCTAGCACACAGTGTTATCTGGAGTCTTCTGAGCTGTGAACCACTTTTGAGGGGAATTTGCCCTTGTTTGGTTGAAGAAGGTGATCATTGGAGAATTGGCTGGAAAAGCTGTGTCTCCCTGTTTGTCTCTCTGTAATTTGAATGATAACTCCTGCTTGTATGGCACTTTACAGTTCAGGCAGCATCTTCATAACCACTGTTTCATTTACATTCCTCCCGTCAACCCTCTGTGCAGCCTTAGAAAAGGTTGTGTGTTCACTGCTCAATGTTAATCAAGGGCTGATTATCTTGGTCTTTTTCTCCTCCCTGTTCTGACTTCCTGCCTTTTGACTTGGGAGTTACATCTGGAAGCAGATGGGGGATCAGACAATGCAAAGCTGGGTCAAATAAATTCTTTCCATTCGAATTAGCCATTCAGAAGAATGGACAGGTGGAGGAAGAGTCAGGGTTGGGAGGGGAAACAAACTCCCAGGTAACTGGATCCCAAAGACTGGGACCACGAGGAAATGAAACCTTCTAGCTTTCCCGGATTTCTCATTCTTGGAATATATTCTGTTGTGTCCTGGGAAAGGAAGCCAAGAAGCCAAAAGACTTTGGTTCAGAAAAGAGGAAAGTTGAAGTCTTACTGAAATTGCCTCTTAAGATGTAGCCCATGTAAAGTAAGATAGGGGCTTTGGGTGGTACAGTCCTGAATTTGAATCCCATCTGTGACTCACTATTAAGACCTTGGGAAACTACTTACTTTCTCTACATCTGTTTTTTCCTGATAAGGTGACAGTGGTCATTCCTGTCACACAGGTGTGGGAGACTCAGATGAGGCAGAGATGAGTGTGTTATCAAGGTGTACCCCAAAGTCTGTCAGAATGCCTGCAACAATGCTGATACAGTTATGTGTTCCCAGCCACCATCCCCACCACTCTGAAGAGATGCAAGGGCATCAGGCTGTAAGTGACTCGCATAGAGTGCTCAGGTTGTCAACCTTAATGTGCAAAAGACACATCCAGGAGTTTGTTACACATTCCTAAACCCAGTCCCTAGAGAACTGGGTTGATCTGAAATGGTACCAATCGAAATCACATTATGGGAAAGTTTGGAATAAAATCAGAGCCAAAGAGCCCTCTAGGTTAGGGTGTTGTACTAAAAATATAGATTCTCAACCCTGTTACTAGACCAACTACATGGGACTCTCCAGAGAGAGGACCTTTTTTTTCTGTTTGTTTTTGGTGTGTGTGTGTGTGTGTGTGTGTGTGTGTTTAACCAAATCCCAGGTGATTCTTAAAATAAAACAAGTTTAAGACAAAGCAAGTTTGGGTAACAATAGGCTATAAAATCTAGATGCTATAGTTTGAGTGTGTCCACTCAAAATTCATATTTTGAGGGGCCAGCAGGTGGCATGGAGGTTAAGAGTGCTGGATTTCCACATGAAAGACTGCAGTTCAAGTCCCGAACTTGGGGACCTGCTTTCTCATTCCCCCACCTCCACACACACACACACACCCTGTCTCTCTCTGGTCAAAACTAAAATAAATAAATAAATAAATAAAGTTAAATAAAATAATTCTTTAAAAATAACTCAAATGTTGAGATTTGATTTTAATGGGGTTAAAAGATGAGAACTCAAACCAATTATGCTGTGTTAAAATGTGACATCTTTGTGGGTGAGATTAGAATCAGGGTGGGGCTTCATGATTGGATACTCATGGGTTTGTAAGGAGACACAAACATGGACACAGACAAAGACATGTATGCTCTTACCTTCTCATCACCACGTACTGCTCTGTACCACCTTGAGACTCTGCCGAGAGTCCCCACCAGCAAGAAGGCCCTCACCAGATGTGGCTCCTAGACCTTGGATCTAAAAATGTAAACTGAATAAACCTCTGTTCTTATAAATCACCCAGTTTCAGGTGTTCAGTTATTAAGTAGCAGAGAATGGATTAAAATATCAGGAAGTGCCCATGTCTAGGAGCATTAATTTGCTACAGAGGTACAAGCAGTTGGGATAGAGAGAGGCAGAGACAGATTCAGCCTATAAGCAGAAAGAGCATATCTAGGAAGGGATTCTAACTTCCCAAAGGGCTGGCAAATAAAACTCAGAGTGTGCACAGACGTGCAAGATCTCAAACTCTAAAAACCACTATATCTAAGGACAGTCCATTCTAGTCTCCTAAAATGAGATGTTGGGACCAGATAACTTTAGTCCTTCAGCTCTGAACTTATTTGACTCTAAAAGAGTCAGTGAAACTTAAGTAGAGATGACTATTACTTAGCAGGATGTCCCCAATGTCTGGTGCTTGCAATCCTTTTCAGTATGGCTCTAAATTGTGTGAGTTTACCCAGTTTCTGTACTTAGTCAATGTTGCTACTTAACTGTGGTTATATTTTGGTGATGTTCTGCTTAAGAACTTTCTGTCAGATGTTTGTTACCCAAGTTAATGGCATTGCTGCTTGGTGGCAGCCCCTGAAATTGCAGTCCCATGGTTTTGAGGAAATGATATAGCAAACACTTGAACAACAAACACTGGGAAAGAGAGAAAAGGCCTTTATGGAGGGGAAAAAAAAAAGAAAGAAAGAAAAAGAAGGAATTAAGAAAGCAAGCACAAACAACTTTTCCTCCAGACTAGCTAAGACAGAATCTGTGAGTAGGGTCCTACAATTTGTGCTTACAGTAAATCTTTTATGTAACCCTTACTTCCAAAGTTCTAAAACTGTTGCCCTGCAGCAGGATTTTTCAGCCTTGGCCCTAGTGACTTTAGGGACTGGCAAATTCCTTGTTGTGGGCAGCTGTCTTGTGCAGCGAAGGATGTTTATTGGCATCACTGACCTCTACGTGCTAATGTAAGTAGCAGCTCTCCTTCCCCATTTGTGACAATCAGAATTCTCTCCAGATATTGCCAAATGCCTCCCCCTCTGGGAGGGGAAATTAATCCTGTGTGCTGTGAACATCCAGCCCATTTCAATGACAGCAGGTGCCACAGGGTCACTAAAAGCAGAGATGACAACTGTTTTCATAGGTTATTAATGCAAATGTGAAATGACTTCTGACTTGTAAGGAGAATAAAACATTCTAGATTTATGATCTTTGTTTTGATTTTTAAATCATCATAGAGGAGAGTTGAAAAGGATAGAATGGCATTAACAACTCCTATGCTTGAGCTGGGGAATTTGGGCATCCACACAGATGCCATCAGGATGCCTCTTTCAGGTTTTGTCAGCTTTAGGGAGCCGGTGCATGGAAGCTTCTAGAGAGAGGAAAGAGTCCCTCTGAGATAATTATCTCAGAGTCCCTTTGAGATAATTAAATTGTATTAGCTTTTTCAATTGTGAGATGATGCTGTTTATTTATATTTTTTTAAGATTTTTGCTATAGGGTGTATGTGCTTGCCGAAGAGACAGAGAGACAGAAATTAAGAAATCACCCTCCCAGGGGGCATGTCCATGATACAGTCCCCTCATCTCCATTCTACACTAGGGATTTTGGCCATGTATGCACATGTGCCCATCATGAGTTTTAAGCTGCCCAGCTCTAGGACTTGAACTGCAGTCAGTTATGTGGGAGTCCAGAGACATAACCATTATACTATCTTCGGGTCCCAAGGTTTTTATTGTATGAAATGTACTTTTTTACAGAAAACACATATTCCAAGAGGATTAGGCAGGACTTAACTGTGGGGAGTGTTCACTGGGCATCCATCTGGATCCCACTTGGGTAACTCAATGTTGCTGAGCCTGTTCTATCAGGTAGGGCTGACTCTCCACTAAACATCAGTTGCCAGGGAAGACTGTGTCAGTACTCCCCATGGCACTTTTTTGCAGGGCCTTCTGGTCTTCTCACACTGGAACTGAGTGACTCAGACTGGAATAGCCAGATACCAGGGAACCTGTTGTGGGAAGAGTCCTTGAATATCATAGAAGGGATTGACTTCTTGTTCTTTAAAAGCAGAGAGTTGGGATTAATCCGGAGGAGGGTCTATGAGAATATGCTTCTTATTAGGTATGGGAGTTCCTTCAATAGGGCTGAGACCTTGGAACTTCCCAGGTGACTACGAAGAGGCATTAGAGGCAGCAGAGCAGGTTGGACACAGCCATGGGCTTTCTGCAAAGCTCTTCCACAAGTCCTCTGTATGGCCCTGGGGAGCCCCTGCCCTTCTTGGGGCTTGTTTCTTCCATTGTTGAATAGGAGTGTGGACCTTGGACACCTCCCAGGTGCTGATAGTGTCAACACTATGTGGCTTTTGTAACAAGAAGGGCTATAGACTTTGTCTCTCTTCTGTTTCGGAAGAACCTAGAGGGGGTCCTGAGTAGAGAGGAAAGAAAGGACATCTAATTCCTGACCTCAGTCTTCTCTACTTTTCCACCCCAGCTTCTCTTGCCCTTGTGAAGGCCTCAGATATAGCTGATGTCTGCACCAGCATGAACACTGGACTGGGCACAGAGGCCTCCTGCCTCCTGTTGACTGGTGCCCCTGCAGCTTTCTTGTGGGGAGTGGACAGGCCTCAGGACATACTTGCACTTGGTTGAAGGCCTGCTGCCCAAAGACACCCAGCAGCCCTCTGGTGCCTAAACGGCTTCTCTGAGAGTGTCATTCTTTCAGTTTAGTACTTGGTCTGGCATCAGATCATTTATCTAGTATTAGTCATTAAATTTTGGTGTGAATGAAGTTCAGCTCATTTCTGGAGATCAGATTTTGCTTGGAGAAGAGAATATAGATATTGCATCCCTGAGGCGGTCAGGTAAGAACAAAGAGGAGAACAAAAAGCCAGGAGGAACAAAAAGGGCACAGAACTTAGAGACCAGAACTGATCAAAGAAGCTTCTACTACTGCCCAGCATTGCTCAAGAATAAGTTTCTCTGCCTCGTTCCTCAGTCAGAGGTAATTTTCTGTGAATAAGCAAGCATCTTCGATTTCAACCTGCTCTCTTTTCTAGTCCAAAACCCTGACCAGATTTTTCTTTTCTGTTTTCTTTTTCTTTTCTTCTTATTTTCTTCCTTTTTAAAAATAACTCCTTTCATTTGTATAAAATTATAAATTCTCTTAAAAATAATGTGAGGCAGATGAGATTTATGGGCTTGCATGGAAACTCTGTTCCCATATTTAGTATAGGCCAGATCTGGGAGGCAAGACCCAGGCGTCTACATCCATAACTGTTTTCTCATGACTGGTACATCATTTTAAATTAATCTGATTTCAGAATGCTTTACAGTGAGAGAGTAATGTCTATTCCTGGCAGTTTAACTCTGCAAAGATTCTCCTTCCCTTCCAGGAGCCTACAATCTTTGTCATTCGACAGTTCCATACTTCTGCCTGACAGTCTTCTACTGGAAATCCACTTTATTTGGTCCTGAATAGGTGGGAAGGAGGTCGTAGAAAATCCCTCTTGAAATGACAGTTATCACTGCTCTCAATGGACGTGATAGCAATTGGCTAAGCTAGCCAATGAATATTTTATTTATATTTTCAATTATTCATGGTGATCAGTTCCATGGAGTGAGCTGAAAGAAGTACTAAAGACCAGATATTTTTAGTGATATAAGGAATAAAATGCATTCCAGATTCTCCACTTTATTTTATTCCATTGAAAGAAATTCTTACTCTGAAAGAAACCTCCCAGCACATCAGGGAAATGGTGAGCAAGTGAGGCAGGTGGTGACATGATGCTGGGATTTCCTTCTCATCCTGGGTCTACTTCAGACACCACCCTTGACTTTTGCAAAGTGCTTTCTGCAGAACATCATCCCTCAAAATGATCTATGAGTGAGTGAGTGCCTGATTCGGTGTGTTGTAGCAAGGTTTTGCCTTGTCTTGGAGTTGGGCAGGCCTGTGCGTCCACACGCTTGTAGCTCTGGCTCTCCCCTGGGTAGTCACTGAGCATATTCACACGCTAAAGGATTGGAGATGTTGCACAGTAAAGAAGTCACTTTGTCATTTTTAAAACCACTCATTGCATTGAATTTAGCCACAGACCCTTTTTGTTTTCTTCCCGTGACACCCTATCAGAAGGAACAAATTTTTAAAAATGTTGCTGTATGAAATTACTTTCTTCTGGGATTAGCTGTTACCCACATCATTGTGAACATGGAGTTCTTAGAAACCTATTTGAGCCCCTGCCAGGGGATGCAGGGAGGTATCGTCTCTGCTCCCAGTTAGAGGACAAGGGCTGTAGCTGGCAAATTCAGGGGCATGACCTGAGGGTCTCCCATAGCACTTGGCTTGTAGGAGCACAGTAGAAATCAGTGGGCCAAATGAATGAGAATGTTTGTTTTAAAGATGTGATGGTCCTGTAAAATTCTTAGTTCTCACAGACGTCCTCTGTGCTAGTAGGCACAAGCTTAGAAGCCAAGGATTGACACATTTCATTTTGCCCCCCCCCCTTTTTTTGCCATGAATTTTTTAAACCTGAGACATGATCATTTCCCTGAGGCCTAAGTCATCTTTCCTGGCAGCATCCTAATTTCCTTTGCATGGTGATAACACCTGTTCGATTGCTGGGTTTTCTTGACACTTATGAAGAGTAAAGGCTCTAGGAGCAGGTTTTGTTTATTCTGAGAATACCTTGAAATACAACTACATTTATAATATGCCTGCAAGGCACCCTGAGCAAACAAACACTTTAGGAGAAGATAGAAGTTGCTTCTTGTTTTTGAGTCCTTGCCTGACAGAATATAAAGTTTCTGCCAAGTGTGTACAGAACATGACGTTTGAAGTTGTCTACCCTGGAAGAGACTGTAGCCTGGATGGCACAGAGGTTCCTGGGCAGAGATAGTTAAGAGAGCATCACAAATGTGATGGTATAGAGTCTCAGAGCACCAGAGGGTCTGGGTCTGTGGTCCTGTGGGGGAGCTGCATGGGTCAAGAGCTCTGATGTCAGACCTGAATGCAAGTCCGAAACCCTGCAATGATTTGCTTTGAGGCTTTGGGCAGGTTGCAAACCATTCTAGGTCTTGCTCTTCTTACATGTAAAACTGAGCTTAGATCAGCTTTCCACCCAGCTTCCTCATTTAATCCTTACACAACCATGGAAGGATACTACAGTTATTCTTATTTCACAAATGCAGAAGCTAAGGCTCAGAGAGGTCCAATGGCTTTCTTTAAAGTCTTGGTAGGAAGTGGCAGGGTCAGGACTCCAGCTAGCGCTGGCTATGCTGAAGCAATACTATCCTGCATTCCCACTGGGCAAAGACCTGCTGGTGGTGGAGGGGATAGGGGAGCTATGGGCAAGGCCTGCAGGAAGGAATCAGAGGGAAGGTTCAAAGGGGGAATGTCAGGTGATGGCACCTTGCACCTGTGTGGTGGAGGAGGGCAACGTCATCCAGAGTGCTCCAGTTCTCCTTTTTGGTAACAATTCAGGGCCAGGATCTCCTCCTGTGATGACAGCTAGATATCAAAAGTCCTTTAGCTGTTGTACTCTCCCGTTTGTGTTTTAACCATTTTTTTTTCTTTGAAGCAGCCAGTAAAGTAGAATTTATGAGGCACTTCCACACTGTGCAGTCTGGACCAAAGTCAAGGACTCAGTGTTGGGGAGATTTGGTTCCCCAAAGAGCCCAAAGAAGGGCAGGATGGATACTGGTGGCCTTGATTCAAACAGTGTTTACACCCCTAAATCTCTTTGGTTCTCCAGTCACTGGCTCTGTGCTAGGATTGTGTGTGCTGTGGGGGAATCCATGTGTACACCCTGACTGTAATCCAAAAGCAGTGTGTATCTGCTTACACAACAACATTCACTCAATAAAATTACTTTTTGGCAATGATTACAGTTACCATTTGTCGAGTCTCTACTATATGATAGGCACTGTTAAGCACTTTGATGGGCTTCCTCTGACTTCATCTTTGAAAAAACTCTACAAGGGAGTGTTCCTAGTCCCAATTTACAGATGGGGAAACAGACTGGGAGATGGAATGCCTTGCAAAACCACATCATGACTTAGTAGAGAGGCCACCATGAGAAATCATTCTGGTCTGTGGCAGTGTGCTTGGTTTCAAACTCCTATGTCCCTCCAATGGACATAATTAATTGAAAGATAATTGAATATTCATTTCTTTTGCTAAGCAAAAAGAAAGAAAATTGTCTTCCTTTAGGAGGGTCAGAACGTAAGGCATTTGTAAGCGGAATTCTGTGTAGGTGCAGACGTATGTCTGTCTGTATGCTGTTAGAAAAAATGGAGAGGGTCGAATCCTTGTTTTTGCCTACAGTTGGATAATCACTGAAGCTCTTGCTGCTTATGTGGTCCTGAAACTTGAGTTAATAGGCACCTGTGGTCAGAATGTCCAAAAAGAGAGGATGCTCTGGAGTCTGAGACCACAGGTTTGGTACATTTAGTATTTTCATGATATATAATACAGAAAGGAAGATGCCACAAAGCCTTCTGAATCAGTAGGGGTAACTAGAAGGTAGAGTGCTGAAGCTGAGTAGGAAGTAAGGGTTTAAGGAACTACAGTGGAAAGGTATTCTGGTCCACAGAAATGCTAGCAGTGGGATTATCTGACCTTTCAGAGTAGGCTGGTGTTCTGCCCAGTAGTCAAGGCTCTCTGTGAATACACTTGGCCTATCAGCCAAATGGGGCTGTTTCCTGCTTCTTGGACAGATGCTGTTCTTTTCTATTTGTACTTTTGTGTATTTCACTTCTTCAGCCTACATCTGGAGTTAATTTTTTTTTTTTGGAAACAATACATGCCATTAAGTATTTATGCACCAATTAGTTAATTCAGCAGGCAGCCCCCACTGTATGCCAGGTGCTATTCTAGGTATGTAGGGTATAGTGGTTACCAAGGCGGGCCTTGTCCCTGGTCCTTGACCTTGAGGAGCTTATTCTGACCTCTATTAAGTGACCACTCTGAAGACTGCAGGACTCTAAGCCTGGGTACCAGCCCTGGGAGCCCTTTCCTTAGGAACTTACGCAGGAAACTCTCTTGGCCTCTTGTCCTGGAAAGGAAAATGTTTCATTTCTTTGGTTGTCCTTTTGCTAATGCCTCCAGGCAGAGAACTGAGGGAAGTATTTGCTGCTTTCAGAGTGGAATTTACTATTTTCTAGTCACTTTATCCAAAGCTCTTTTGGATATACATCACAAAGACTTATTCAGGCTAAAAGAAGAAATCAGGAGGCTGAAGGGGTAGTTTGCACAGCCAGAGAGTTGACTTCACAAGGACTTTTACCAAGGCCTAGAACATTACTGGAGCCAACAGGTGGCATGGCTGTTAAGGCACTGGACTCCCACATGCCAACCACAGTTCAAGTCCTGGACCTGTCAGTTTGCCTGTCACTTTCCCTCTCTGTCTCTGTCTCTGCCTCTTTCTGGTGAATGCATATACCCTATAGCAAATTAAAAATTAATGATGGTAATAAATAAAATTAAATGATTCTTTTTAAAAACTTTAAAAATTATTTACTTATTTATTTGTTGTGACTTTTCAAGCCACTGGGTCCTGGACTTGAACCTTGGTCAACCATGTGGGAATCCAGCACCTTAACCACCATGCCACCTGCTGGACCAATAAATATTTGTTTAAAAAAATACTGAGGGTCAAGAAAATCATTCATAATTTCTCATATCTGTATTCTCTACTTTTCTGCTTTGCCTTGCTCTTAGGCCTTCATTTTCCTGCCTTACCAAGTATTTATTGGTGAAATATGACTATCCTACAGCTCCATAAATTTACAGATGCACATTTTAAATGACCAGTGGAGAGCAATAGCATTGCAAATTCTAGTTGCTAAGGTCAGGGGGCAGAATAATTGTGCCAGAGCTCTTCCTGCAGCCTTGGTAGCTATGATCTGAGAAGGGATGATGAGTTCAAGCCAGTGCAAACCAAGCCACAGGGCCTGTCCCTGTGATGGCAGAGGGACCGTTCTTGGAAAGATGCTGACAGGCCGTGTAGATTTCCTCCTCGGGAACGATGTGGAAACATGCTGTTTGTCTCAGTTTAGGACACTCCTTCAAGCCAGCAAACTGTAGAACTGGCCTCAGCTGACCCTTATCCTCAATCTTAACACCTTTGGTGGAGAAATTCCTGTGTGAGCATGATACAAAGCATTTATTATATTAGAAAATTCTGTATCAGCAAAGTACTAGAATCTAGTGTGTGGTATTAATTCCCGAGGATAGAAAATCATTAGTTGGGGTCAGTAAATCCTCTGTTACAGTAAGACTGTGTATTCCAAGAAAATAAAGAACCTTTCTCATGGGGGAAGAAAGCATGCGTACAAATACGCTGTGTTCTGGTTTGGGGATGGGCACCTCGGGGCTCAGGCTTGATAATGTGCTTCCAGCTCCTCTCGTCTATATTTAATTGAATTGAACACGTTGAAATTTGTTCCAGTTTGTTAACAGGGAGCTGGCATATGCGCGTGCAGTATCTGATTTAATTAAGGTTTGCTTTCCCTGTTCTAGGCCTGACCCCCTTCTGGGGAGAGGTACCATGGACATGGACCTGCCGGAGAGAGGATGATGTGCTTACTTAAAGAGAGAGAGAGGGGCCTTAACTCTTTCAGGCCTCTCAGTTTTAGCAACAGCCTGGGCATTAAATAGTCACAGGGCCCGAAGGGGCGCTTTCTCAAACAATGGTATTAACTCTTCCAGGCATGTACTCGGGTTAGTCTTCATGACACCATTCCATCCTAGGTTCCGATTTTGATTATGAAAGCAGGACATGATAGAACTTGGAGTAGAAAGAAAGCATAAAGAAGAATGTTAAAAACCCCTGTAATTAATCTCTGTATAGAGAATAATCACCATAAAGATTTTAGTGTATTTTTTATGCCTGTGTACCAGAATGCATATATTTAGAATTAATTAGAAAAGAAGCTGAGTGGTGGTGCAGCAGTAAAACACAGGTTCATGTCCTAAGACTGCCCTGTACTTCTGGGTACACGTGTGCCCGTGGTCTGGGGCTGGCTAAGCTGGGGGTAGATCTCTGGATCCAGTACCATGTCTGAGTTGATATCTCTCTGTCTGTCTTTCTGTCAGTAATAGAGGAATTAAATAACCTTTAAAAGAATAGCAGCATGTAATTTGGTATGTGGTATTCTGTGTTTTTTTTTTTCTTTTACTTGTATTTCCCGTGTAATTAACTGCTCAATGAGTATATATCTCCTGTAGTTTATTGAGGTATGGCTTAATATCATGATGCTAGCCCATTTTCAGTGTACAGTTCAGTGCACTTTAGTTCAATTTTCTGGTTGTGCAACTATTACTACTACTCAGTTGAGAACATTCTTTTACACCTCCTCCCCCTGAAATTCTGAGTTCCCACTTCTATCTCTAGTCCTGCCCAGGCATTGATCGGTTCTGTGTGTCTATAAATACACCTTTATTGGACATGTCATAAGGGAGGAATCATGCCACATGGGGTCTTTCTGCATCTGGCTTCTTCCCCTGAGTATCGTGGGACATCCCTGTCATTGAGGCAACCTCATCAGTAAGGTGCCCCTTTGAGGTGACACAAGTACCTGACCTCATGTTAGTGGTTGGTTAGGTGATCTTAGAGACCCAGCTCTTTTTGGTGCATCGGGAACTACAGTTTCAATGCTGCCATCCTCTTTAGAGAAGGCACGACAGTACAGGTGTCTCTGCTCAGGGTTTGGCTGGATTTTTGCCTGGGCATTTAGGGGGCAGCGATTACAAATGTTAACATGACTGTGAGGAGGAATTAAGGTGTCTGTGTTGGCATCTTGTTGACCTCAACAGAAGAACTCATCTTAAGACCTGGGTTACTGCTTTATTCTGAACTAAAGGCTGTGTTACAGCTATTGATTTTCCTCATGAAGGTTATCTTTGAAATCAGAGGGCCAGAAAACAAGTCTGCTTGGGAGAGAATCTGGGGCAGCTGGGCACGGAGCACAGGCCCTCCCACGCTCATGGACTGTAAACATTTAAGCTCTCCTTTTGCACTCAGTTAATTAAAGAGACCTTTTTCAAACCAGTTACTTTCTGACAGAGACCTTAAAAAGACCCCCTGCCTGGGACCAGCAGTTAGCTGGCTATGTCGCTGGACTCCGATGTAGTCAACTGTGGTTCGAGTCTCGGACCCGGTGACTTGAACTCATGCTGGCGCGTGTGCGTGCGTGCCTAAGATCCCAAGAGGAGAATGGAGGAGAAGGGATTGTGGTGTGGCCATCTCTCCTAAGGGGTGATTTCTCGCTTTCTGTCTCTCTGTCTCTCTCTCTTTCTGGCGAGCGCACGCGTCCTATAGCAAAAACCTCTCCAAAGAAAAAAGAGAGAAAAAAAAGAAAAAGTCTTCACCCAAATCTTGCTGGGTTGTTCACAGCCTGTTTGCCTTCAGACAAGAGGAAATGATGTAGTTCTTTTTGGCTGGAGCTTGTTCCTATATTTCAAAGCAGAAAGCTTTTAAAGAGTCACCTATTCTATTTATCTCAGCAGAAAAGAAACTTGTTTGGTCGCTCACACACTTTATCATCTTAAGTTCAAGTTATGTATCTACATTCTTTTTGAGTCAGACCTGTCTCACAGAATCCATGCACTCATGAAAACTATGAATTTTGCATAACTCGCAATGTAGTCTTCAGGGAGGAGGAAGCTCTCTGTGACAGAGACCCCAGAGAGGAGACTCCACTGGGCACCTTTGGGCCATCTAAATTCTCCAGTCAGGAGAGAAAGTAACCATCATACTTTACTTTAACAATCATGCTTTACAGGTGAGTCTTATATATCTTCTCACATTATATATATATATGTTTTTTTTTTTTTTGAGAGGTTTTTGCTATAGGGTGCGTGTGCTTGCCAGACAGAACAAAGAGAGAGACAGAGAGACAGAAAGCGAGAAATCACCCCCCAGGGGGGATGGCCACGCCGGAATCCCTTCTCCTCCGTTCTCCTCTCAGGATCGTGGCACGCACGCACATGTGCCCAGTGTGAGTTTTAAGCCACTGGGTCTGGGACGCGAACCGCGGTCGACTACATGGGAGTCCAGTGACATAGCCATTACACTAACTGCTGGTCCCTGCTCACATTATATATTTTTTTCCCTTTTACTTTTTTTTTTTTTTTTTTGAGAAGTGTAAGAGGCCATTGAGAGTCATTTCCCAATAAATAGATACATCTGTAAGGAAAAATATATAACACTTATGCTTAGTGTTCAGAGAAATCTCCATGTATTTATGGATGTAACATGCAAAAGCTAGTGTTCCCCAGAAAAGCAGATTTTTCTGCTCTAACTGGATTACACTTACAGTTTGTTTGTTTCCAGGCACTTAGGTGCCTGATACACTGTGCATCCCTGCCAAGTACCAGTGCCTGAGCTCTTGAATTCTGAAGGATCTCTTACTCTCTCGGCCTACAAATAAATTTTCCTCACTTGTGTCTTGAGATCTTGTGCATTTTTTTTGTCAAAATATTCTCAGTTTTGGACTTGCAAGGAAGGCCAGAACACATGCTTATGAGGGGACCAAGGAGGCTTGTGCATGTCTCTGCTTGGTCCCCAGTGGGGGCCACCACTATGAGCTCCAGCATAGGGCCTGAACCTGGGGAGGGGTTCCGCTGGACCCGGTGTCTGCTGAAAGCTTGGTAGCTTCTTAATGCCCTCTTCTCTCAGCTTGCTTCTCCCTCCCTACTGAGCTGTTCTCTACATTTCTAGAACATCACAGTTATCATGGTACTCCTTTACCCAAAAGCCTACAGGATCTTCCCTTTACGGACTGTAGTCCTCTCTCTTAAGCTTGACTTTCAAAGCTCATATTGTTTCACCTTAACCATGTATTTCTAACTTTGTATTCCCTTGATTCCATATTCTCTTTCATTGCTGTCTTATAGACATAGCTGTGTACATTCAGCCTGTTTGCTTGGTGGGCTTGTTGATTACTTTTCTTTGATGAGCATCCAGATCACTAGAGCATATGATGAATGGTACAGACAGATTCCCTGTTCCCCTCCCAGATATTACACTAATAGGTCAGGGATGCATTTAACCAACACCTCAGGTGATATTGATGCAAATGGGTAGGGGCCATGCTTATGCCTCCCTAGCTGTTGACACTTATAGGTCTGTGCTGCTTTTTAGGGCCTGGCCAAGGCCTGATTTACCTTTCCTGCTCCATTTTATTCTCTCTTACCCTTGTTTATATGATACTTTGCAAATTCTGCTTTGAATCACAATTTAAATATTTGTCATATACCTTCACATCAGCGATATATTTAAAATCCTTTGTAGTTACATGACGGTTCATAGCCTGAAATCACCTTTGCATGTGTTAGTAGCTCCTTCAAAGCAGGGATCTTGCTTTGGTGTTGGCATGTCACCTGCTCCCACCCTGTCAGCCCACAGCAGCTGAGAAGGATCCGTGGTACTGGCTGGCTAATTGCTGGAGTAAATAGACAGGGGCTGTTAAAATAAGCCATGTTTGTGCTTTCAGACATTCAGTGAGTATTACTGCTGCTGGTCTTGTGCCCAGCAGTGTGCTCAGCACAGATGGTGAAATGCCACCGAGTTCTAAGAAGAGGGAGCTGGATGATGAATAGAAGGAGAAAATGACCAATTGAGATGAAGGACCAAACATGGATGAAATAATGAAGCATGGGTGGGAAGGCCTATTGGAGGAAGGACCTATAAGGCCTGGTTAATGGGAGGGATGTAGCAGACCTAGAGCAGTGCAGGGCCCCAGCTGGGAAAGAGCATGGAGAACTTGGCACCTGTTGACACTTGGGTGGGGCATGGGCCTGGGCAAGACTAGAGAGGGAGCAGAGCTGGGGTGGCCACATGGGGCTCACAGGCCCTGCTCAAGGAGTTATAAGCCCAGTGTTTAGCAGGAGGAGGGTGTTACTTTTCCTACAGGGCAGTGATATCCAAATTATGTAAAACTCCTATGACAAATCAACAAGTAAGATGAAATAGGGGAGTAGCAAGAGGGACAGTGAAAGAGTCAGTTGGGGGTTGATGGAACATGGCTTGGGCAGCTTTTTGGAGCCAGTTCATCTCTTATGGGATCCCCTACTCCCACATCAAGGACTGGTTGAGGTGCTGGGTGACTAGGAAATAAACTAGTACGTGGTCACACCTTGTAGAGATCCAGAGGACTCTGAGGTTGTATGGATCACCCTTGTTCAACTTTCTTATTTGACTGATGTCAAGACAGACCTGTGGAGAGGAGGCCAAGTTGCCTGAGACTGGCATCTATAGCTTCACCAGTCACAAAGCTGTTTCTTTTTCTCAGACAAATAAAAACAGTCCCTGGACCTCACACAAAGTAGTGTGAAGGTTGTCATAAAGTCCAGAGAAAAATAGACCCCCTAGGCACCTCTTGAGAATCACAGTAAATGCCCAGGAAGATCAGAGTTTTACCTGACACAGACTCAGGCATATTAATTCCAGCCCTGGGGACAGCTGGTGGTAGTTAAGGCAGCTGAATCCCACGTGGTCAGCTGCACAGTTTTGAGTCCTGGACCTAGTGGCTTGAAAAACATACTGGGCACATGTGCATGCCAAAAATCCTGAGAGACGAGTGGCAAAGAGGGGATTGTGCCATGGCCATCTTCCCTGAGGGGTACTTTCTCTCTCTCTCACTCTCTCTCTGGCTAGCACATACTCCCTATAGCAAAAGTTAAGAAAAGGAAAAGGATGAGTGAATCTCATCCCTGCCGCCATCTGCTGATTATAATATGACCCTGGGTAAGTCATTTAACTTATCTGGCCCTCATCTGTAAAATAACAGTACCAATAGCTACCTTTCAGAGATGTCAGGTGGGCTAAATGATACAATGTGCCTGTTGGGATAGGTGCTCAGCAAATAGAATGATGGAAACACCCACGATGGGTGACACTATGCATGCGACTCCCTTAGATGAAAGCTGTAATTAACCTGGTGAATGTGTGGTTGGGCGGGTCTACGCAAATATTCCTGTGACCCTTTCCTGCCAGACTGAGGGAGATTTGGTGGAGTGCATCAGTGACGGTGAGCTTTTGTAGGCATAACCTCATCTTTCTGTGTCCATAGCCCATGCCTGGCACATGGTAATTTTCCAACATGTTAATTCTTTTAAGTTTATTTCTTCTGAGCGAGACAGGTGAGGAGAGAGAGAGGGAGAGATACATGAGGAGGCCCTAACAGGGTCTTTATACTGCAATCTGTCCCTAGTCTGAGCCACCCTGGATCACAGGCATGTGTGTGCAAGCCCAGCATACTCAGAGAGGTCCAAGGGTGTGAACCTAGGACCTTTCCCATGAGGGCCCATTCACATTGCCATTGTACCATTGCCTGGTCCTTTCCAATGTGTTTTTGTTGAAGTGTGGAATGGATGTGTATGTTTGCTATAAAAATTTAAAGCAGAAGATTCATACCTAAGTATCAGACTGACATTTGAATTTACTTTTTTAAAGTTTTGCTTCTAGCTTTCCATGTGAATTTTCATGATGCATCTGGTAATAGGTTTGGAGTAGGTTCATGTCCTAAGATCTGAATGATATGTCTCTTTAAAATGCTGAAGTTTTTAAGGAGTGAGTTAAATTGTCTTTCTCGTAATCTAGCTAAAGAGACAATGTCAGTTTGTATTGAAGCTAAAGCTAACCAAATGAGCTGGGAAATGCAGGATTGTGGGTATGTATGTAGCCTTCACTTTGAAAGTCACCCACCACTGGGAATTGCAGTTGCAATTTCCATCCCTACTGTGTTTGGGGAGCTCTGACTCAGCTAGCCAAAGGCACCAAGCACAGATAGAGGGCAGGGAAGTGGCAGGAACATAAATACTATGAATTGGGCTCATAGGTCATCGCTTAGCGCTTGTGCTTTGGGCAGTTCCTCGTGATGAAAGAACTAATTTTCAAGAGCAGTGGCCTGGGGGAAGCCCTGGCAGAGCAGAAGCAAGGTCCCAGCTCTGCTTCCCATGTGGCATATAATAATGGCTGATATGGCTCCAGCCTTGTGACCAATTAATCTCCATTGAGCCCAGTTTGAAGGCTAAGTGGATCTGTCTAGTAAATGGGGGAGAGAGACAAGAACCGCAGAGGCGGTTTTGACATCAGAGTAGCTTTTCCTTCTCCCTTGTTCAGACTCTTCCAGATCCTTACTTTGACTCAGTTAGGTGAGGAGACCTGTGGGTGGTATGTTGAGGGAGTCACGGAGATGGCGTCTTACGCTTGCACTGTAGGATAGTGTTTGTGTGCAAAGGGATGTGGTGAGCTAGAGGAACCAACAAAACCATGTGGAAAGATACCAGAGGGACACAGGAACACATACTCCCTTGCATTGTCCTCCCCTCCCCCCCATATCTCACATGTCACACTTTGAATAAGTTCCATTTTTATTTTCGAAACAGTCTTTTTTTAAAGTGGGACATTTCTCCAACATTTAGTTTTAAAATGGTGTTATTGGATGCTTATTGTCTAAATGACCCATAAAAAGACTCCACTATGAAGGCTTTAGTTGGATTTCTGTGATGCTTGGGTTCGGTATTAGAGTTCTCCAGAGAATTAACCAATAGGGGATAGATATACAGATATGTCGAAAGATAGAAGCATGTATATGTGTATATATGTACATATGTAAATAGAGATTTATCAGAAGGAATTAGTTCATGTGAATGTAAAGGCTAAGGAGCCCCCAGACCTGCAGTAGGTAAGCTGGAGACCCAGGTGAGTCAATGGTGTAAGTTCCCATCTGAAACTTAGCAGGTTCAAGACTCAAGAAGAGCTTTTTTCCTCAGTTCAAGTCTGAAGACAGGAAAAGACCAAAATTTCAGCTCAAGCAGTTAAGCAGATGGAGTTCCTCTTAACTCTTCCTTTTCTTTTTGTTTAGGTTTTCTGTTAGTTGAGTGAAGTCCACTCAAGTTAGGGAAGGCAATCTGTATTACTCAGTCTGATTCAAAGGATCATCTCATCCAGAGAGACCTTCACAGACACACCAGAAGAGTGTTTGACCAATTATCTGTGCAACCCATGACTCAGAGATATTGACACATAACGTTAACCATCACAGCATGCCAGTTTATGACTTTATATACTGTTTCCAATTTCCAGAAGATCTTCAGGCAGCAAAAACTAGTTTTAAGAGATCCTGTGGTGTATGGCGATGAGGTCGTTTTCTAGTGGTGATGCAGAGGGCTTGGGCTGATGTGGTAATTCTGCCACGTACTAATTGTGTGAGGCTGGCAGGTCTCCTAGCCTCTCGAAGCTGCAGTTATCTCAGCTGGAAAGTACAAGTGATAATAGCACGGGCTTCTTAGGGTTCTATGAGGAGTAAATGAAAGAATATATGTGAAGCTCATGGCATCGTGCCTTGGTCTCTAGTATGCTGGCTGTTGTTACAGCAGTGCACTGTGTTGTGGAGAAGAGTGGTAACTCGAGTCAGTACCTATTAAGTGAACACTGTGTACCTAGCATGGTGTTAAATGCTTCGATTGCACTTTCTCCCTTGTGGCTGCCTGGTCAGGAACTAGATTTAGATCTTAGATTCTGACTTGTTTTCTCACCTGAGGATCGGACCACATGGATCAATCCTCCCCACCCTACTCTGCCCCTGGGCTTTTTTATTATTTAAGTGAAAGGAGTTTTATTTCTTTGGGAAGAGATAGGTCATCCTTTTGAACTGTCACTGTTCCCAAACCCATCTTCTCCTGTTGTCTCTGTCACCAGAGTGTAGAGGAGGATGGAGGCTTAGAGGCAAGACCGTTCCTTGACGGTGATATAACCTAGGGATCTGAAGTCCCTGATCCAGGGATACAGCATGGTTGCCCACCAACTGGATGGGATTTACAGATTCTTTTTTTTTTTTTTTTTTTTTTTGGGGGATTTTTTCGTTAGGGGCGCGGG
>NW_006160195.1:1411235-1421847 GCF_000334495.1 Tupaia belangeri chinensis | reverse complement strand
GGGGGGATGGTCACGCCGCAATCCCTTCTCCTCCATTCTCCTCTTGGGATCTTGGGCACGCACGCACACGCGCCTGGCGTGAGTTTTAAGCCATCGGGTCTGGGACACGACCCGCGGTCGACTACGTGGGAGTCCAGCGACATAGCCATTACGCTAACTGCTGGTTCCGGGATTTACAGATTCTTGAGAATCATGTAGTCACTCTTCAGTAGGACTGATGCTTAGTCACTGGTCAGCCTGATCCTGGTTTTTTTTTTTTTTCTTTCTTTTTTTCTTTTTGGAGAGGTTTTTGCCATAGGGCGCATGCGCTCGCCAGAGAGACAGAGAGAGACAGAGAGACAGAAAGCGAGAAATCACCCCCCAGGGGGAATGGCCACGCCGCAATCCCTTCTCCTCCATTCTCCTCTCGGGATCTTGGGCACGCACGCACACGTGCTCGGCGTGAGTTTTAAGCCACCGGGTCCAGGATGCAACCCACGGTTGACTACGTGGGAGTCCAGCAGCATAGCCTTTACACTAACTGCTGGTCCCCTGATCCTGTTTTATAGTTTTTCAGTTTCTGGCAAAGAGGAGTGCAGCTATCATTTCAACGTCAGTAGAAAGGACTGCGAAGAGCTGCTGTTCTTTCCACCTTAAATGGTATCACGAGAGGGCATGGACAATGGGTAATTCCAAAACGTGATCTGAGGGGTCTCTTAGAAACAGTTCATTAATGTTTTTCCTCTTGCTGAGGTTTTTCTCATTTTTTCTTTAACTTGAAAACCTGTACTATTTCCCAAGCATGGAGACCTACTCCAGAAAAGGCAGGTGCACGTGCCTTTCCAACGGCTTACACTGCCAAATGCTGTATGTGTGTGGCCAGACTTACCTACTAGATGAGTTCATTTTCTTTGAAGAAACCTTAGGAGATACACATTTACATTTTCCCCCTACCTTACAGATGAAGAAGTTGAGGCCCAAAGTGGTTATTTGCTTTGCCCAAGGTTATACAGCTTATATATAAAACACCCAAAGCTTATATTTAAAGAAAGTAATGGCCTATTGGAGTAGGCCATTACTAAAGTACCATCTAAATACCTCTGTATTGTCTTCCTATTTTCTGGACGGTTAAGAGCAAGTATCTCAACTGCCCATGTCTCAGTTTTCCTGACAACAAAATGGATATAGTGATGTGGACTTCTTTTGGTGTCATAGGGGGATTCAGCACTTAATATGTTATTTTGAAGGTTAATTTTATCTTTTATTCTTGCAATATAAGACAATGAAAATAAACCAGTAAGGGTGCTACAGTGGTAAATCATAACTCCGTGGGGCTGGTGCACATCCAGAGACCTCCCTAAGTATAAAGGACAGTGTGTGCCGTGGTCTGGGGCTGGCTGAAACTGGGTGTGGATTGAGGCATTGAGACCCTTTTGGGGGTGCTGTCTCTCTGTTTTTCTCTTTCTGTCTTTCTCACTTATGGAAGAAATAAAGTTTTCTAAAAATAAATCTGTATATTTATATCCAAAAATAAGACACAATTAAAACCTCTTAGATCTTTATGTGTTTCCAGTAACATCAGTTTTTATTATCAAGATACATCAAGCGATAATAATTGTACCTCACATTTACTAAGCACTTGTTATGGGCAGGCAGAATGTTAGGTTATTAACTCACAGGATCTTTAAAGCCAGCCTATGTGGTAGGCACTCTGTGGTTCCTGTTTGACAATTAGTGAGTAGTGGAGCTGGGACAGGAAATCAATATGACTCAGGAGTTTGTTCCCTTAACCATAATGCTCTATCCCTCCCCGCAACAGAAAACATAAGAGTTGGGCTTTTTTGAAAAGTTCTATTTAAGTCAATGATGAATGCAAATGATTATTTTTAGAATGTAAGTGAAATATATTCAGAGTGAGACTCCCTTGGACAATATCTCATCAGAAGTAATGAGGTTTAATGTAATACGTATTAAAATGCACCTCATTTGAGGATATCCCAAGAGAAATTGCTTGGTTGATTTTTACAATGGGCATAAACACAATGGAATGATAGATGAGACGAATTCAGGTAATCTCTGGATTAAAATTCTGAACAGTAAGATAGCATCTTTCATGAAAGGTTGAATCTTCCGATAAGCTCCAAATTATATTCCCACCTTATTTAAAAATATGTGTTGGCAGGTTTAACAAGATCTTGGCACATTCTAATTTGAGATTTATTACAAGATGTGTGCATGTTTAATAGGGGCTTAATTATTCATATCCACATCTTCCTGACAGTAACTTACTTCAGCTGTAGATAAATTCCCGGTGCTTTGGGGAATATTGGCTTCTGCTGTTAAAAAGATCCAACTAAAGAAAAATCAAATGCATATGTAAAAAATTACCCAGGGCAACCAGCTGCACTCAGGCTGGAGCTTGTCCATTGTATGGGATTGCCCAGAAAGCTCTCTTATGTCCCTGAACTGGGAGGCACTCCGCTGGCTTGGAAAGAGCTTAGCTGAGGTCAATTCCAGTTATTTCCTAAGGGTTGAGTGCACTTGGCCTGATTTCTTAAAGTACCTAGGCTTTAGATTTTCTTGCATGCAAAATTGGATACCTAATGCCCTCCCATAGGGTAGATGTGAGGATGAGTGGAAACATCTACAAAGTGGGAGCATGGTGCATGGTTCAAGAACTACTGAATGGATGTTTACTTCCTTTCCTGTCCTCTCCTCCTGTCCTCAGCCTTTTGAGTCCATCTACCTAAAGTGCTAGAAGAAAACACAGTGGTAATGTGACTTACTCAGGTCATAGCCGACTATCTCATGTAAAGTAGCACCACACAGCACTCGATTATTCAGCCTATTTGTATTCTCTACAGTGTTTAACACTCTCTGATGTTACTATATATTCATGCGTGAAGGTGCATGCCCATCTCCCCAACTGATGTAAGTTCTACAAGGATGGGATTTTTGCTGTATATTCAGCACTGAGAGCAGTGCTGTGTCTAGCATAGAGTGGGTGCTTCATAAAATTATTGAATAATATGAGTCACTGCCTTGAAGTTCTGTATTGGCAAACAGCTCCAAAGATCTGGGCTTTTAGCTCTCAAGAACTACATATGCAGAATTAGTTTGGGCAAAGGTACAAGTACTCTAAGAGAAGTATCCGTATAGATGATCTGGCTCCCTTGATAAAGAGGGGTATTTGTTCTGTTGCACAAAAGACAACAAACTGAGTGGCCAGAAACCATGTGATTTCCTGATGAGAGAAAAATGAAAATTCCCGGGTTTGAAAGGAGTGTCACACATACAAAGGAAGGGTTGTATGTTTTTATAAATTGAGGGCATACCTTGAGAGCAGACACATTAGCTGATTGGTATTTTTTTAAATTCAGAATTTTATCCTTATTTTGAATTATATAGTTAAGTCATTAAAATTTTTCTTTAAGATTTTAATATTACTCAGAAGTCAAAAAATTAGCTTGACAACCTCTTATCCCAGGTGCTCCTCCTCGGGCAGCTGTTACTAGTTTGCCATATTATTTCCAGGCATATTTTCCTGTGTTTGCATACATGTATGTCAAACTTCAGGTCTGTAATTGGACTGACAAACATTCAGCTTCCATGGTGAAGGCAAATTTCTCATGTTGTTTTGGGACTAAGTCATCAAGTTTGCCTTCACAGTTTAGTGTAGATGGTGCTTTGTTCTCTGTTTGAAAATTGAATTTTGGGACAGGGAAAACTGCTTGAGAAATAGGCTATGTTCAAATTCTTCTGAAACTTGCAGCTTCCATAGGAAGTATAGCTTGATTTCTTGAAGTAATGGTAAAAAAAAAACAACCTGAAACCTGCTGTCTTAAAAATGTTTTGGTATACTGGGACCAACAGATGGGATAATGGTTTCATCGATGGACTACCATGTAGTTGACCATGGTTTGAGTCCGGGATCTAACACATTAAAACTCACACTAGGTGCATGTGCATGCATGCCAAAATTCCGAGAGGAGAATGGTATTGTGCTATGGCAATCCCCCCGATGGTGATTCCTCACTTTCTGTCTCTCTGTCTCTTTCTGTCTCTCTGGTGAGGGCACGTGCCCTATAGCAAAAATCTCTTTTTAAAAAAAGACTTGAGTTTACTGTACAGTATCATTATAAGCACATTGTTTTGCGGTTGATGTTTAAAACTTTTTGAATTTGCATGACAGAAACTCTGTGCTCATTGAACAGCAACTCCCATTCTCCCACCCTACAGTCCCTGGCAACCACCGTTCTATAATACTGTTTGCTTCCAATGCTCGACTAGTTTCAATATTGTATATGAATGGAATCATGCAGTATCCATTCTTCTGTAACTGGCTTATTTCACTTAGCATAATATACTTCAGATTCCTCTGTGTTGTAGCATATGGCAAGATTATTTCACTTACATTTTTTTTTTCTTTAATTACCATAGGGGCATCTGTACTCACCAGAGAGAAAGAGAGAAATCACCCCACAATGGGATGTGGTCATGCCACAGTTCCTTCTCCTTTATTTCTCCATCCTCTCAGGACTTGGCAGCACACTCACAGAAGTGCAAATGTTTGTGCACGTGTGCATACATGCACACGTGTGAGTACACACACATACGCACACACACACACACCGGTGTGTTTCTCAAACTAGCAGGGCTAGGATTTGAACTATAGGCAGCCATATGGATTCTGGCTCCAAGTGCACTGCACTTAACTGCAGTGTTATGGAGATGGCCCATTTTCCTTTTTTAAGGCCGAATAATATTTCACTGTATCTACAGTAGACATCCCACCCCCATCCATGGTGTTCCTTTCCAAAGTTTCAGTTATGCACCGTCAACCATGGTCTGAAAATAGTTGAGTACAATACCAAGCAAGGTGATATTTAAAGAGAGAGAGAGTGAGCAAGTGAGCAAGGGAGCACATTCATTTTACTTGTATTACAGTATATTGTTATAATTGTTCTATTTTATTATTAATTTTTAAAAATATCTTACTATACTTTATAGATTAAACTTTATCATAGGTACATATACATGAGGAAAATCAGTATATATAGGGTTTGGTATGATCTGCAGTTTGAGGCATCCGTTAGTATTTATGAAGATTAAAGGGGAAACTACTATATATACTACATTTTGTTTATCCATGCCTCTCTAGAAAGACAGATTATTTCTACTCTGGACTATAGTGAATAATGCTGCATTGAACATGACTGTGCAGGTATCTCTTTGAGATACTGATTTTAATTTTTTTTTTTTTTTTTTTTTTACAAATACTTAGAAGTGGGATGCTGGATCATATGGTAGTTCTATTTTTAGTATTTAAGGAACCATGACTTTTTTTTCCCCCATAGCGGCTGCCCCATTTTACATTCCCACTGACAATGCATGAGTATTTTCTTTTCTCCACATTCTTGCTGGGATTTGTTTTCTGTTCTTTTGATATTTGTTTTTGTTTTTGATAATGACCATCCTAATAGGTTTGAGGTGATGTCTCATTGTGGTTTGGGTTTGTGTTTGCTTCACAGTTAGTGATGTTAAACATCTTTTTATATATATATTCAAAAATGTATGCTTTGGAGAAACGTAGAAGTTCTTCATTTTTAAATCATAATATGTGTTTTAGGTTGTTGAATTGTCTGAGTTCCTTATATATTTTGGGTATTAATCTTTGATCAGATACATGGTTTATAAACATTTCCTTCCATTCTGCAGATTGTTTTTATGCTATTGATTCCTTTGTCGTACAGAGCTTTTAGTTTGATATGTAGTCTCACTTACCTTTCTTTATTTGCTTTTGTTGCCTGTGCTTTTGGTGTCATAGCCAAGAAATCACTGACAAGACCAATGTTTAAAAACTTTTTTTCTAGGATTTTCCTTCAAGAAGTTGTGTAGTTTTGAGTCTTACGGTTGAGTCTTTCATCTCTTCTGAGTTGACATTTGTTTACAGCGTAGGTTCCAATTTCACTCTATTACATGTAAATTTTAGTTTTTCTTTCACCATTTGTTAAGGAGACTATTGAGTAGTTCTGATGCCCTAGTTGAATATCATTTTATCCCATTGGTACATATGTCTGTCCTTATGCCAGTATCATACTATATTGATTACTGTAACTTTGTAATATGCTTTGAAGTTAGGAAGGTAGAAGTTGTCAGACTT
Organism: Tupaia belangeri chinensis; assembly: GCF_000334495.1. Taxonomy (NCBI): domain Eukaryota; kingdom Metazoa; phylum Chordata; class Mammalia; order Scandentia; family Tupaiidae; genus Tupaia; species Tupaia belangeri. Next base: position 1,415,705 of record NW_006160195.1, on the reverse strand, counting down.
ATTCACCTATCTCTATGGTGGCTCTTCAGGGTCTTTTGTGGTACTACTAATGTTACCATAGTTTTTTCTATTTCCAAAAAAAATGTCATTGGGATTTTTATATGGATTGCATTGTATCTGTATTTTTTGAGGGTGGGATGGACATTTTAACAATACTAATTCTTTTAATCCTTAAATGAGCAAATGTCTTTTCATTTGTGTGTTTAATTTCTTTCAGCAATATTTTGTGATGTTCAGTGCACACATTTTTCATTAGTTTATTCCTAAGTATTTTATTACTTTTGATGCCACTGTAAGAGGGATTGTTTTTTTTTTTCATTTTAGATTGTTTATTGTTAGTGTATACAACTTATTTTTAAATGATTTTTACATCCTGCATTTTTGCTTAATTTGTTCTAACAGATTTTTGTCGAATTTTTTGAAATTTTTTCTATATAAGGTCATGTCATCTGTGAACACAGGTGATTGGATTTCTTTCTTTCCAATTTGGATGCCTTTATTCTTCTTGCCTAATTGTTCCACTTAGGACTTGTAGTACTATGTTGAATAGAATTGGTGAGACTGTATATCCTATACATTGTTCTTGATTTTGTTCTTTTTCCTGAAGGAAAAGCTTTTAATTTTTCACTATTGAGTAGTATGGTGTTAGAATGGGGTTTTCAGACATAGACATTATGTTGTAATTGCCTTCTATTCCTAGGAACGGAATCAAATATATCATTTAATTTTAAATCATAGAAAGGTTGAATTTTTGCCAAATGTTTTTTCTGTATTTAGTAAGATGATCATGTAGTTTTAATCCTTTGATTTGTTCATGTGGTCTATCCTGTTTTTGTATCCTACTTGATCACAGTGCATACGTTGTTTAATTCAGATTGCTAGTATTTCTTTCTTTGTTCTTTTTTTGAGGATTTTTACATCTATATTCCTTAGGAATATTTTCCTGTAGTTTTCTTTTCTTTTAGTGTTTATATCCGGCTTTACTTATCAGGATCGTGCTGGCCTCATTGGAAGTGTTCCCCCTTCGTTAATGTTTGGGAAGAATTTGAGAAGGGTTGGTTTTACTTTTTGTTTAAATGTTTGGTAGAATTTCCTGATAAAGCTATGGTCTTTGACTTTTCTCTGTTGAGAGACTTTTGGTTACTGATTCAATCTTATTGTTAGTCATAGGTCAGTTCGGATTTTCTGTTTTGTCATGATTCATTCTCGGTAGGTTGTTTCTAGGAATTTAGGAATTTAGTCTTTTTTTAGGTTATGTAATTTGTTAGTATACATGTGTTTATAATAGTCTCTTATAATCTTTTTTATTTCCATAAAGTCAGTAGTAATGTCTGCTTTTCCATTTTGGATTTTACTAATTTAAACATTTTTTTTCTTAGTCTAGCAAAATGAATTGTCTTTTTTTTTTTTTTAAGAGACATTTTTGTTATCGGGTACAAGCACTCACCAGAGAGACAGAGAGAGACAGAAAGAGAGGAATTGCCCCTGGGGGAGGGGGGATGGCCACACTGCAATCCCTTCTTCTCCATTTTTCTCAGGATCTTGGGCATGCACACACATGTACCGGCATAAGTTTTAAGCCTCGGGTCTGGGTCTTGAACTGCAGTCAACTACGTGAGAGTCCAGTGATGCAACCATTATGCCTCTTTCCCATTTTTATTGATTTAAAAAAACCCAAAAACTCATTTTATTTATCTTATTTATTTTTATATTCCACAGTTAATTTCTGCTCTAGTTCTCATTGTTTCCCTCCTTCTGCTAACTTTGGGATTAAGTTTTTTTGTTTGTTTGTTTGTTTTTCCTAGTTTCTTGAGATACAGAGTGAGGTTGTTTATTTTGATGTAGGTGTTGATGGCTATAAATTTCCCTCTTGTACTGCTTTTGCTGCTTCCCATAAATTTTGGTTATTGTGTGTTCATTTTCAATTATATCAAGAAATATATACTTTAAGTCTTTATTTTTTTTTATTCAGTGAGTGGGAGAGATAGATACAGATACAAGAGGGTTTGGAAGGGAGAGATAGATATAGCACCTCTAACAGGATCCTCATACCATACTCACTTCCTGCCTCAGCTGTCCTGGATCATGGGCACAAGTGTGCCAAGCATACTCAGGTAAGTGTAGGCTGCAAATTGGTACACTTCCCATTTGGTTCTGCCTTGCTGTGTCAGGTTTTACCATTGTGCTGCTGTTCAGCCCCAAGAAATATTTTAACTTCCCTTTTGATATTTTCTTTGTTGTTCAGAAAGTGTTTAATTTTACATATTTTTGAATTTTGCAGTTTTACTACTGCTACTGATTTCTAGTTTAATTTCGTTTTGGTCGAAAAAGACAGTTGGTGTGAACATTTAAGATTTGTTTTGTGATCTAATCTCCAGATTTATCCTGAAGAATGTCCCATGTTCACTTGAGAATGTATATTCTGCTGATGCTGTGTAAAATACCCTACATATATTGCTGAAATCCATTTGGTCTAGAATGTTCAAATTTTCTGTTTCCTTGCTGATCTTCTGTCTGGATATTCTATCATTATTGAAGGTGGAGTATTGAAATTTCTTTCTGTCATTATATTGCCATCTATTTTTTCCTTTACTTTTGTCAGTGTTTTATTTTTAATTGACAGAAAAAGTTTATATTTATTTATTAAAACCAGAAGTTAGTATAATGGCTATGTCGCTGGACTCCCATGTAGTCGACCGTGGTTCGAGTCCTGGACCGGGTGGTTTAAACTTACACTGGGCGCGTGTACGTACATGCCCAAGATCCCGAAAAGAGAATGGAGGAGAAGGGATTGCGGCGTGGCCATCCCACCTGGGGGTGATTTCTTGCTCTCTGTCTCTCTGTCTCTCTGAGTGCATACGCCCTATCGCAAAAAAGAAAAATAACTCTCAAAAAAAAAGTTTATATTTATTAGGTACAACATGTTTGAAATATGTGCATGTTGGTGGGTAACCTAGATTAATTTAGTTAACACATACATTACTTCACATATTAAACATTTTTTTATTTGGTGATGGAAACACTCAAAATCTACTCTCTTTGTGATTTTCAAGTATTTAATACACTGTTATTTACTGCAACCACCATGTTCAATAAATTTCTCGAGCCTATTGCTTCTGCCTGAAATTTTGTATCCTTTGACCGACACCTCCTAATGCCCTCCCTTAAGACCTTGTAACTACCATTGTACTCTCTGGTTCTATGAATTTAACTTTTGATTCTTCATGTGAGATCATACGGTATTTGTCTTTCATATGGTATTTGTCTGACTTTTTTAATGTAACATCTTGCCTTCTAAATAGTTGCAAGTGACAGGATTTCCTTCTTTTTAAATGCTGAGTGACATTCTATTGTGTATATATACTACATTTTCTTTATTCATCCGTTATGGACACTTGGGTGAATTGCACATCTTGTCTGTAATGAACAATGCTGCAGTGAACATGGATTTGTGTGAAGATACCCCGTTAACATAGTATTTTCATTTTTATTGGGTAAATACTTGGAAGTGGGATTTCTGGATCATATGGCAGTTCTATTATTAATTTTGGAAGAACTTCCATGCTGTTTTTCAAAATGGACTACTAAGTTACATTTGCTACAACAGTGTGTAAAGGTTCCCTTTCCTCCACATCCTCAAAAATGCTTGTTATTTCTTGTCTTTTTGATAATGGCCATCCTAACAGGTATGAGGTGATATTTCATGATAGTTTTAATTTGCATTTCCCTGATGTTGAGCATTTTCTCACATACATCTTGCCTATGTGTATGCATTCTTTTGAGAATCATCTATTTAGGTCCTTTGCCTACTTTTTAAAATGGATCATTTTTGATTTGTCGGTATTCTCTTTCATTGGTTGTCTTTTTGTATCCATGTTTGTGCCATCTATCTGGGTCCTCCAATGTTACATGCATATATATGTATAATATGCATGCTGTCTTTTCCTGTTGAGTGTACCTTTCTATCATTTTATAATGCCCTTCTTTCCCTCTTGAGTTTTTTAGTCTGTTTTGTCTTATGTAAATAAGGTCACTCCTCCTCTCTTGATTACCATATATATGAGATATCTTTATCTGTCTGTCTACTTTTGGTCTATGTATGTCCTTTAATCTAAAGTGAGTTTTTTTTTTTTCCTTATCCATTCAGCTATTCTTTGTCTTTTGATTGAGGAGTTTAATCCATTTACATTTAAAATTATTAACGGGAAAGGACTTAGTGCCATTTTGTTAATTGTTTTTGGACTGTCTTACTGCTTTTATGTCCCTCTTTTGCTGTCTTCCTTTGTGTTTCATTTATTTTGAGTTTTTTTTTTTTTTTTTTGGTAGTAATGTGCTTTGCTTCTTTTGTCATTTTCTTTTGTGTATCTTCTGTAGTTATTTTGTGGTTACTGTGGTGCTTACATGAAGCATTTTATAGCTTTAACAATCTATCTTAAACTGTTAACAACCTAACTTCAGTTGCTTACATAA
>NW_006160195.1:1408625-1411223 GCF_000334495.1 Tupaia belangeri chinensis | reverse complement strand
TTCCCTCTGGTACTTTTTTTGTTATTTATGTCACAAATTCCATCTTTTCATTGCGTATCCACGAACATAGATTTATAGTTATAGTTATTTTTATTTTTTCTTTTAAACCTATACAAGAATTAAAGTGATTTACTTACCACTTTTAGAGTCTTATAATATTCTGTGTTTGTTTACTTTTACCAGCAAGTTTTACATTTTATATACTTTCATGTTGCTGTCTAGTATCCTTTCTTTTCAGCTTGAAATACTCCCTGTAGCTATTCTTGTAGGGCAGGTCTAGTGATGAAAACTTCCCTCAGTCTTTATTTCCTCTTCATTTTTGAAAGATGGTTTTATTGAATATAGGATTCTTTTTTGGCAGTTTCTTCTTTCAGCACCTTTAATATACCATCTGACTCATTTCTGGCCTGTAAGGTTTCTGTTGAGAAATATGTTCATAGTCTTTTGGGAGCTTTTTCATAAGTGATGAATCACTTTTCTCTCGCTGCTTTCAAAATTTTCTCTTTGACTTTTGACAATTTGATTATAATTTGTCTTAGCGTGGACTTTGCTGGATTTATCATAGTTGGCATCCATTGAGTTCCTTAGATCTGAATGTTCATTTTCTTCCTAAGATTTGGAGGGTTTTAGTTATTACTATTTCAGGTAAGCCTTCTGTTGTTTCACTCTTCTGGAACATTCACCGTATATGCATTGATCTGTTTCTTAATGTCCCATAGGTCCCTTAGACTTTTTTCACTCTTTTTAGTTTTTGTCTATGATAATTACTTGCTTTGAAATTGTTGATTCTTACTTAAACAATTCTGCAATTGAAATACTCCAGTGGGGACCAGCAGTTGGTGTAATGGCTATGTCACTGGACTCCCATGTAGTAGACCGCATTTTGAATACTGGACCCGGTGGCTTGAACTCACACCAGGCGTGTGTGTGTGTGTGTGTGTGTGTGTGCACAAGATCCCGAGAGAAGAATGGAGGAGAAGGGATTGCAGCGTGGCCATCCCCCCAGGGGGTGACTTCTCACTTTCTGTCTCTCTGTCTTTCTGGCAAGCACATGCACTCTATAGCAAAAAAACCCTATAAAAAAAAAAAAAAAAACTAATAAAAGAAATACTCTAGTGAATTTTTCAATTTAGTTATTGTGTTCTTCATCTCCAAAACTTCAATTTGGTTCTTTAAAAAAAATTCTGACTCTTTGTTGATATCTTTTTTTTTAATTGCCAGGATTCATGTGTGTGCACTAGAGAGAGATTGGTGGTTGGTGGGGGGGAGGGAGGGAGGAAGGGAGAGAGGAAGGGAGGGAGAGAGAGAGAGAGAGCGAGCGAGCGAGAGCGAGCACCCTTTGATGGAGCATAGTCACACTGAAGTCCCGTCTCCATTTCTCTATCCTGTCTGGATTTTAGGCTTGCACACACATGTACCTAGCATGTCTTTCAAGCTGCCAGGACTGGGGCTTGAACTAAAGTCATCCATGTGGGATCTGCCTCTCTTAACCACTAGGCTGTAGGTCAGCCCTGATGTAATTTTGTTTAAGCCTAGTTTTTCTGAGCTCACTGAGGATCTTTATAGTATTTATTTTGAATTTGTCACATAATTCACATACCTGTGTTTGTTTTTGATTCATGATAAAGCGTGTGCATGCGTGAGAGAGATAGAGAGAGAAGAGCACCCTTCACAGGGTGTAGAGTCTTGTCGTGCTGTGAGCTCCTTCCTCTAGGATCCTAGGCATGTATGCATGTACACAGCATGTTTCAGGCTGCCTGGGTTGGGGATTCAAACTGTGGCCAGCATGTGGCTTCTAGCTCTACCGTTTGGTACATAAGTGACTGTGCCACTCATGTGGGACCATTTCCATTTCTTTAGGCTCAGTTTCTGGAGATTTACTTTGTAAATTTCAGCTATGTTTCCCTGTTTCTTTGTGAGCCTTGTACATTTGAAGGAATCTGTACATTTGAAAGAACAGCTACCTTTCTTTCTTTATGGATTTGCTTCTTAAAGTGCTAGGCTTTCACCAGTCAGCTTAGCTAGAGTCTAGGCCTCTCAAACCTTTGTTAGGGAGGCCTCTTTTTTGGGCTCCTGCTTGAAATTTCCCAGTTTGGGAGATTTGCTGGTTTCTTCTTCAGGAGCTTTTTAGTCTCTTGGTCCCTCTGGTGTCTGTGTGAGGTACTGCAGGTCTTTTCGCACTTGCAGTAGAACATTGTTTTCTGTGTCTCTTCAAGGATTGCAGGATCTGTCTGTGTTCTGAGTCAGGAAAGATGATAACTTCTCCCCCAGGCAGTTCTTGGAAAAGTGAAATCTTGGATGCACATTCCACTCGTCTCTTTCCATTCTAGTGAAGAAGCTATTAGCTGGGTGCTTTCTTCCAGGTGTGGAAAGCTGTGCTGGTTTCGCTGTGTGGTATCACAAGTTCTCTGGTGTTGCCATAAACAGTTAAGTTCTCTCTTGTTCTCTGTGGCCTCCAGGCATGCAAGGTATGCTGGCTCCCTGTTAGCTCTTGAGTTAGGCCAGACAGATGCCTGTCCCCCCATCCCTTGGGCAGTACTGTGATATCTATTCTACTATTCTCTTTACCTCCCAAAGGAGAATCCACAGGATTATTTT
>NW_006160195.1:1355251-1408203 GCF_000334495.1 Tupaia belangeri chinensis | reverse complement strand
CCAAAAGAGAATCCACAGGCTTACTTTTTCTCTTGATCTTGAGCTGTGCTGGTTTGGGAGAGGAGTCGGCATGGTTGAAACAAGATGGTTTTTGTTCTCCTTTTCAGTGCAGCTGTTCTTGGCTTTGAGCTTGCACAGGGTAGTATGACTTCTAACTGATTTCTAGAGTTCTCTTAAAGGGCTTCTTAGCCATATATTATTGGTAAGTTGGCGTTGCTTTTGGCAGAGGAGGTTGAGGATGATCTATTCCACTGTCTTGATGATGTCATTGGAACAGGAAGTACAGTTTTACAACATTTCACAAAACTGTATTCCAGCATCATCTATTGGAATCCTAGTTTCATAACCAATGTCTTCCAAGAAATGATTTTCTGAGTTTTTTTACAAACTTGCTCTTTTAGGGATGTCTAGTCCATTACTTATAAGGGATCTTAGAAAAAAATGTGGTGGATGTAACAAAGACATAATGAATGGCTTTAAATTAATAAGTGTTTCTATCCAAAGCTAGCCATGGAATGTGATTTGGAAATCAATTCAAGGACAAAAGAAATCTCCATCATTGAACTCTGTGGGGTTTTACGTATGGAGATATTTTCCTCCAGATGTGATTTCCCTTCAACCTCTGAATCTTTATTTCTTTAAGGAGAGGCAGCTTAAAATTCAGCCAGGAGATTTTTTGTGATGTCTTAAACAGGCTCCATAGCCTTCATGATATATGGCCTGAGAATTTGTCTATGTTCACCTTCTCTTTTCTCTGAGGCTGAGCTCAGACAGACTTGAGCTGCTGAGATTGAGAAAGTGACTGATTATGGCTTTTAGCTTACAGCTGCATCAGTTGGCAACTTTAGGGGCTAAAGTATGAATTGTATGCCCTGGGTAGAATGCCGTCCATGAAATGTTCTTTGTGACCAAGTGAGTCTGTGAATGAAGTTTTATTTCCTGTGGAGAAGCAGGTGAATTGATCAGCAAATTTACATTATTCAGTGATTTTTGCCCTCAGCAGTGTGTCTTGACAGGAAATTTTAACTCAACCAGGTAAATGTCCAGGGTGGACCTACTTTGTGTTTTCTTACACAATGCTCTGGCTTCTAAGTCTCAGCTTTTCCTCCAAACACCCTACTTGTAAAGGAGGGAAAATTAAATGACAGCCAACACTTGTTTCATCTTTAAATTCTCATTTCACCGAGGAGGTGGTTTCCTAGTAACGTTCTGAATCTGCTTCTGTTCCCACTTCAGACCCACTTGGCCATCGAAACAATTATCTGGTTCACCACCCACCATAAATCTAGTTATAGGGTGAGGAACTTTGAGTACTCTTACCTTTCCCAAGGTATGGAGAGGACTTCCCAGGAGAGACAGCAGAGAAGACAGACAAAGCCCCTAGTCATGATTAGGTGGTAGTTCAATGTCGCTCCCTAGAAATAGGAATTCTGCTTGACATTCTAGACAATAGAGCCACACTTTTTTTATTATTTAAAGACAGCTTCTTCTCCCTTCTCAGGTAGTTGACAGCTAGCAATTTAAATGAGCTGGGTTTATGGATGGCTGCAGAAATCCTCTTCACTCAAACCCAGTATCTATCCATCAGCCACTACGCAGCACTTTACGGTGAGGTAGCAGGGGGACCGCTCATCAGAATCGCCCCAGTGGAATGTTATGATAGGAAAAGAGAGGAATAGATTACATATTTATGCGGTCTTTGAAAATGCAGTGGGACAGGAAGATTGCTTGTAACGTATGCAGTTACATTAAATGACTATTAACCTTCACTGGTTGCAAATGTCTGGTGAATACGTTTGTGCCCGCGTGTGTTGTGTGGCTTGAAAAATTAATGAGACTTTTAAAATAATCAAATTAAAAGTATTTGCTACCCCAGGTTCTGGTGAGCTAGGAAAACAAAAGTGGGTGTAGCTTACAAAAATAAAGTGTCTGCCAAGAGGAAGAAAAATGTAAATTGTGGGGGAAAACTTACAGCTCTGCAGATCTTGGAAGCTGTTTCATCAGATGGAGTAAAATAAGAATGCATGTCCATTGTAACTTGGTCTCATTTTAGATTAGGGTTGTAAATTACCTCTTTTGTTATAAATACATCATACTCCAGAGGAAGGAGTAGGCCTTACAGTAACATTTTATTTCTGCAGGTGCCAGACATTCCTCTAACCTGCTGACTTGAAGGGCTGATTTGCCAGACATAGTGAAGAACAATACCTGCAGAGCTGAGCCTTCACTTCATGAAACAGTGTTTCCAAGAGGCTCATTTGAGGAAGACAGTTTGACTTCATTCATGCTATTACTCTTTGTTTTGTTTTTTAGCATTCTCACCTGACTTTCATAATCTACTTTCCCTCTGTCCTTGAAATTCACCCATTTCTGACCTACCAAAGCCCACCTTCTACTCAGTGTCCTGCAGGGTCCAAACAATGGAGTGTAGGTCAGGGACAAATCTCATGGTGACCCTGAAGGTTGGAGACCAGCAATTTCCTCTGTCTTTACACCATGGGCACCAGGTGGGAGGAAAAAAAGAGATGAGACGTTCTGCCAGTTTCACTACAGGAGCGAGGTGGTGCTAGCAAAGGCTCTTTCTGCTTCTTGACAGCATTCTGTACGAAGTCCTTTGTGTTTTTCCAGCTGTAGGGGAAACTGAGGAGAGAGACAAGGGCTGTGGTTGGTGTCTAGCAACTGTGCCCCAAGACACCTGCCAACTCTGCCAGCAGAGATTCCCCACTGCTGAGCCGTGAAATGAGGAAGCAGCGGTCTCATACCTGGAGTTCCCATAAGAAGTAGGCTGCTCGGCCTTTCTGACCAAGTGTTCATTCAAAGCTCTTATCAGCTGGGAAAAAGCATAATCCTCAGAAGGGTCCAAAGTGTTGTCCCTCTTAGATGATGAGACGCCGTGGGGCTCCGGCTCTTTAACAGATTTGCTCCGAAGGCGGGTAGATCTGTTCTCCAGTGGGCACACAGCAGGCTCACGCTGAACACAGAAACAGTGCTATTCTAATTGTTAAATGAGAAAACGACATGTTGCGAGTTAGGCTAATTGATCTGCCGAGTTCTGGCTTCCTGCAATTTAAGACTGTCCTGGGCATGAATGAAATATTCAGAGGGCAGAGGAGCTAGAAATGAAACCTGCAGGGAAAAAAGTAGTTAGAATAAGGTTTTCATGTACAGTTCTGAATTCCAGAGATTAAAAAGGAAAGAGATCTGCCAGTGTGCCTGCTGTCGTGGCCAGGTTGTTAGTAAATGAACTGTGTGAGCCCTAAGTCCTGATGTGGGTCTGGGAGCTCACAGAGAGAGGATTAAACTGGGATGGCTCTCCAGTTCTCTGCCCTTAGCTTTTTGGGACCAACGCTTTGCTTGGAATACTCTGAACTATATGGTAGCAAGGGCCTAGAGGGAGGATTCATGCCACAGTTCAAAGAAAGAGTAATCCCAAGTGTCCAGGATTGAAAGTGGAAATTTGTTTTTAAAAAGGTGAGGATTGGCTCTAGCCGGCTGCTGTGGTTTGAATGTGTCCTCTTCAGAATTCAGCTATTGCTAAAGTCATAGTATTAAGAGGTGGGCCCTTCAAGAAGTGACTAGGCCATGAGGATTCCTCCCTTGTGAATGGGATAGGCCCTTATAAAAGAGGCTTCCCATAGCATTCTGCTCTCTTGCCCTTCTACCCTCTGCCTTGCTGAGGGCACAGCATTCCTCCTTCCAGAGAATGTAGCTCTCCCCTCACACCAAATGCCAGCATCTTAATTGTGGACTTCTCAGTCTCCAGAACTGTGAGAAATAAATCTCTGTTCTTTATAAATTACCCTGTTTCAGGGATTTTATTATATATAGCAGCACAAATGGACTAAGACATAAGCCAACCCTGCCAGCAACGACAGCCTTGCTGCTCAGAGTGTGGTTGTATTCCTGCAGTCCTGGCTCACCTCAGAACTCTCAGAAACACTGACTCTCAGGCCTTACCCCAGACCTACAAAGTCAAACTCTGCATTTTAGCACCACCCCAGGGATTCATATGCATGTGAAGTCTGCAAAGCAGAGAGGGACACATGTTATTTTCAGCAGAGCTTGGGATCCCAGCCTGGTCACATTGCCAGTGCTAGAAACCAAGAGGAGACAGACACTAAGCCTAGTCTCAGACAGCTAACTGTCTACAGGGAAGGATGGCAGGGAACAATCACAAAAGGTGGTAAGCTGGCCACATAGGAGTGTCCGTGAGAGCCTGTGGTTGCTAGTACAGTGGGAGGCTGCCCAGTTTGCTCTGGTGGCAAAGGTCCTGGTATTGAGGTCTTATTTCTCTCCTAGGAAAAGCAGAGAGGACCTGAAGGAAAGTGCTAAGCCTCTCTGTTTTGGTGTAATTTTGTCTTTTTTCTTTGATTGCTAGAGGATGTATGCACTCACCAGAGAGAGAGAGAAAGCACCCCTCATAACGGGGTGCGGTCACACTGCAGTCCTTTTTCATCTCTTTCTTCATCCCATCTAGACTGACTCACCCAGAATGTTTTTTGAACTGCTGGGACCTGGATTTGAACTGTGGTTGGCCATGTGCAATATGGGACCAGACGCACTGTGGTTAACTACGGGGCTGTGGTGCTGCCCCCAAGATAGCTCATTTCTCTGGATATCGAGGCTGAGCCAGTGCACATGTGTGCACAGACAGCTCTAAATGCTGTGATCTCACAAAAGTCAATGAAAGATGTGGAACTGGCTGAAACTGTCCTGTGAGTTTATAGAGGTCCTTCTTGGTGCTGAGCTAGGATGAGATGCAGTGGGAGGGTAAAGAGAAAAGGAAAACATGGTTCATGCACTCTAAAATCTTTAAATATGGAAGGATCCCATATGTCCTTTGAACAGAGCGAGGCTATACATCAATAGCTAAAGATTCTAGCTGGGGATAAATAATAGACATGACAAATACTAACCACGTTTCCTGGAGAACGGCGTGTGTTCCTGGCACTAGGCAGGGTCCTCTACATAAGGCATTTATAATTAATTTCTAGATCCCCAGAGCAGGTGTTGTTATCTCTGTCGTACAGGTAAGGAAAATGGGGCTCAGAAAGCTCCTAAGTGACTGAGCTGGGATTCCAGTGCGGGTTTGCAGATGCCCAGTCCTGTCGTCTTTCTACTGAACCACGTGTCACCTTTAAATCAAGCCCAGAGATAGTGGGAGAGGCGGTTATGTTTGTGAGGCTGGAGTTTGGAGGTCTCTGAGCTACTATCAGGGAAGTTAGAATTACTTCATTATCAGTTGAGAGAATGACGTTTCCTTGTCCGTACTCACTGATGAGCAGTGATGTGACTGGTCGCCTTGTTAAGTGAAACAAGCTGGGCAGAAGGAGTAAGGATGGCACTGCATGCCCTCAGGAGCTGCTGGGTTTTGGAAGGGCTGAGGGGAAGAGGAGTTCATGGAATAAAGACCCTGGACAGAGAAGCCTGAGGGGTAGGTAGCTTCTGGCCTGACTGAATTCAGCTGCTCTAGGGATAAGGAACTCAGAGAGGGAGAGGAGGAGAGGGTGAGAGAGGCAGTCAGATGTCTGCAGTGCGATGGGGTGCAGGGTGCATCTGGGAGGACAAAAAAGTAGGCCCCACACCTCCCTGTGGGGCCTTTCGTCACTTCTGCTGTCTTCCATGGAAAGCATTTGCAAGGGAGTCTGCATCTCCCCTAGGATGGAGAGTTACCAAGTCTTGCAGTGAATGACTAGAAATAGCCAGGGATATACTTCCCTCTTCCTGGTCTGCTTTAATACTACCCCACCATGAGCTGCAGCGCAGGCCGGGCTCTTGCTCAAGGGTGGATTATAGCTTGAATGAAGTTGAGCTTTGTTTTCCTTTCTTTCCTTCTTTTATTTTAAATTATTATTATTATTATTATTATTATTGTAATTTTATCCAGAGCATCAATAATCAGTATTTCTTCAATGTAGCAAGGTGTTCTAGGAGCTTAGAATAATGGAGTCAGGTTCATTTAGAAGGGAGTTAGGAAGGAGGCTGGAACCTGTGTCTTTGTTACAACTCCTCCTGAAGTCATTGGTGTCCATCCCATTAGGTGGGTGTCCAAGTGCCCAGCCTGTTCTCACGTTATTTCAGAGACCACCACTTGCAGCAGATGAGGCACCTTCTGCATCAGGTTGCTTATGTACTACTCTCTCTCTCGTTAACCTCATTCTTCCTTCAAAGCCTGGTTCTATGCCTCTGTTTCCAAGCAGATGACTGTAGTGTTCTACCCATGGGCTAGCTGAACTTACTAGTTTACCAGGGAATAAAATGCTTTACATTTATTAAAACTCACATTTTTGCTGGGTTCTTAGGAGAGACTAAACTGTGGGCATTTCGGACACTATTGGGAATTGCTGGTACAGACACATTGTGGTTCAGGACACTTAAGGCCATCCTCTTCCAAGTAGGTGTCTGTGTTCCACTGGGTCCAGCTTCACTCTTAATTAAGGATGCTGCAAGGGGAAGACTGCAACCAGGGTCCTCCTGGTTGAGATTTACGTTTAGCTGACAGCAGGAAAACAGGCCTTCTCCAGGTACTGCTGTCTGGTAGCAGCTCTAATCCTTCCTAGCCACACAGAAGTGTGCATTCCTCTTTGACTTTTCAAAGCCTTCTGGGGCTGGCACGTGGTGTGGTGAAGAGAGCTGGACTCCCACATGGCTGACTGTGGTTTGTGTCCTGGACCCGGAGACTTGCTTTCTCACTTTCCCTTGCTTGCTCGCTTGCTCGCTCGCTGGCCTGTCCGCCCTCCCTCCCTCCCTCCCTCCCTCCCTTCCTCCCTTTCTCCTTTCCTCCCTTCCTCTGTCCCTCTCTGGTCAAATTAAGAAATAAATAAAGTTTAATAAAATAATTCTTTAAAACAAAACAAAAAAGCCTTTTTATGGCAGATGAGTCCCCTGTTGGTAGAATACTTACCAGATGGAGGTGGCAGTAGGATTTTGGAGCAGTGAAAGCATTTCTTCTGTCGATATCAAGACTTTGGGCCACAGTGGGCTCCATCATGATCCACTGGACCCCATTCACTACATTCCTGAAGGATGCTTCATGAAGGGAACTGATTACTGACTTAAAGCACTCTGGATTCTCAGCAGCTATGGTCGCTTGTATTGGCACTTCTTGGTATAGGCTCTGAATTAAGACTTAAACAAACAACCCTCCCAAAAAACCAAAAAAACAAAAAACAGTGGGGCCAGCAAATGGCATAGCATTTATGTCCCTGGGCTCCCACCAGGTTAACCACAGTTCAATCTTAGACTTGGTGGCTTAAACTCATGCCGTGTGTGTGTGTGTGTGTGTGTGTGTGTATGTATGTGTGTGCCTGCCCAAGATCCCAGGAGAAGAATGAGAATGGAGGAGAAGGGACTGTGGTGCGGGCATCCCCCCAGGGGGTGATTTCTCACTTTGCCTGCCTCTCTTTCTCTCTGGTGAGTGCACATGCACTAAGGCAAAAATCTTTTTAAAAAATGAAGGAAGGAAACAAGATTGGAAAACAAAATCTTGCTCTTTCCTCACTGCGGTAGTGATAGATAAAGAGCTTTGAATGTTCATGACATGCTTTTCCTACGCACAGTGATTCTCTGCTTTACCCTCAAGCCCTTCCAGAGGAATGATCTATTGGCTGAGAAGTGTTACTCTGGCTTAAGTGGTGTGGGCACGAGACCTGGCAGGTGTATGACCCCCAGAGGTCCTGAGGCAAGCTAGAGCTGGGACAGACCCTGAGCTGTGGGACCTGGATCTGTCCTGCCCTCACCACCTCACAGCTCTGGCAGGAGGCAGTCTGGAATGGGAACTGGGTGCACTCCGCTGGGGAAGTTTGCCTCTAGACATTGAAGGGAGCTGAGGTTGAGCCATGTCCTAGGGGGCTTTGAGGCTTCTTTTTTTTTAAGTGAGATGTGTCTAGGAGTCTCTTGAAAAGGAGGTACTCTAAAGAATTGATATGTTAATGCAACTTTGTGCCAAGCAATGAAAGTGTCTCCTCAGTTTTCAAATGCCTGACTACCCTGTGCTTCCAGTTTGGGGATAACAATGGAAGACATAACTTTTTTTTTTTTTTTTAATGTAGACATACATTCTATTTTTACATCAGTAAGGTATGACATTCGAGGAAACTGCCAATAAAATTTTGCATTTGAAAACCAAGGGAACACATCTTGGACATCCTAATTCATAATATAAAATGCAGTTCTAAGCAGGAACCGCTACTGTGTAACAGACACTGCTTATATCCAAAGTGCTGGTGACAAAAACCCCACGTGCCCTGAGAATCTGTCTGTGTGCACACACACATACATCTCTGTATCTATCTGTAACTATGGGATTTCAGGGGACAGGATGCTTGACGCTGCACTGCAGGACTGGAAGACTTAACTTTTGTCAGACAGTAACACTGAATTAATTCAGACCAGCTAGGTAAATGAGGGCACAGGCACACACTGAAAAGCAGCCTCTCAAATGATACTGCAGAATATTTAATGACATGGAAAAAAGTTCGTGCTTTATAAAGTGTAAAAAGCAGGTTACAGAAGAGTGACTGTAGAATTATCCTGTGCTCTTGTAATTAAAAAGAAAAGAATATAGAAAAAGACTGACAAGGCAGACATCAAGATGTTAACAATAGTTCATTCTGCTCTTCTGGACGGCAGGTGCAACTTACTTTTTCTTATTTTTAAATATTTATGTTACTGTGAGTATATAATATTTCTCAAATAAAAGGAGAAAAGTCAATAAAAATGTGTGTGTGTGTGTGTGTAAAGATTAGACTCAAGAACAAGGAAAGGAGTAGGTACTTTGAAATTATTTACAATTATGTTGGACAAATTACTTACGCTTACAGATGAAGAAACCAAGATGCAGCAGAGTGAGAATAACCTTATCGGTTACATGGGCTTGTAATTACGAAGTGAGAGCATCCTTTGTAAAGAATCTAAGCAAAATTTAAAAATGTTCTCCAGGTGGTTTTAATATACAACCAGAATTTTAAAAACAGCCATTAGCATAGTGGCTCAGGAATCGACGTGAACTGGCAGTCTCTCGATTACTTCCCCTGCACCACTCCCCCGTAGAAAAGAATCTGGCATGGTGCTTAGCGCGTATGTAAGTTCTCAGAAAAAGGGTAGTCATTTTTCCTCTGAAGTCAGTGTCTGTCTTCTGGTTACAATAAAACCATGGCATTCTGAAACAAGTGGAGAAAAGAAACAACTGAATTTATCCCTTTTGGATTAGCTGTGTTTTTTAAACCAACACCCGAGGCTCTATCTTGTGGCCTGAGAGATTAGTACCCACTTTGAATCATGTGCTTTTCATGATGAAAACAACATTGATTTCAAGACTGGCTGGTAGGAGGTTTACTCTTGAATGAGGAAAGGGTTCCCTGAGGCCTGGCCTCTCACAGAGGGTGCCTGTGTTTGAGAACAGAGCAATCCTTCTGTTGCTTTCTAATAGGAGCCAAATTGATTGTAAAGCCCTGGTCTTACCTGCTTCTGGGAGAGGTAGTTTTTTCTCATGTTCAGCATCACAGCCTATCATTTCCTGGGTTGCTTTTTGCAATATTTCATGGACATTATTCAGTAAAAACAATAACCAATAAATGTATCCTAAATGATTAATTCATTAATAAACTCCCTAAACTCGGGCTGCTTTGTAATGATGAACGGCAGTTCATCCTCCCTCCAACTGTCATTCACAGCTACAGATTCCCATGGCCGTGGGGTTGGAACAGGGCAGGGATGGGGAAATGCCGATGAATTGCTGGACGACACAGCTGTAGATTTTTGTGCAAATTCTCCTCTCGTCACAGAAAGAAAACTCCGCGGAGGCCAGCTCATCAAATACATGTCGCTGTTTTGATGATTAATGATTCTGGCATGTTGATCCACCCTGCTTTCTTCAAAACAATTATTTCAACTGTTATCTCCCTTGTGGAATCGCTTCTTGTTGTTAATAAATCAGGAGACGATATAAAATTCTTAAATGGAGATGACACTAGCGTGGTTCCACCTGGATGCCATTATGCTGTGATGTTAATAATTGTAGCAAGGTTGGCTTGCCTTTTTTGTGAGCTGAGCATAGACTTGGTGCCATTCATTTAACTGGGAAGGACAGGGACTAATATTTGCAGAGGCCTCTCATGACAGGAGCTGCATTAAGCATTTCGTATGATTTTTCTTATTTCATCTTGGTAAGAATCCTTTTGAGGAAGGTGGTACCATTTTCATTTTACAGAACTGGCTCAGAGAGGCTCAGCAACTTACCTGAGATACACAGCTAGTGAGAGATGGAGGCTGAAACACAGGATCCTGAGTCCAAAGTCTAAGTTCTTTTTAGATTTTTGTGCCTCTGGGGTTATTTTATTTTACAAAGAGGCAGATCTTTTTATGTGAGAGTTCCTTGGTGGCTAGATTAGTGATGTGGGTGTGTAAAAAGGGACGTTGAATAACAACTATTTTATTAAGTGCTTACAATGTGTGTTAGTCCTTGTGAAGGCGGGGTCTATAAGTTGCAGGGAGGACCCGCCGTTTGAGGACCTGCTACTTGAAAGACATGATACTAGATACTTTACATAGATTTTGTTATTTAATCCTCATAATAATCCTATGTTATTTAATCCTCATAATAATCTATGTCTGTAGCCTTAACTCATAGCTTGGTGAAAACAGTTAATCTGCTTACAGACACAGATTTTAAGTGGCAGACCCAGCTTTGGACTCAGGTTCGAGCTCATTATAAACACATAATTACAGTGAATGAGAACCATGTCATTACATGCTTAACCCATGATAGAGGATCAGTATATTTGGCAAACACTTTGGCGGCATATACTGCTTGTCCCCAGAGGAACAGGAGCAGGCACAAAGGGAAGAGTAACAACTGTCTGGAAAGGGTAGGGAAGGCTTCAGGAGGAGGAGGTGTTTGATTTGGTTTCTAGGAGGGTGCTGGAGTGAGCCAGTGGAGAAGTAGTTGGTGACCACTGACCTCAGGCCAGTCTGGGGTGACCCCTAGGGGCCACAGAGGAGGAACGTGGTACCTGGGCCCCTGAGCAGGAGTTCCAGTAACTCTTTGCCCTTGTCCTTTCTCATTGCCCATACCCTTTTCCTGTGACTCCCTGCTTCCCTCTTCCTGTGTCAGGAACAACACAGGTTGTCAGAGGCCTGTCCCGTCTGAGTGATGCCAAGGAGAAGGACAGATGGCAATGGGCCAAGCGTCTTCACGTCTTCCTGAAGAGCCATCTTTAGATCTTTAGGTGACTTTTCCCTAAAATGGAATTGGAATTGGCTTTTGTTTGTTTCTTTGTTTGTTTCTGATATAAATGTAATTCCTGGGGTCAGCGACAGGTGGTATGGTTGTTAAGGTGCTGGACTCCCTTACGGCTGGCTGCATTTTGAGTCCTGCACCTGGTGGCTTGCTTTCTCACTTTCTTTTGTCCTGTCTGTCTCTCTTTGGTGAACCCATGTGCCCTATAGCAAAATAAAAATAATAATAAATAAAATGAAATCCTTCTTAAAAAATAAAAATTGAGCTTTAAAAAATTATTTTAAAGTAGTTCCTACTTTCTGCAAAAGAATCAAACTCTTCATTAAAGCACAGAGAAGTTAAAAATAGCCACACTCTACAGTCAATGTTTTGTGCATATTTCCAGGCTTTTGTTGTTGTTGTTCGTTTGTTTTAAATTTGCTAGAGGGCATGTGAGTTTGCTGGAAAGAGAGAGAAAGATGGGGAGGAGGGGAGTGAGAAACACCCCACATGGGACATAGTCATGGCACAATCCCTTCTCTTCCACTTCTCCTTCCTTTTGGGATTTTGGGCATGCACACACAGGCCCAGCATGTTTCTCAAGCTGCCTAGTCTGTGACTCGAAGTGCACATTTAGCCATGTGGAATCCAGTCACCTTAACCACTATGACTCTGGCCGGCCTACTGGTCATTTATTTTTAGTGCATATGTGTACATACTTCCACTGTCTGTTAATATGGATTACAATTCTTTTCACAATCTTCTTCTCTTAAATGTAATTCTAAGTCATCCAAATATGTCAGTATGCTTAGATACATATCATTGTTTCTTTTTTTTTTGGAGAGGTTTTGGCTATAGGGCGTGTGCGCTCGCCAGACAGACAGAGAAAGACATAGAGACAGAAAGTGAGAAATCACCCCCCAGAGGGGATGGTCATGCCGCAATCCCTTCTCCTCCATTTTCCTCTCGGGATCTTGGGCATGCACGCACACGCGCCCGGCGTGAGTTTTAAGCCACCGGGTCCGGGACGCAAATCGCGGTCGACTACGTGGGAGTCCAGCGACATAGCCATTACGCTAACTGCTGGTTCCCCGTATCATTGTTTCTAATAGCTGCTGAATGTTCCGGTGATGGGTTGTGTAAACATTTTTCTTTAGGTGTTGTATTGGCCAGGGTTCAATCAGGAAGACAGACACCACTTTAGGTCTTTTTTCTTTTTCTTTCTTTCTTTTTTTTCTTTTCTTTCTTTTTTTTTTTTTTAATTGGCTATAGAGTACAGTGCACTCGTTGGGGAGAGAGGGAGAGAAAGAAAGGGAAAGTGAGAAATCACGTCCAAGGGGGATGGCCATGCTGCCATTACTGCTCTCCCATTCTCCTCTTGGGATTGTAGGCACACATACTCATGTGCCTGGCATGTTTTCCAGTCCACCATGTCTAGAACTTTAACTATGTGGTAAGCCATGTGGGATCCAGCTGTTTTAACCACTACAGTACCTGACTGGTCCACTTTAAGTCTTTTCAGTGGAAAAAATAATAATACGGGAAATTGGTTACACAAGAGATAAAAGAGTTGAGAAGAGCAGGAAATTGCTGTTTCCCTGGGCTTAGGGGTTACATGAGAGATGGTGCTGTAAGACCAAGGTCAGGAGCAGGGGCCTTCTGCCCACTAGAGCCAAGGGGCTGGGAATTCCAGTCAGAGCAGGTGCCACAGCAGTAGCTGTGTACAAAAGCTGGAGTCTGGGGAGAGACATAGTTACTGCTAAGATGCCCCCCAAAGCAGGCGAAGGTGGAGAGAAACACTGGCCTCTGCACCTTTCCTGCCCTCCAGTGTTCCACCTGGGCCTCCCATTGGACAAAACTGCCTTGCTGTAGCCAGAGGTCAAAGGAGTGTGAGACACGTCTTTCTCTCTGATGCAGGGGAGAGGAAGAACAAGGGATTGTTCTGAGATCAAATAGTCAAATGATTGGCATAGATGGCAGTCAGGTCACTTAGTCCCAAGACTGTGTGTGTCTGAAACACTTTGGTAGGATTAATCAAGTGATCCCTTTTAGCACTGTTGCATGCCCTGTATGGCTTCAGTCCAGTGGGGAAAACAGCTGAAGGAACCTTACCTGCTCAGTGGTAAGGTTCGGCAGGGAGACGAGGAGGATGCCAACAGCTGGTGTTCGTTGGGCATGTACTAACTGCCAGCACTGCTCAGCACTTCGTGTAGGCTATCACTGCACTCTTCACGGCTCAGAGCCCTGTGCTCCATGGCGTTCAAGCACTTCCCTCGTTCTGTCATCATAGACACAGACCTCATTTACTGCAGGATGTGTTTGTGAAAGTCAACGTACTCGCTGACTCGGCCCTCTGCAAGGTCATGACCCGAAAGCCCCTCAGCACCATGTGCTGGTCTTCAGTGCTGGAATCACCCTTCCAGGCAAACTCCCAGAGGCCTTTGCCAGTCATCCGTCTGGGCTTCGTTCACTCCCAGTTGTGAAGGAGTTCCTCCCGGGTACGGCAGGTTTCTTTTTTATTTTTATTTTATTCTTATTTATTTTTTTGAGTTGTTTAGGGCACATGCATTTGCCAGAGAGAGAAAAGCACCCCTTGGATTGTGGTCATGCCATAATTCTTTTCCCTGTATTTTCCATCCGGTCAGGATTTAGAGTTTGCACACAAACGTGCTCCTTGTGTTTTTGAAATCCCAGGACCAGAGCTTGAACTCTAGTTAGCTACGTGGGACTCAGCTCCCTGTCACAGTGGTTAGGCACTGTTCCATGAGATTGGTTTTCTGACAGGGCGCACTGTGCCACAGTAGTCTTGCCTCAGCCTTCTATTTGGCTAGATCCGCAGGCATGTGCCACCACACCTGATCTGCTTTGAGTTGGTCCAGAAACCGAACCTGTCCTCACATGCAGCCCCAGCCTGGAAAAGCAGTGTCCTCCTGCCTGTGCCACCATGACTGGGCCTGCAGGGGGTTTTATGATGTCCTCTCTAAGTCACCAAAGTGGTCACCAATTCCTAACGTTCTACTGGTCTTTTCTCTCTGGGTCTAGTAGGCTTTCATCTGGAAAGCTCACATTCAGCATCATATGCCAGATTCTTCCTTTGCAACCCACCTTCTGTGAACTCCTAGGTTGTTGGGAAAGTCATGACATGCGTTTCTATGTTTTCCTATGCAAAAATATGTCATAACTTTCCCAAAAACCTAATATTATGGGTGTTACCCACAATGGGTAAAACCTATTGATGAGGGCACAACCTAAATGGTGGGAAGAATATAGTAAACTCACTGCAGAATAGAATCGACTCAGGGTAGTGTCCCAGAGCACTTTCTGGTTGAGAGCTTTAGTAGACAGTGAGCTGTGTTTGTTCTCCCTGGCTGAGAGTGCAAGTCATTTTTTGGGAAAAAAAAATAGAAGTACATTGAAACTATTCTGGTGGCCAGAAGGTGGTGCAGCTAGACCCACATGGAAAGTCTCAGGATTTGGGCATTGGGGTCTCCCTATATACACTGAGTGCATGCGTGCATGTGTGTGTGTGCACATGTGTACGTGTGCATATGCAAACATTGTGATCTAGGCTGGCTGAGACTAGGGATGGAGCATGTCATGAAGTCTCTGTGGAGGATGTACTTTTTCTCTGAATCTCTGTCTCTCCCACTTGGAGGAAATAAATAAATACACTTAGGAAACAACCTAAAGAATTCTGTCATGGTTTGTGTATATGTATGTGTTTGGTGGTTAGGTCAAGATTTCGGAGGCAGTGACTAAGTGGATGGGCCCACATATGGACAAAGGCCTGCTTTTCCTCTAGTCCTTATGCCCCATGAGAACAAGGACCGTGCCTTTTTTCATTTTTTTAAGGTTTGTTTGTTCATTTATTTCTTCTATGAGCTATTTATAAAAGAAAGCTGTTTCCACAGGGTACTCAGGGAGGTCTCTGGATGCGAACCTGGAGCCTCTTATATGAACCAGACTCACAGTGTTCCATTTTACCACTACACTACTGTCGGGGCCCCAGGGCCATGTCTTTATGCCCATTTTTGCTCATCTGTATATCGCTAGCTCCTAACACAGTGCTAGAAACAGAACAAGTACTTATTTGAAGCTGGATCTATAAACTACCATATGAAGTATCCCCATTTTATAGCTAAGGAAATAGAGAGGCCCAAAGAGAGATCAACAGCCACAAAATGATAGAATTGGACAAAGGCGGGCCTGCCTGAGGACTGTGGGTGTGCACAATACAGTCCAAGGTCACTTAGTTTCCAGAGAGCAGCACTCGCAGAGACCCACAGTAGCACAGCATGGGTGGGTCCAGGTTTGGTGGGGCCTGAGGCTCATGTAATTTAGGGGTCTTCTTTATGAATACACACCTGCAGAATTATGTATACAAACTAGAAATAAGCTTATCTGTTGTTAGGTTTGAGAAAATAATCACAAAATTACCAATTTTAAGAAGTTCACATAAATTACAAACATGAGCCAGTCTAGAAAATAACAGAATTATGTTGTAAATTAACTGCCCGATGTACCTCTGTTATAAATTTTCCCCTATATAGTTTTGCTGCATGCTCTTTGTCTCTTTTTCGACACCAATTTTGTAATATTCTCTACAGAGAGATGAGAAGGATAATTTAGGATGTCCTGTCTCATGACTCAGGAAATTTGGTTTTTATATTTTGAAATTGGATGCACAAAGCATGCGACTTCCTAGACAGATGTATTCTCCTCACTGTTTGCAGTGTCGGGCTCCTCAAGCACAAAGATGCTAATTAATTCTATGTTACATGAATCCCACCAAAAAAACAAAGGAATGAAACCTGAGTACTTAAAATTGTATGTGCTGTGTAGTCGAGGATATTCCTATTAGAAAACAATTTCCATTTTGAATAGGCATCAGTAACCACCCAAATCCACACTTCGGTTTTGTGTATCTGATTTTTGGGAGATTACACCACAGTCTAGAGTCCTGCTTGTTTTCAGAACTTGTTTCTTTTTATTTCTAGCCACTTCCAGAGCTGGGCTCTGTAGGATGTGCTTCTCTTGTCATATGACTTCTGGCCCTATTCTTTTTTTTTTTTTTTAAAGTTTTTGCCAGAGGGAATATGTACTTGCCAGAGAAAGAGAAGGAAAGTGAGAAAATACCCACCATGGGAGATGGTCTTGTCTGAATCTCTTCTCTTCCATTTCTCCCTCCTTTTGGGATTTTGGGCATATATGCACACATGCCTAGAATGTTTTTCAGGCTACTGGGTCCAGGACTCAAACTGCATGGTTGACCCTGTGGGATCCAGCTGCCTTAACCTCCATGCCATGGGGTGTCCCCCCTTTTTAGTTGATTTATTCCATGAGTTAGAAAGACAGAGTACCCTCACCAAGATCTTGGCAGTGTGATCAACTTTAGCCAGGCCAGGTCATGATCGCTCTCACTGCTAACTCAGAACCTTCCCATGTGAGTCAGCCTCAAGAGCATTGCATTTTACTGTTGTGCCATCGTTCACTGTATTTATGATAGAGAACATGTGAATGCACGTGAAGGAGGGGAGAGGGAAGAAGGAAGAGAGGGACAGGCTAAGAAGGACACTCTTGATAGTGTTTTGTTACTCTGTGATCCACTTTCCCAGCCTTCCATCTGGTTAGGATCCTGGGATGTACGGGCACATGAACTTGGAGCGTTTTAGGTTAACCAGGTCAGGGTTCCAAATTTGTCTGCCATGTGACTTCCAGTCCTGCAGTTTAGTTTGCTACTGCCTGTGCCATTGAGAGGACTGTGGCCTTATTCTTACATGTTACTGTGGCACCAGATGAACAGAAGCATTCCTGAAAGCCATTGCCATTCCAGGACGGCTAGTGATGATTTTAAGAATACTTAGAAACAATCACAAACTACAGGATCCATCCCCCTGATCCTCTCTGAGTCTGTTTCTACCCAATTCCTATTGGCTGGATCCCAGTACAACGTGGAATAGTGTGGAATGTGGCCAAGCAAGACATGGGGTAGATACTGAGGTCTTAACTGATGGTGGTCAGCTGGTCCTTTTGCACATGTATGTATGTGTATCTCTGTGAGTACATTGCTAGGGCCTGCCCTGAGGTCTTTGAAGTGGCAGCACATGTGAGGAGGGGATATGAGGCTTTAGGACCTTCACAGCACACCCGCCTCTGAGGCCAGGTAGCTCTGGTTCCCTTGGGCTACCTTCAGTGAAGACATTTTCATAGAGGAACTGGACTTGGGCTGGGTGCAGGGGTGACAGGACTGGGAACAGACTGAAATGAAGTGAGTTTTTATAGTGGAGGTCGTAACTAAGTGATCAGCAAATTGCATGGACAATGACAGGGAGTCAAGTAAATCTTGGGAATGGCCATCCAGAGACCTGTTCGTATCACTGCTAATAACAGTCAGTGGGGCTGGTGACATTAATCAAGCACTTCCTGTGACCAGGTACTGTAGCAAGTCATTTTCCTGTCCAGTCTCAGTGAATCTCCCTGTTAGGTATTGAAAGGTAGCCTCCAGAAAGGTATGAAGTCTTAACTCCTGGTATCTGTGAATGTGACCATATTTGGAAGCAGGGTCTTTATAGATGTAATCAAGTTAGAATGAAGTCCTCAGGATGGGCCCTAATTCAACATGGTGAGTGTCCTTATGTGTAGTAGAGACACAGACGTATGAGCCATTTGAGCAGAGACTGCTGCCTTCAAACCAGGGAACATCAAGGATCACTATCAATCACCAGAAGCTAGGAAGAGGCAAAGAAGGATTCCTCCTTATAGGTTTCATAGGCAGCATGGCCCTGCCAACATTTTGACACTTTCATTTTGCGTGGCTAGCTTCTAATACTATGAGAAAATAAATTTCAGTTGTTTTAAGCCTCCCAGTTTGTGGGCTTTGTTATAGCAGTCTCCAGAAACTAACACAGTCCCCCAACAAGCATATGAGGTAGGCAAAATCATAGCCCCACTGGCAGATGAGGACACTAAGGCACAGAAAGACTAAGGGACTTGCTGAGGTCACACCACCACTCCTGGGCAGCATCTCTGCCCTCTTCCTTGGAGACAGGTTCTCCTGTGCTATCCGTACAGCAAATGGCCCAGAACAGCATGTGGCTCTGGCTCCCCCACTGAACACCACCGCCTGTCTTTCTCACCCAGAGGGGCTGGAGCTGCTTCCTCATTATGGTGCCATTGTGGGACATGGACAATTTCCTTCTGGTATAGAGACCATATTCTTGACTGTCCTGTGGGTTTCTCCTTCAGTCCTTCCAGGCTTCCCTCTCACTGGGTGCACATTAAACTGCTGAACTTGGCAAAGCACATGCCTTCTCTCTAAGGGCCTTCAAAGAAGACCATGGAAGCCTGAGCATTGAAAAGCCTGAGAGGAAATACAGCCAGGGCATGGCTTGTGAGCCGCTGTGCAGGGTTTATTGGAAAACCTGTGAAAGGTGCTGTGGGAATGCAGAGAGAAACATTGCTCCTTTTCCCACCTTCAAGGGTAGGTGTAGATTCAAACCTTGGACATCAAAATTGAATTTGCCTTGGATGTAAAATGTTAGAATTATTTTCCATTTCAAATAACAGTTTATTTTCAGTTTTCAGTGACTAAAGGATTTTTAATGCTTTAACTTTTATCTTCTTTGATCTCCTTGCTTGACTTTCTTGTTTCATGATTCAATAATGGTTTTATAGTCACAATATTTATTGATCATCTACCTTGTGGCAGCCCTGTACCATCATGAAAGTGATCGAAACAATCCTAGCCTTATAAACCCCCAAGGCTGGAATGTCAGGTGAGAGAGTTAAGAGATACACTTTTTTTAAAAAAAAAAGAATTACTTTATTTAACTTTATTTCTTTATTAATACATACATACATACATACCAGAGAGAGACAGAACAAGAGAGAGGGAAAGTGAAAAAACAAGTCGCTGGGTCCAGGACTCAAACCATGGCTGGCCATGTGGGAATCTAGCATCCTTAACCACCACACTGCCTGCTGGCCTTGAAAGATACACTATTTTAATTTGAGTTCCTTAATCTTTAGTCAGGAACTCCTTAATGGATGTGAGAGTTTATGGACATTTTAGGGGTGTACCAAACCCTGAAGTTATTTGTACTATGTGTATGTGGACATGTGCTTCTTTTCATGGGAGAAAACAAGTAGTTGAATTAGACTTTAATGACATTTAAAAAAACAAATTTAGAGGAACTCCAGTGTTAATTCACTTTGTAAAGTAGTTTTCTATAATATGGATGCTCTCCCACAATTGATCTGTTCAAAATTATTTAAAATCTAATGTGATTGTCTTCTTGCCTTTAAACTTTGCTTCTAGAAAGTCCCATTTCTATAAAGTACGGGATCCCCTGAATTTCTGGATGTTTGGTTCTCAGTTCTGCAATATTATCTGGTCGTAAGTTCAGGCTGTTTATAAGAAGCCTCTTCAAGAACCAATTCCATTTCATAATGGTTGGAGACATAGTGTTTTTTAGAACCAGCATGACCCTCATCATTATGGACCACTTAGAGTAGGCTCATGGATGTCAGTCACCACATTCACAGCTCTTGCCATCCTCCCAGCATTTAAATTATTCACCTGTGACTCTGAAGCAATATTATTTAGGTTAAGTTTGTGAATCTGGAGTTGTCAAGAAAAGAACTAAAATCAGCCCAGTTTTCTTTATTTGCTAGATTGTCTCTATGGTGTATAGGAAATTGTGTAAGCCTGGAAACATCTTTCCAACATTAGTAAACTGTGTGATTATTCATTCTTCTGTGCCCAGAAATTTTGTGGCTGAGAATGGAAACATACTTAATAATAACATTGAAATGCTTAATGAGTGCATTTGTTGATAGTTCCTAGTGATTTGGTTTAAACCCAAGAAAAATGAGATGAGAAGGTATTGCTTTATTATTTACCGAATGTTCCAGAGCAAATCAAGGAGAACTGATGGTAGAGGTGGAAAGAGAGTGCATGCAGAGCTCTTCATGCTTCTGAAGGAGTTTGCAACTGGTGTTGGCAGAGAATTTTATTACCTACAGTCCTGCTCCAAATAGCTCCCCTCTGGGTGCCCCTGGCAAGCTTGGTAGGGTTGTCATGGATGCCTCTCAGGTGGCGCATTGCTTTGTGCAGCAATAATTGCTAATGGGTCAGGGACACCCACGGGCTTCTGTAGGGATATTCTCTCTGATCAAGCTTCAGGAGAAGATCCTAGGGTGTGAGCAGAACAGAGTCAGTACCCTTTGATGGGATGGGAGAAAAGACCCAGTGTAGGCAGGCTCTGAACATACCAGATGACAGCAGGAGGGATGAATAAAGTCCTTAATTCCAGAGGAGGGGTGGATGAAACTCCAAAGGTCAGTTAAAGCACTGGAGGGTTCTTGAATATTTGTCTTCGTTTTTCCCTGTTTACTGAGGATGAGCCCTTTCCTTTAGTGTAATCTCCTGGTCTTAGATGCCTAAAAACTTCTTTTATCTCTGAGGAAAAAACACACACTGGCTTAGGTGTGCCACTAGAAACTAGAAGAGTTTTGATTCTCGCAAGTAAAGAACTGCACTTGGTAAAATGTGAGTATATACATTTTTTTTTTTTTCTTGAGGGCACTCTCTACTGGAGCTTGGAGTGGCTAGGAGAAAACAGAAAGCTGTGTTTTTTCTAAGATGAAGAATTGGAGGACAGAGTTTAGAATGGCCCAAACAGTTGGAGAGCAAGGGGAAGGAACTTCAGAAAGAGAGCACTACAATCAGTGTGTACTGTCCAGCTCATTGGCTGCCACTGTGCTTATGTGAATGTTGGGGGTTGGAAGAACTCAAAAATTCCCAGCAAAAAAACAGCCACTGCATGTCTGAAGAAACTGAGCAATTTTACCTGCTACCTCTTGTAGAGGAAACAGTTTGGCGTTTGAGTCTAGCCAAATTAACTGCCTGGTAGAACTCAAAAATAAACATTTTTCAAAAAAATAAAAAAGAGGGCCAAGAGGTGGTATGGAAATTAAGGCAGCTGGATCCCACATGGCTGACTACAAGGTTCAAATCCCAGACCCAATGACCTGAGAAATATGCCAAGCATGCATTTGTGTGTCCCCAAAATCCTAAGAGGAGAATGGAGAAGGAATTGTGGCAGGGCCATTGGCCTTTGAGGGGGAGGGTGCTTTCTCACTTTCCTTTCTCTCTGTTGCTGTCTGTCTCTAAAGAGCACATGTGCCCTATAGCAAAAACAAACAAAATTAACCTAGAGATCCCACAATAGATTATCAACCATATTTATTATACAGTAAAATTATGAAACATATGAAGAAACAGGAGTGTATAAGCTATGATTTTAAAACAAAGAACTTATACAAAACAACCTGAGTGATCCAGATGATGGAATTAGGTCACAAGTGCTTTAAAACAACCTTGTCAAGCTAGTCTCATAGCAAAGAGGTTAAGTGCTGTGCATGGAAAGCTGGATCCCACATGGCCAACTGTAGTTTGTATCCTGAATCTGGCAGCTTGAAAGACATGCTAGGTGTATACACATACATGACACAAATCCTAATGGGACGCAGAAATAAGGGGTTATTTTTTAACTGCAGAAAGAAGGTGCACTTGCCAGAGAACAAATGAGAGAAAGCAAGAGAGAGGAAGAAAGCACTTCTATAATATGGATGCTCTCCCACAATTGATCTGTTCAAAATTATTTAAAATCTAATGTGATTGTCTTCTTGCCTTTAAACTTTGCTTCTAGAAAGTCCCATTTCTATAAAGTACGGGATCCCCTGAATTTCTGGATGTTTGGTTCTCAGTTCTGCAATATTATCTGGTCGTAAGTTCAGGCTGTTTATAAGAAGCCTCTTCAAGAACCAATTCCATTTCATAATGGTTGGAGACATAGTGTTTTTTAGAACCAGCATGACCCTCATCATTATGGACCACTTAGAGTAGGCTCATGGATGTCAGTCACCACATTCACAGCTCTTGCCATCCTCCCAGCATTTAAATTATTCACCTGTGACTCTGAAGCAATATTATTTAGGTTAAGTTTGTGAATCTGGAGTTGTCAAGAAAAGAACTAAAATCAGCCCAGTTTTCTTTATTTGCTAGATTGTCTCTATGGTGTATAGGAAATTGTGTAAGCCTGGAAACATCTTTCCAACATTAGTAAACTGTGTGATTATTCATTCTTCTGTGCCCAGAAATTTTGTGGCTGAGAATGGAAACATACTTAATAATAACATTGAAATGCTTAATGAGTGCATTTGTTGATAGTTCCTAGTGATTTGGTTTAAACCCAAGAAAAATGAGATGAGAAGGTATTGCTTTATTATTTACCGAATGTTCCAGAGCAAATCAAGGAGAACTCATGGTAGAGGTGGAAAGAGAGTGCATGCAGAGCTCTTCATGCTTCTGAAGGAGTTTGCAACTGGTGTTGGCAGAGAATTTTATTACCTACAGTCCTGCTCCAAATAGCTCCCCTCTGGGTGCCCCTGGCAAGCTTGGTAGGGTTGTCATGGATGCCTCTCAGGTGGCGCATTGCTTTGTGCAGCAATAATTGCTAATGGGTCAGGGACACCCACGGGCTTCTGTAGGGATATTCTCTCTGATCAAGCTTCAGGAGAAGATCCTAGGGTGTGAGCAGAACAGAGTCAGTACCCTTTGATGGGATGGGAGAAAAGACCCAGTGTAGGCAGGCTCTGAACATACCAGATGACAGCAGGAGGGATGAATAAAGTCCTTAATTCCAGAGGAGGGGTGGATGAAACTCCAAAGGTCAGTTAAAGCACTGGAGGGTTCTTGAATATTTGTCTTCGTTTTTCCCTGTTTACTGAGGATGAGCCCTTTCCTTTAGTGTAATCTCCTGGTCTTAGATGCCTAAAAACTTCTTTTATCTCTGAGGAAAAAACACACACTGGCTTAGGTGTGCCACTAGAAACTAGAAGAGTTTTGATTCTCGCAAGTAAAGAACTGCACTTGGTAAAATGTGAGTATATACATTTTTTTTTTTTTCTTGAGGGCACTCTCTACTGGAGCTTGGAGTGGCTAGGAGAAAACAGAAAGCTGTGTTATTACTAAGATGAAGAATTGGAGGACAGAGTTTAGAATGGCCCAAACAGTTGGAGAGCAAGGGGAAGGAACTTCAGAAAGAGAGCACTACAATCAGTGTGTACTGTCCAGCTCATTGGCTGCCACTGTGCTTATGTGAATGTTGGGGGTTGGAAGAACTCAAAAATTCCCAGCAAAAAAACAGCCACTGCATGTCTGAAGAAACTGAGCAATTTTACCTGCTACCTCTTGTAGAGGAAACAGTTTGGCGTTTGAGTCTAGCCAAATTAACTGCCTGGTAGAACTCAAAAATAAACATTTTTCAAAAAAATAAAAAAGAGGGCCAAGAGGTGGTATGGAAATTAAGGCAGCTGGATCCCACATGGCTGACTACAAGGTTCAAATCCCAGACCCAATGACCTGAGAAATATGCCAAGCATGCATTTGTGTGTCCCCAAAATCCTAAGAGGAGAATGGAGAAGGAATTGTGGCAGGGCCATTGGCCTTTGAGGGGGAGGGTGCTTTCTCACTTTCCTTTCTCTCTGTTGCTGTCTGTCTCTAAAGAGCACATGTGCCCTATAGCAAAAACAAACAAAATTAACCTAGAGATCCCACAATAGATTATCAACCATATTTATTATACAGTAAAATTATGAAACATATGAAGAAACAGGAGTGTATAAGCTATGATTTTAAAACAAAGAACTTATACAAAACAACCTGAGTGATCCAGATGATGGAATTAGGTCACAAGTGCTTTAAAACAACCTTGTCAAGCTAGTCTCATAGCAAAGAGGTTAAGTGCTGTGCATGGAAAGCTGGATCCCACATGGCCAACTGTAGTTTGTATCCTGAATCTGGCAGCTTGAAAGACATGCTAGGTGTATACACATACATGACACAAATCCTAATGGGACGCAGAAATAAGGGGTTATTTTTTAACTGCAGAAAGAAGGTGCACTTGCCAGAGAACAAATGAGAGAAAGCAAGAGAGAGGAAGAAAGCACACTCCACAGTTATGCTGCAAAGACTTAAAGGAAAAGAGTCCTAATGAATAAACAGATTGAGGAAACTAATTAGAGAAATGAAAACTGTTTTAAAAAGAAAAAATTTAACACTGAAAGTAGAGTATTTAAAATAAAGGTTTATTAGATTGTGTTAATCAAAGACTGGAAATGATAGAAGAATCAATAAATCTAGAATTAGACAAATAAAAAAGTATCTAATCTGAAAGAAAAAAATTGAAAAAAAATTAATGGGGCCAGCAGGTGATGTAGTGGTTAAGGTACTGGACTTCCACATGGCTGACCACAGTTTGAATCCCAGACCCAGCAGCTTTAAAAGTTATGCCTGGTGAATGTGTGTGCATGCCTATAATCCCAGAGGAAGAATAGAGGAAAAGGGATTGTGGCATGGCCATCATCCCTAGGGGGTGATTCCTCACTTTCCCTTTCTCTGTCTGTTCCATTCTGATGAGAACATGCATGCTATGGCAAACACCTTAATTATAACAAATGAGAAAAAATAATAGAAAATTGGACCTGTGGGGAGAGAGAAGTGACAGAGAATGGGGAAGTAAACAAAGTTTGAAAACAATAATGACCAAAATTTTTCTATTATTTGTTAAAAAATTAATTTATAAATAAAACAAGCAGAGAAAACCCAAATATGGATATATACAAGAAATTTGCACTCACGTACACTGTAGCCAAAGCCTGGAAACGAAAAAAGAAAAATGTTAAAGACAGAGCACAAGTGTGTATGTGCCTGATCAAAGAGCTTCAACTTACTTAAGGAAAACAGCCAGCTAAAGGGAGAAATTCCTGTTCTCTATTGGAGCGGACTGTGAAAAAGACACATTGTTTATAGTGAGAATAATGATATTTTTAAATACTTGACTCCTTATTAAAAACAAGAAACCAGATGACAATGGAGCAACCTATTTAAAATAGTAAAAGTATATAAAAAACATCTGCCACTTCTTAAATCTTTATCTGGTAGAAATGTTTATCAAAAAATAAAGTTAAATATTTTTAGATAAGAGCAGAAAATTTGTCATCAGCTAAACTTTACTACAGTGTATGCTAACGGAAGTTTCTAAGACTGAAGGAAATTTATACCAGATGGCAACATAGAGCTACAGAAATGAATGGTGTGTGTGTGTGTAGAAATAAATAAGTAGAAGTATACATAAAGACAAAGATATAGTCATCTGTCTTTAAATCAAGTATTATATATAATATATAGTCATATATAAGCATGGTATATGTAGTATTATATACATATTTATTTATTTATAAATATATCTATATATAAACAATAAAAAGTTCACAAATATATAATTTATAATATCCATAGTTACAGATTTATAAATACATATAAGACTTCTATTCTTTTCGTTTATTTTAAAGACAGATGACTATTTCTAACAATTTAAAAATACTATTGGTTTTATAATGTGTATATTAGGTCATCAGGAAAGTCATGATGTGTTTTTCTATGCAAAAATACACCATGAATTTACTGATGACTCAATATATATTTATATACATATGAACCTCAGTAATAGGAACAGTTTAGGAGGAGAGGGGTACATGGAATCATTTTTTTAAAAAAATTGAGTGGGACATTATAAACTTTGAGTAGACTGTTCTAAGTAGTTATTGTAATCACCTTATTAATCACTAAAAAAGTAAAGCAACATATATGACCAAAATATCCAGTGGAAGAATTCAAACAGGTCCCAGCTTGGTTGTGAAGTCAGTAGCAAACTGAACTATTAATACTGTGCTGGATGCCATATGCCAACTAGTCTGAATTCTCAGCCGGTTCAGCCTGGAACACACCAGGTGTATGTATGCATATGCTCAAGTTATTGAAGAGATGGAGGACTGCGGGAAGGGAATTGTGGTGTGACAAGGTTGTCTAGCAAGCTTTCTCTATCTCATGCATGCTCTATCATGAATTGAAAAAAATTAAAAATGGTATGCTAAAATTATTCACATAACCCAAAAGAAGGAAGAAAAGGAGGATTATAGGAGTAAAGAACAGTTGAAACAAATAGAAATCAGATAGGAAAATATCAGCCTAAATCCAACTATATCAATGATTATATTAAATATAAATTGAGCATTCATTTAAAAAGCAGAGATTGCCAGACTGGATAGAAAAGGAAGACAAATTGTCTTTACATGAGGCCCACTTGAAATATAGATGAGCAGAGAGGTTGAAAGTAAAAATCTAGAGAAAGATTTATCAGCCCCCCGAAATACTAAGAAAAGAAGAGTGACAGTGTTGATAGACAACAGACCTCAAGACAAAGAGTATTACCTGATATAAAGAAGGACATTTCATAAAAATGAAAGGGTTAATTCACTTAGAAACTTAATAATGATGCATTTGTACCTAATAACCAATCTTTTATTTCCTTGAACAATAATAAAAGGAGAAATAGATTTTTCCGCTGTAGCTGGAATTTTTAAAATTTTTATTCATTTACATTCATTCACTGTGTATCATTACAGCATACAAAATGAATTTTTGGTTCACTCAAAGATATTACCATACATATTATCATAGAAAGGTAATTATCTATTTTTGTGTCCCTTAAATGTTCTGCTTCTTTTCCCCCTTGATTCTCTCCCTCTCAGCCTTCCTCATTTCCAACCACTTTTTCTAGTATTCACAGTCATTCTCCATGTCTTTATATCTTCCAATCTTTTAGTTACTGCCATAGAGCACAGAATTAGGTATATATTGAGTGTGAACATACAATGCTTCTCCTTCATAGCCTGGATTGCTTTGCTTAACAGTAAATCTTCCATATCTGTCCACTTTCTATCAAATGCCAGGTCTTGTTTTTTATGGCTGAGTAGTAGTCTGTAGTGTAAGGGTGTCACACTTTTTCAATCCATTCATTGGTTCATGGACATTTGGATTGGTTCTATGTCTTAGCAATTGTGAATAATGTTGCAATAAACATGGATATGCAAGTGTTTTTCTGAATGTATTCCTACCCTTTTGGTAGATACACAGGAGTGGGAGTGCTGGATCATATAGTAGTTCTATTTGTTTGTAGGTCTTTGAGGAACCTCCATGTTGTTCTCCATAGTGGCTGTGCATTCCCACCTACAGTGTATAAGAGTTTCAACAGCTTTGCTAGCACTTATTCTTTATTTAAAAAATAAAAATTAGCCATTCTGACAGGTTAGATGGTAGTGGTTTTGATTTGTATCTCCCTTATAAGGATATTGAGCATTTTTTCATATGCTTTTTAGCTGTTCTTATGTCTTCCTTAAAGAGTTGTTTGTTCAACCCATTTGCCCATCTTTATTTTATTAAAAATTGCTTTCTTTCTTTCTTTTTTTTTTTTTTTTTTTTTTTTTTGTAAACTACTTAACCTGTATATTCTGGTTATCAGTCCCTTATCTGAGGCATAGTTTACAAATATATTCTCCCATTCTAGGGTTGTCAATTCACTCTAATTGTTTATTTTGCTGTGCAGAAGTTTTTAATCTGATGTTATCCCACTTATCTATTTTTTGGATTATTGCCTATGCTTTGGGGGGGAGGGGGTCTTATTTAAGAAGTCTTTGCCTACTCTGTTATCTCCAAGAGTTTCTTCTGTGTTTTCCATCAGTAGTTTTATAAATTGAGATCTTTGATCTCTGTTGAGTTGACTGTTGTTAGTGGTGAGAGATACGGGTCCAGTTTTATCTTTTTTGCAGTTGGGTACCCAGTTTTTTCATCACCATTTGCTAAAGAGGTTTTCTTTTTTTCCGACTGGATTGTCCGGTGCTCTTTGTCAAAATTCAGTTGGCTATATGTTTTGGGGTTTATTTCTGGGGTCTCTATGCTGTTCCATTGGTCTACATGCCTGTTTCTGTGCCAGTACCATGCTGTTTTGATTATCACAGCTTTGTATTACAGGGTCAGAGAATGAGATGCCTCCTACTGCACTTTTCTTACACAATATTGCTTTGGAATACAGGGTCTTTTTTTTTTTCTTTTTATTCTTGTTTTTTTTTTTTTTTTTTTTTTTTTTTCTTGCTGTAGGGTGTGTGCGCTCACCAGAAAGACAGAGACAGAGAGACAGAGAGGAGAGACAGAAAGTGAGAAATCACCCCCGGGGGGGATGGCTACGCCGCAATCCCTTCTCCTCCATTCTCCTCTCGGGATCTTGGGCATGCACACACATGTGCCTGGCATGAGTTTAAGCCTCTGGGTCTGGGACTCAAATCACAGTTGACTATGTGGGAGTCCAGTAACATAGCCATTATGTTAAATGCTGGTCCCGGAATACAAGGTCTTTTATAATTCAAGATTAATTCTATGATTGTTTTTTTCTAAATCTGTGAAGAATGTCCCTGGTAATTTGATTGAGATTGCATTGAATATATAGATTAATTTGGGTAGAATTGACATTTTGATTATATTAATTCTTTCAGTCCAGGAATATGAGATTTCTTTCTACTTTTTTGTGTCATTTTTAATTTCTTTAAAAATTTTTTTAATATATAATTTCCTTTTTAAGGTTCATAGTTTTCCTTGTAGAGGTCTTTGACTTCTTCAGTTAGGTTTTATTCCTAGGTATCTTATACTTTTTCTGATTATTTTAAGTTGGATTTCTTGCTTTAATTCTACCTCAGTCTACTCATTGTTTGTGTATAGAAATGTTGTAGATTTTTGTATGTTGATTTTGTATTCTGCCTCTTTACTATAGTCATTTATCACTTCCAGCAGTTTTTTTATGGATTCTTTTGGGTTTTCTATGTATATAGTAATGTCACATGCAGACAGAGATAATTTCACTTATTTTTTCCCTATTTGAATGCCTTTTATTTTATTCTCTTGTCTAATTACATTGGCTAGGACTTCTAGTACTATATTGAAAAGGAGTGGAGAAAGTGGGCAGCCTTGTCTTGTTCCAGTTTTTAGTAGAATCTTTCATCTTTCTCCCATTCAGTATCATATTAGCTATGGTTTTTTTGTATATGTTTTTTGTATTTGTTTTTTATTTTGTTGAGAAATGTCCCTTCTGTGATGATTTTGCTGAGATTCTTATCATGAAAGGATGTTGTATTTCATCAAATGTTTTATTTCCCCCTCATCAATTGATATTATCATATGGTTTTTTATCTTTCTTTCTGTTAATTTGTGTATTACATTTATGGTTTTGCATATGTTAAACAACCTTTGCACCCTGGAATAAAGCCTACCTGGTCGTGGTATATAATCTTTTTTATGTGTCATTGGATATGATTTGCTAGAGGTATCTTGTAAGAATTTTTGCATCCATATTCATCAGAGATATTGGTCTATAGTTTTCCTCTTTTTGTTATCTCCTTGTCTGTTTTGGGGGATAAGGGTGATGGAGGCTTCATAAAATGAATTTGGGAGAGATCCTTCCTTCTGGATCTTTAGAAATAGTTTGAGTAGAATGGCGGTTAACTCTTCTTTAAAAGTTTTGTAGAATTCAGAAGTGAACCCATCAGGACCTTGGCTTTTCTTTTCTGGGAGGGGTTATTTATTACAGCTTCTATCTAATTGCTTGTTATAGGAATATTCAGGTTTCCTATATCTTACTAATTCAATCTTGGTAGATTATATGTATCCAGGTATTTGTCGATCTCATCTATGTTTTCGTATTTATTGGTATACAGCCACTCATGATATTCTCTGATGATCTTTTGTATTTCTGTTATGTCTGTTGTAATTTTGCCTGCTTTATTGCCAATTTTATCTATCTGGTTCCTTTCTTTCTTCTTAATTAGTCTAGCTAGTGATGTGTCAATTTTTTTTTTTTAATCTTCTCAAAGAACCAGGTTTGGTTTCATTTATTTTTTGTATAGTTGATTCTCTATTTCATTTATTTCTGCTTGACTCTTTTTTTTTTTTTTTTTTGAGAGGTTTTCGCTATAGGGCGCGTGCGCTCGCCAGACAGACAGAGAGAGACATAGAGACAGAAAGCAAGAAATCACCCCCCAGGGGGGATGGTCACGCAGCAATACCTTCTCCTCCATTCTCCTCTCGGGATCTTGGGCACGCACGCACATGCGCCTGGTGTGAGTTTTAAGCCACTGGGTCCGGGACGCGAACCGCGGTCGAGTACGTGGGAGTCCAGCGACATAGCTGTTACGCTAACTGCTGGTTCCCTTTGCTTGACTCTTTTTTAAAAATTTATTATTACTATTTTTTATACATTCAATCACATTATTTAGCTTACAAAGTGAACATTTCAATATGTGAACATTTCCTAACATTATTTATTTATTTCATTTTATTTTATACATTCAATCACATTATTATTTGGCTTACAAAATGGATATTTCAACAGGTGAACATTCTCCCTAGTACAGTTGATAAAACTATAAAATATCTTCAACAGGTAATACCACATTTCTTTGTCCTGTTAATGCTTTGTCTTCCTATTTTTCTTCTAAATATCCTTCCTCAGACCCTACTCTTTCACACACACTGTATCTGGTATTTACATCTATATACTGTGTTTCTATATCCTTTAGTCAATCAATTTAAGTCATAGAGTTTGTTGTTGTTGTTGTTGTTGTTGTTTTCCAGTTCTCTGAGGTGTGTTGTTGGGTTGTCTATTTGTCATCTTTTCTATTTGTCACCTTTCCATCTTTTTCATCTTTTCCTTTAGTTCATAGCACACTAATTGCTACGAACTCCCCTCTTATGACTGCTTTTGCTGTGTCCCATAAATTATGGAAACTTGGGTACTCACTAACATTGATTCAGTGAATATTTTTATTTCAATTTTAATTTCTTCAGTGGTTGCGAAGTCATCCAGGAGTAGGTTGATTAATTTCCATATGTGTGTGTATTTTTTATGTTTTTTTTTTAATTAATTTTCAGTTTAATTCTGTCATGGTTGAAGAAGATGCTGGACATAGTTTCTATGCCTTTGAATTTGAAAGGGCTTATTTTGTGTCTTAACACATGGTCGATATTTGAAAAGGTTCATGCAGGGATGAGAAAATGTGTATTTTATGTTTATTGGGAGGAAAGTTCTATTGATGTCTGTCAAGTTCATTTCATTTATGGTGTCATTTAGACCCTGCATCTCTTCACTTATTTTGTCTAAATAATATGTCCAAAGGAGATAGTGGGGTGTTGCTATCTCCAATGATTAGTGGGTTGCAGTCTCTCTCCCCTTTAGATCTAGCAGTCTTTCTTTCACATATTCAAGTGCTCCTGAGTTGGGTGTATAAATATTACAAATGTTATATCTTCTCTGTGAATTAGTCCTTTTAGTACTATATGATGTTCTTTTTTGTCTCCTCTTACAGCTTTTGTCTTAAAGTCTATTTTGTTTGAAATCAGTATCACGACTCCAGACTTTTTTTTTTCTGTCTGCCTGGAATACCTTTTTTCAGTCCTTCTCTCTTAGTCTGTGTATCTTTAGATATGAGATGCTTTTCTTGTAGGCAGCAGATAGAGACTTCTTTTTTTTTTTTAATCATTCATCCAGTTTGTATCTCTTGATTGGAGAATTTAATCCATTAACATTCACTGTTATTATTGATATTTGCCAATGTGTCTCTGCCATTGCCATTTTGTTAGCCATTTTCTTGGTCGTTTTTTGTTCTCTTATTTTTGTTTGTCTCTCTTTAGTCTTCTTGGTATAGAACTCCCTTCAGTACTTCTTGAAAAGCTGGTCTAGTGTTAGTAAATTCTCTCAGGTTTTGTTTATGTGAGAATGTTTTTATCTTTTCTTTCCATTTGAAAGATAATCTTGCCAGGTATAGTATTCTTGATTGAAATTGTTTTTTTTTTTTTATTTCTTTTATTGTTTTGAATATGTCTTCCCATTCTTTCTTGCCTGCATTGTTTCAGTTGAGAGGTCTGATGTTAGCCTAATAGGATAACCTTTATAAGTGACTTGACATTTCTCTTTTGCCATTTTAGAATCTTGTCTTTGTGATTTTTACCATTCTGATTATAATGTGCTGTGGACAGTATCTTCTGTTTGGGGTCCTTTGTATTTCTTCCATCTGGATGTCTGAATGTTTTTCTAGAATAGAAAGTATTCTACAAATATTTCATGGAAAATATCTTCTCTGCCCTTGTCTGATTCTGGAACACCTGTTATTTGGATATTCAGGTGATGAATGGTGTCTAGCATTTCCCATATGTTGTCCTCTGTTTTTAGGGGAAAATTTTTTCATTTCTGTAAGAGACAGTCTTGCTGTAGGGCACGTGCACTCACCAGAGAGACAGAAAATGAGAAATCACATCCTGGGGGTATGGCCACACCATAATCCCTTCTCCTCCATTCTCTTTCAGGATTTTGGGCATGCACGTACATGTGCACAGCATGAGTTTCAAGCCACTGAGTCTGGGACTCAAACCGTGGTTGGCCATGTGGGAGTTCAAGTGATGTAAACATTATGCCATCTGCTGGTCTCAATTTTTTTTTCATTCCTTTTTAGTGGTTATATCTAAGTCAAAAGTTTTGTCTTCCAGATCAGCAATTCTATCTTCTGTGTTGTCTATTTGTTATTAATACTTTCAAGGGAGGTTTTGATTTTATGCACCACAGTCTTCATGTCTAGAAGTTCTGTTTGAGTCTTTTTTTTTTTTTTTTTAATGTTGTCTATCTCTTCCTTCAAGTCATGAAAGGATTTCCTCTTTTCCTGGAATTTTTTGTCTTTTTTCTCTTACTTCTCATTTAGTTTTGTCACTATGAATATTCTGAATTCTTTTTCTGACATCTTGGTAATTTCCTTTGTGTGTGTGTGTGTATTTCCCCATAGTCAGAGGTGAGTTACTGTGTTCCCTTGTTGGGGATGTATTTTCTGGTTTTCTCATACTTGAGACTTTTCTGTAATTTTTAGTCATTTGGTGAGGTATCCATTTTTTTGCTAATTCTTTGAAGTAGGTTTCTGTAGCTGTGAGCTTGTGTGTTTCTCTTTGTTGTAAATTACTTCTATGTCAATTTCTCTCTTCTGCTATGATTTGCAATGTGGTATCTCAAAACAGGAGTTTTGAGTTCTTATTTATGAAGAGGAGTTTCTCCCTTTTGGCTGGTGGTTCATTCGGGAGTGAAATCTTTGAGTCTCATGATGTTCAGTTGTTTGGCACAGTCTACCTAGACCTGTCTAGTCTCTGTGAGGGTGGAGGCTTCTAGCTTTGAAACTGCAGGGTGAGGTTTGGAGAGCTAGAGCTGACTCAGCCCTGCCTCCAGTCCCTGGCTGTGGCAGGGCTGAGAGATGGGCTTTAAATGGAGATGTCTGCTTAATAGGCCTGCATTTTCCCTGTTCTTCTAGATCTGAAACTGCAAGGTGAGGTTTGGAAGGCTAGGGCTTGCTCAGTCCTGTTTTCTGGTCCCTGGCTGTTCAGGTAGCTTCAGATGGAGATGTCTTGCTGGGAATTTTAATGCTCCTCTCTGAGCAGCGTCAACAGTCAGATAAAAAATAATACAAAATGTCTGAAAAATATAATCAGCCATCTTAACTTAGTAGGTTTTTGTAGAACAGTCCATCCTAAAACAGAATATAATTACTTTTAAGTGTATGTGCAATGTTTGCCAAGTAAGACCATCCTACATCATAAATAAAAACAAATTTCAAAGGATTGAAATCTTAGTTTATTCTCTGATTGCAATGGAATAGAATTAGAAATCAGTATAAATATAATATTAACACAATCATAAATAAGTAGAAATTAAATCATACTGTGTTACAGTCCCCAGAGGAGGTTTGGGAAGACCCTATTCTGGTTTCCAAAGCTGGAGGACAACCTGCACTCAGAGTAGGGTATGGCCAGCCCACCACAATGAGAGAAAACAACATTTATTAGGTCTTCACTGCATAGTAGCACAATGTTTAAAAGTATGTTAAGGACTAACCTGTGGCCTAGTAGTTAAGGGAGCTGGCTCCTGGGACTAGCAGTTAGTGTAATGGCTATGTTGCTGGACTCCCATGTAGTCGACCACGGTTTGAGTCCTGGACCCGGCGGCTTAAACTCACACTGGGCGCGTGTGCGTGCGTGCCCAGGATGCCAAGAGGAGAAGGGATTGTGGCGTGGCCATCCCCTCTGGAGTGTGATTTCTTGCTTTCTGTCTCTCTCTCTCTCTCTCCCTCGGGAGTGTGTGTTTTCTCTTTCTCTCTCTCTCTCTCTCTCTCTCTCTCTCTCTCTGTCTTTCTGGTGAGTGCACACACCCTATAGCAAAAAACTTCTCCAAAAAAAAGGGAGCTGGCTCCCACATGATGACCACATTTGAATCCCAGTTTGAAAAACACTCCAGGCTCATGTGTGTGCATACCTCAAATCCAGGGATGGAAAAATGGTGGAGAAGTTATTATAGCATGACTATGCCCCAACATATTCTCTGACAATTAAAAAAAATACCTTATGCATTAACTTGTGTAATCTTCATATAGCTATTCACATTTTGTTTTATTCTTTAAATTTTTTCATTTTCTAAAATTCGCTGCAGGGCACATGCAGTTGCCAGAGAGAGAAAGAGAGAGAGAGGGACAGTGAGAAAGGACTCCCTAAGGAGATGGCCATGCCATACTTTATTCTCTTCCATTCTCCTTGGGATTTGGGCCACACACATACTTGTACTGGTGTGTTTTTAATCTGCAGTAGGGAACTGGAATCACATGGTTAGCCATGTGGGATCTACCTGCTTTAACCACCATGCCACTGGCTGGCACACTATCCTATTTTAACAGTAAGAATACCAAGGTTCAGGACTAGCACTTGGCATAATGGCTATGTTGCTGAACTCCCATGTAGTCAACTGTAGTTCGAGTCTTGGACCTGGTGACTTAAACTCGCCTGGTGCATGTGCATGTATGCCCAAGATCCCAAGAGGAGAATGGAGGAGAAGGGATTGTGGCATGGCCATCACCCCTGGGCGGAGTGATTGCTCGCTTTCAGTCTCTCTCTTTCTGGTGAGTGCACATGCCCTATAGCAAAAACCTCCCCCACACCGCAAAAAAAAAACAAAAAACAAAAAAAACAACCCACCCAAAAA
The DNA here is from genome assembly GCF_000334495.1 of Tupaia belangeri chinensis. Taxonomy (NCBI): domain Eukaryota; kingdom Metazoa; phylum Chordata; class Mammalia; order Scandentia; family Tupaiidae; genus Tupaia; species Tupaia belangeri. The sequence continues at coordinate 1,372,971 of NW_006160195.1, read as the reverse complement.
AAAAAAAAAAAAAAAAAAAAAAAAAGGAATACCAAGGTTCAGAAAGGTTAAGTGACTTGCCTAAAGCTTCACAGCAAGTGAGTAGGAGAGCCAAAATCAGGGCCAGGTCTGTCTGATTTGAGCGGCAGGCTTCACTGGACCACATTAAATGTGACTTTATAAAATGTAATTAATATACAAATTAATCATGTCTTTCTTGCACCAAAGCTCAGACCTTCATTTTTCCTTGAACTTTTAAAAAGTCGGTTTACACATTTCTCCCATGAGTGAGAGAAAGAAATAGCACCTCCTCCACAGTCTTGATGCCGTAGATTCACCCCAGCTTCAGCTACCCTGAGATCCTGGGTACACAAGTATCTGAACTACTCAGAGAGGTCTTTGAATGCAAGCCCAGAACCTTCCCATGTGGACAGCCTCACAGGGCATTGTGTTTTACCCTGTGCTACTGTTCGGTCCCTCTCCATGAACTTTTAGAAGTGTGTGTATACACATATATAAGCAAATGCATTAAGGTTTGTTAGTGTTAGCTATTCCATTCACCCTTTCACTGGTGGGCTTGGGTAGCCTTGTGTCAAAAAGCCTGGGGTAGATGCTCTTCAATATATGTATCTCAAATTCCAAGACCCCAGTCCCTTCGTGTGTGAATCTGTCGAGATTTTGTGTGGTATTAAACGTACTTTGTTTTGTTTTGGTGTTTAAAGGCAAGGTCTTGCTCTGTTGTGATCCTCTTGCCTCAGCTTCCTGAGTTGCTGGGATTATAGGTGCAAAGCACCATGCCAGGCCCTTAGGTAGGATTGGTAATTGAACCTGAGCCTCCCTGTGGTCCCAGCCTACTGGGCCTAGCATCTTAGCAGCTTGCACCATCACAACTGGGCCTCAAATGCATCTTTTACCCCATATCCCTGGGATATGAATTGTACAAGTGGAGTGTCGGAACTTCTCTATCAACCCTTCTAGGGGAGAGCTCTAAACTGCCATTTATCTGTGCTTGTCACAGATGAGTGCCATTTACTTATGAGGCCTGCATTAGTGTCAGACCAGTGGGAAAGCCTTTCCATGTACTGATTCACTGGGCAGCACTTGTCAAATGGTTATGTTTATAGGCAGAGCCAGGAGCACAGTTTTGTGGTCTGGATGCTCCTTTAGTTTGTACTCAGTCAGCCATGCCATGCTTGTGGTTGTCCATACCAGCTTCTCTATTACTAGGACATCTGTCTTTGCTATTTGCTCATAACTTTCACCACTAGAAATTATGTCCTTTAACCCATTGTACATCCCAAGTTTGAATCTCAGCTCTACCTCTGTCTTATAGTGACTGGTAATATTTGAGACATTGTATTGTCATTCTGTGCCTTACTTTCCTCCACTCCTGCCCCATCTGTTTGGATTGCTGTAACAAAAACATCAGAAAATGAGTGACTCATTGGGACCAGCAGTTAGTGTAATGGCTATGTCGCTGGACTCCCATGTAGTCAACTGTGGTTCATGTTTTGGACCCAGTGGCTTGAAGCTCATGCCAGGTGCGTGTGTGTGCGTGCCCAAGATCCTGAGAAGAAAATGGAGGAGAAGGGATTGTGGCATGGCCATCCCCCCGGGGAGTGATTTCTCGCTTTCTGTCTCTCTGTCTTTCTCTCTCTCTGTCTGGCAAGCACACGTGCCCTATAACAAAAACCTCTAAAAAAAAAAAATGAAAGAAAAAAAAAGAAAATGAGTGAGTCATAAATAAAAGAAAAATAATTGTCATAGTTATGGACAAGTCCAAGATCAAGGCACTGACAGATCTGATGTTACTGGGCCTAGCATCTTAGCAGCTTGCACCATCACAACTGGGCCTCAAATGCATCTTTTACCCCATATCCCTGGGATATGAATTGTACAAGTGGAGTGTCGGAACTTCTCTATCAACCCTTCTAGGGGAGAGCTCTAAACTGCCATTTATCTGTGCTTGTCACAGATGAGTGCCATTTACTTATGAGGCCTGCATTAGTGTCAGACCAGTGGGAAAGCCTTTCCATGTACTGATTCACTGGGCAGCACTTGTCAAATGGTTATGTTTATAGGCAGAGCCAGGAGCACAGTTTTGTGGTCTGGATGCTCCTTTAGTTTGTACTCAGTCAGCCATGCCATGCTTGTGGTTGTCCATACCAGCTTCTCTATTACTAGGACATCTGTCTTTGCTATTTGCTCATAACTTTCACCACTAGAAATTATGTCCTTTAACCCATTGTACATCCCAAGTTTGAATCTCAGCTCTACCTCTGTCTTATAGTGACTGGTAATATTTGAGACATTGTATTGTCATTCTGTGCCTTACTTTCCTCCACTCCTGCCCCATCTGTTTGGATTGCTGTAACAAAAACATCAGAAAATGAGTGACTCATTGGGACCAGCAGTTAGTGTAATGGCTATGTCGCTGGACTCCCATGTAGTCAACTGTGGTTCATGTTTTGGACCCAGTGGCTTGAAGCTCATGCCAGGTGCGTGTGTGTGCGTGCCCAAGATCCTGAGAAGAAAATGGAGGAGAAGGGATTGTGGCATGGCCATCCCCCCGGGGAGTGATTTCTCGCTTTCTGTCTCTCTGTCTTTCTCTCTCTCTGTCTGGCAAGCACACGTGCCCTATAACAAAAACCTCTAAAAAAAAAAATGAAAGAAAAAAAAAGAAAATGAGTGAGTCATAAATAAAAGAAAAATAATTGTCATAGTTATGGACAAGTCCAAGATCAAGGCACTGACAGATCTGATGTCTGATAAGGGCCACTTCCTCATAGACAGTGGTCATCTTACTGTGTTCATGTATGGCAGAAGGAGCAGGTATCTCTCCAGAGTCTTATAATAAGGGCACTAACCTCATTCATGAAGACTACCACTGTCATGGCATAGGTACCCACTGACAGCCCCGTCTCCAGATACCTTCACATTGCGGATTAGGTTTCCACTTAGGAATTTTGGTAGATAGAAATATTCAGACCCCAGCAACTTCTTAATAGAAATACTAATAAAATTCACCTTGTGGAGTTCAGAAGATTGAGTAAAACATGAAGGGAAGTACCTCAAAGATAAGTTGATATACTATGTATGTTTATTGTTTAATACATGGTTTTGTTTTATACTTCCAATCCAACTTGACTCATATAAACTAGAGACCACATCTAATGATATGTATTTTATTTTTTAGTAAAAAGGTGTTAGCTAAAGCATGCTTGGTCAGTGATAGGAGTGTACTCCTAACTTCCTGATGCAGTATTGTAAACAGTGTCTACAACTAACACTTATTTGGCAAGACAATCATGTAACTATTTTGGCAAATACTGGATCTTTTAATTCTTAACCTCTCATATAATTGTGAAATTGTCAAAAATGATGGCCCCTGTCCAGCCAATGGATTGAATTTTCTGATTTGATTAAATGTAGTCACCAACTATCCCTGCTTCACAGAGTAGAAGCTCGGTGCCATTGCTAGTGGAACTCTTAGCAGGAAGGTGGAGAGTAGGGCAGATATAAGGAAAGGCTTCCTGGGGGCAGTAACATTTAGGGCCACACAATAACAACTGAGTAGTGTTGTGTGAAGATTTGTTGATTTGTGACTGCAAGAGGTATAGATTTTTATTGCAGAATGTTGAAAAAGTACAAAAAAACAGGGAGACTCCGAAATAAGTTGTATTGTAATTGTGCAGGTAAGCTTCTGCTGTTTATGTATGTATGTATTCAGAGTTTTTACAGAGTGCATCCTGTGGGATAGGTGCTAAGATACCAACACAGAATTCCTGCATCCTTGCATCTTACATCCCAGTGGGAACAGAGGAAGATAGACAGTACATGAGTAATAAATACTACAAAGAAAAATAAAGGAGAAGTAGTGCTAAAAGTGGTGGCTTCTAAGGGGGTGGAGAGTCTGTGTGTGTGTATGTGTGTGTGTGTGTAAGTAATAGTAAAGGAAGGATACTTGCAAAGGTCAAGTGAGCAAAGATCTCAAGAAAGAGAGAGTAAGCTATATGGTTACCTGAAGGAAGGACATTTCAGGTAAGAAAACAGTCCTGAGGCAGGAGCGTGCTTGAAATGTTTGCAGCAGCAGATTGATATGACTGGGGCACAGGGAAGAGATGGAAAGTAGGAGAAGTAATAGGATCAAAGTCTACCACATGTGGTGGGCCCCTGGAAACCTCTCCCTTCTCTGTGTGAGTATGTCTGTCTGTCTGTATTTATGCATGGGACTCTGCTTAGGGGTGCCCATCAGTATGTGGAAAATAATGAAAAATATCAGATGGTTTTGATATGGGAGGCATGAGCTTCCTTGGTCTTGACCTTTGTGTTGACCTACTAGGAAATGATGTATCATAATGGAAACAGTAGGAGTGTTGGAATTTTACGACTTGTGTCCAATTCTTGCCATGTCTAGCTCTATGATCTCGGACAAATCACTTAGCCTCTTTGAGCCTCATTTCCCTTACTTGTAAAACTTACCTGATACAATTTTTAAGAGAATTATAAAGCATGGAAGATGTTCAACCAAACTAGTTTTTTAAATATCTATTGATGTAAGAAATTCCCATGAGTTTGTTCCTGAATATATTGGTTTGTTGGAAAAGTCATGATGTATTTTTTTCTGTGCAAAAATGCATCATGACTTTTCCAACAAGTCAATTGTTTTTCTATTTAACATCCGATTTTTTTCTCTTAGATGCTGCTGTTCCATTTTGAGTCACATAGTTTGATAAAGAAGCCAAAAGATGTGGGTCCACTTAAATAAAAATTAATTAAAATGAAACAAAATGAAACATTTGCATCCTTAGTCATCATGTTTACATTTCAATTTCTTTGCTGTAGGACATGTGTGATTGTCAGAGAGACAGAAAGTGAGAAATTACTCCCCCCAAGAGGGATGGCCACACCACAATCCCTTCTCCTCTAATTCCCCTCTCTGGATTTTGGACATGCACACACATGTGCCCAGTGTGGGTGTTTTTTTTTTTTTTTTGAGAGATTTTTTGCTATAGGGTGCATGTGCTCACCAGACAAGTGCATGTGAGCTCACTAGAAAGACAGAGAGAGACAGAGAGACAGAAAGTGAGAAATCACCCCCCAGGGGGGGTGGCCACACCGTAATCCCTTCTCCTCCATTCTCCTCTTGGGATCTTGGGCACGCACGCATACGCGCCCGGCGTGAATTTTAAGCCACCGGGTCCGGGACGCGAACTGTGGTCGACTTCATGGGAGTCCAGCAACATAGCCGTTATGCTAATTGCTGGTCCCTGCCCAGTGTGTTTTAAGCCACCAGGTATAGGACTCAAACTGCAATCGACCATGTGGGAGTCCAGTGACATAACCATTACACCACCTTCTGGTCCCATATTTCAAGTTCTTAATAGCATGAGTGGCTACTGCATTGGACAGAGCAGATGATATAGCACACTCCCTTGCCCCTGAAAGTTCTACCAGATGTTACTATTCTAGAGCAAGCCACAAACTTCTGTTTATTATGAGCTCTTTTCCATGAGTGGAGGGAGAGTGCAAATACCTTTCTTTATGGTGGCTTTTCATAATGTTGTCCCTGGATCTTCAAGGTCACAGTCACTATGGAGAGAAAGTAGGGTGATATTTCAGAGCCCTGTGACAGAATCAGAGGCTCTGAATTAGAGTTCCTGAATCAGAGTTTCTGATGGTTAGGCCTTGTAGATATACCTCTTAAACCATTTCCTCTGTGATTCTGTTGTAGGCTGTGGTTTGAGATTTGAGGTTCCAAAGAGCACTGTCAGAATTAATTAAGGTGTGTAGCACATCCTAAGATGCTCAGATGACGTGAGCTAGAGAATTGTAGAATATTTTTACTAATTGCACATTGCTTTGGTGGATCACTTCCCTTCATTGTGGTCCACTTGAGATTAGACTAATTTGTTGGGCTCTGCGAACTCCCCTGCAGATAGCATTTCATGCGCTATAATAAACGCTGCCAGCATGTTATTGATTTTTTGCTATAGGGTGCATGTGCTCACCAGACAGACAGAGAGAGACAGAGAGACACAAAGTGAGAAATCACCCCCCAGGGGGGATGGCCGTGCTGCAATCCCTTCTCCTCCATTCTCCTCTTGGGATCTTGGGCACGCACGCATACGCGCCCGGCGTGAATTTTAAGCCACCGGGTCCGGGACGCGAACTGTGGTCGACTTCATGGGAGTCCAGCAACATAGCCGTTATGCTAATTGCTGGTCCCTGCCCAGTGTGTTTTAAGCCACCAGGTATAGGACTCAAACTGCAATCGACCATGTGGGAGTCCAGTGACATAACCATTACACCACCTTCTGGTCCCATATTTCAAGTTCTTAATAGCATGAGTGGCTACTGCATTGGACAGAGCAGATGATATAGCATACTCCCTTGCCCCTGAAAGTTCTACCAGATGGTACTATTCTAGAGCAAGCCACAAACTTCTGTTTATTATGAGCTCTTTTCCATGAGTGGAGGGAGAGTGCAAATACCTTTCTTTATGGTGGCTTTTCATAATGTTGTCCCTGGATCTTCAAGGTCACAGTCACTATGGAGAGAAAGTAGGGTGATATTTCAGAGCCCTGTGACAGAATCAGAGGCTCTGAATTAGAGTTCCTGAATCAGAGTTTCTGATGGTTAGGCCTTGTAGATATACCTCTTAAACCATTTCCTCTGTGATTCTGTTGTAGGCTGTGGTTTGAGATTTGAGGTTCCAAAGAGCACTGTCAGAATTAATTAAGGTGTGTAGCACATCCTAAGATGCTCAGATGACGTGAGCTAGAGAATTGTAGAATATTTTTACTAATTGCACATTGCTTTGGTGGATCACTTCCCTTCATTGTGGTCCACTTGAGATTAGACTAATTTGTTGGGCTCTGCGAACTCCCCTGCAGATAGCATTTCATGCGCTATAATAAACGCTGCCAGCATGTTATTTGTGCTTTCAAAATATTCCAGAAATAAATATACTCGGTGTTGGTTTATTAGATTTATTAGAAAAAATAAGCCCAATACCCAATGGCCTATAATATACATTGAAAAAAGAATTCAACAAAAAAACAACCACAAAATTGAATTAAGCAACAGTGACCACAGTTCTCTTTTTTTTTTTTTTTTTTTTTTTTAAGAATGTGCCAGATGGGCACTGACCACAGGAGATTACTAGACCAAGAAGATAAACAAGATTAAAATGGAATTATTTCTCATTCCAAATCAGGATTTTCCACTGTGTTTGCAGCAATGACTCTGGGGGAAATGTGGCCTGCAAAGAGTTTACTGTCATGGTACTGGTTGTGTGTTTGTCCAGTGATAAATCAGTGGATTTATGGGTTTAATTTTCTGTTATTGCCAACTCCCTTCCTATCTAAAGATATGAATTTAAAAGTTAGGGTGCATATGTACAGGTAGTAAAATAATATATATTTTTTTTATTTCTTACTGGCTGATCCTATGTGGAATTTAAATCACATGAAAATCTTATTTAAGATGAGTTAGTTCATTACATTGTAGAGACTCATTTGTAGAAGACAAGCCCAGGTGTGTGCATTAGTTTTGCCACAGGAAGATCCTCACTGTTTGCTCTGGAAGGTGATGGGTAACTCACCGCGGATCACATCTGCACCCATAAAAGCTGCCCTGTCATTTTGGTCTGACTCCTCTTGATAACTTTTTTTTTTTTTAGCAACTCTAGTGTATGGGAACTGGATATGTGTTTGCAATGAAATCAAGCTTCCTGCCATTCCTGGAAGCTGAGCAATGGTCTTGGGGGTTTAGTTTCAGCTAATTTCTATTCAAAATTCTTCTTGGAGGTAATTGAGACTATTGAGTCCCATCTTCTCTGTAGTTGCTTACTTTACTCAGCCCTCCTATGTTAGGTTCTTATGGTGGCAAGTGAATGAAACCCAGTTCAGACTTAGCTTAAGTACAAAACAAATTATCATTCCATATAATCGAAAGTCTTGCACTGGACTTCAGGCATGACTGAGTGTATGATTTACCCCTACTTTGTCTCTAACTCTTCACTGAAGCTCCTTTGGTTCATTGGCTTTCTTCCAAGAGTTTTCTCATGTGACTAGGAAGATGTTCATTGGCAGTTCTAAGCTAGCCCCTTCCTAATAGGACAGCTCTCTCACTGGCATCTATCAACAAACCTAGGGAGGACTCTTAATGAGCTGTGGAAGTCATGTACTTATTCCTGGATGAAGAACTGTGGCAATGAACACTTTGTCCAAGTTGGATCATGTGGCCCACTGAGGCCTGTGTTCCTTTAGAAGGAAGGAAGGCAGTCTTTCAGATGGACAGAACATGGGTTCCCTCTACTGCTTTGGTAAGGGTATCTATAGGTCTCACTTCAGCTTGTTTGCACAGAAGTGGTTCTTATAGCTTGGCTCACTCCACTCCCCATTCAGGAGAGCTCCATTCTTACTTGCTAGGTTTGGTTCTGGCATGGGTCTATGAATGAACCATACAGGTGTTAACTTCCCTTCTCATAACTCACAGTGGCGGTGGCCTCTTTGAAGTTGCTGTGGAAACAGCATGATGTCAGGACCTAGAAGACTACTGATTTGCAGGGACCTGGAAGATTTTACTGACCTTTCAGGTTAAAGGTCATATTCCAAACAGAGATAATAGTAGCTACTTGATAGAGCTATTGTGAATTAAATCAGACTTGTCATTGAGAGATTACTTAATCCATTGCCTGGCACACAGTAGGTGTTCATAAATGTGGCATTTTTCCTTCTGGCCTCTGCCTTCTCTCTCCCTGTTGTGGCACAAATGCCTCTGCCAGGCATGTGGATGGATTTCCTGCTCTTCCACTGATCATCAGGTAGGTTAGGGAGGTGCTACAGTAAGCATGCTGTAAAGCTGTGCTTCTGGGCCAAGACTACCTGGGCTGAATCCAGCCTCTGGCTCCTACTAGCTCTGTGGCCTTGGGCTGCCGCTTAAATGTCTCTGTGCTTAGTTACTTCACTTGAAAAATAAAATAGAGATCTACAGAGGATTACATGCGTTAATGCATTTTAATATAATAATATCACAATTAGTAAGTGGTGACTACCTTAATTATTGTTTATGCCAATCCTGGGTTTCTCTTGTGTTTTTCTGGCTTCCCAAGTTTGTCAAGGTTGAGATTAAGATGATGGTCCTGTCCCTCTCTGATTTTGGGGCCCTGTCTAGCAGTTCACCTGGTGTCAGAGAACTTACCATTCTGCCATGTGAAGGTTTCCCTGGAATTGCCTTTTTCTGGCTCAGAGAACTCATTTCCAACTAAACATTGACCCAGGAAATTAATTAAATAAAAAAGAATGGATGGTTTCTATTTCACACACTTAAAATTTATTTTTATTGAGGTATATATGCATGTGTATAAAGTACCCGAATAAAATAGATTAATCACAAAGCAAGCGTGCCCTGTAACCAGCACAAAACAATATTAATAGCACTCCAAAAGTCCTCTTCATCCTCCCCAGTCTTATTCAACTCCTGACTTTCTGCTCTCTTCTTTCCAGAGGTTACTACCATTCTGGTTTTTCATCATACATCCTTTCTGTCATATTTTCCAACTTTATATAAGTGGAATAGCAGTTGATATTCTTCTGTGTCTGGTCTTTTTCTGCTCAGTAGTATTCATATGATAACACCCATGCCATTGTATAGCACTAGTACAGTTCATTTGAGTTTTTGTTGTCTAGAATTTCATTGTGTAAGCATACCACAATTTATCTATTTTACCACTGATAAGTTTTTGAGCTGTTTCAACTGAGGGTTATTTTGAGTATCACTGCTTAAGCACAGTCTTGTATGTGTCTTTTTGTGTACCTGTGTAATATTGTTACCTGCTTGCCACAATCCTGGGGTCAAGTTGCTGGGTCATGAGGGTACATGCATGTGTCTTCAGTTCACATTGTCACATGGTTTTCTGAAATAACTGTACCTCTTTGGTGCTGTACTGCTACCAGCAGTGTATGAGAGTGTAATTTACATATTATGTATTTCACATTCAAGAGGACTTCAAAATGTTCACAGAAAAAAATGGAATTAAAGTATAAGCAAAAAAATTTTTTGAGACCCATGTGTACTGTTTCATAACATACATTTGCCATGCACAAAGTTCCTGGAAAGATGGAACTAAAGTAAGAGATTACTATAGTTCAAAAAATATTTTGGGAACCAGCAGTTAGCGTAATGGCTATGTTGCTGGATTCCCACGTAGTTGACCGCGGTTTGCGTCCCGGACCTGGTGGCTTAAACTCACACCGGGCGCATGTGCGTGCGTGCCCAAGATCCCAAGAGGAGAATGGAGGAGAAGGGATTGTGGCGTGACCATCCCCCCTGGGGGGTGATTTCTCGCTTTGTGTCTCTATGTCTCTCTCTGTCTGGTGAGCGCACATGCCCTATAGTGAAAATATCTCCCCCCCCAAAAATTTTGAAAACCATGTGCAATTTTTTTATAATACATACTTTCTATGAGCTTTTAGAAAAACCCTTTTGTATTAAAAAAAAATCTATGAAAATGTGGCTTTCTTCCTGTCAGGCAGGATCCTTTAACTTTACTTTGTTCTGACTTCAACACATCTCTGGTTGGGAAACCTATGGTCTTTTTCCCTAAATTGCTTCTGCTTTATGATAAAACAGAATCACTTTCTATCATTTTTGCCTCTGGCTTCTGTTAGTTTCCTTCATTTTTTGAAAATTCTAAATAACTGATTTTTGAACCTGTGGAGTCAGGGTATACTAAAGAAATGTAACAGACCAATCAAGCATTCCCTTTAATCTCTTTTCCCTAGCATGGTAATATAATGGGCAGGCCTTAAAAGAAGAGGGAATTAAATGCACACAAGTGATAATCATCTATGAAGGAATACTATTTATAATGACTATCTTTAATGAATGTTTATCAATCTATTTGCTAGGTGATTTACAAGGATTAATGCACTTGGACTTTGTAAACTCCATGTAGCTAGCCCTATTAAAAACTTCATGTTGTAGATTGGAAGAGTCAAGTTCAATACCTTTCTGAGTTCATGCAGTCAATAAATATTGAAGCCAAGATTCATACTGGGCTCTCTTGGGCTCCAGATCTCAGTATCTCCTATGCTGCTCTGAGGGTGAAGGTGGACCCTTGCTCTTTACAATTTGGATCAATCCAATCAAGCCACATTTCAGGCTTTCTGTTATGAATAGTTCAGTACTGATGAAAAATGAGTAACTCCTCCTCCTTCTGAAGTTCTATATTACAGAAATAAATCAATGAAGTTGACGATCTCCTTAGTGCCTTTTTTTTTTTTAACCATAGTTGTACATGAGCTCACCAAAGAGAGACTGTGAGAAGGAAAGTGAGAAATAACCCCCAATGGAGGATGGCCATGCTGCAGTCCCTTCTCTTCCATTCTCCACCTGGGATTTTGGGCACACATGCATGCATTCACACGTACCTGGCATGATTTTCAATCTGCCAGGTCCAGGACTCAAACTGTGGTCATTTGTGTGGGAGTCCAGCACCTTAATCACTATGCTTATCTGCCAACCCCTCCTTAGTGACTTTTAAGATTGTTTTATTTCTCATTATTCCAGAAGCCATTATATGTTGTTCCCCTAGTGCAATGAAGAGGATAGGGAAGTTTGGGGTAAAAATGGTAGATTTCAAAACTTAACAACCTTCCCTAAAATTATAAAACTCATTGTGAGTCTAGATTTCCCTTTTAAAGATAACCTGGCTGGACCAGCAGGTGAATCAGAGGTTTAAGGTGGCTGGATCCAATAGCCAATAGGACAAGTCAAATCCTGGACCTAGTGGCTTGAAAAACATGCCAGGCACCTGCATGTGTATGCCTAAAATCATGAGAGGAGAATGGATGAGAAGGGATTACAGCATGGCCATTACTTCTGGAGATCCTTTCTCTCTCTCTCTCTCTGGCAAGTACATGTACCCTATAGCAAACTACAAAAATAACTAAATAAATAAAAAGTTAAGGTAACCTGATGTCCAGTCTCAGCAACAAGTGACTCCCAGGTCTCAGGAGCCTACTAGCCTGTGATTTAAATCTCTGGCTAATTTCAGTCTCGCTCCCTCCCTGCCCCCTGCCTCTGGCCAGAGGGCCAGAGAGAGAAAGTGGAAAAGCACTTCCCTTGGGGGATAGTCACATTGCAGTCCCTTTTTCTCCATTTCACCCTCCTCTTGGGATTTTGGGCATATTCACACAAGCCCTGTGTGTGTTTCAAACTACTGGGTCTGAGACCTGAACCTACAGTTGGCCATGGGGATCCAGCTGCCTTAACCACAGTGCCATGGACTGGCTCCCTTCTCTTTATTAACTGGTTGACTATCCTTATTTTATAGCCCACTGACAAAATATTCACAGGTAGGAAGGCTTCAAAGAAGAGAGTTAGAATTGTCCATTCCTGGGGAAATAGGACCTTTAGGGAAAGCATTGAGTAGCGTTCAGGATGCCATGCTGGTCTCTCTGTGGGGTGGGAAGCTTGTGAAGACCTGTGACAGAGTTGGGACTAGGTATGTCCAAAGGTTTCCAAGTCACTTAGGTTGTTGGCTTAGGACTGGAAGAGAGTTACAGAGGTGACGCCATTACCTGTGCTTTCAAGATGTCAAAGCCCTGAGCAGGGAGCCGCGTAACTTACCAAAGGTGATTCACAAGCTGTTGTGCATCATGGGGTTGTGTGTGTGGCTGAGGGCTGGGAGAAGCATCTGCAGTATTCTTGGGACCATAATAGCAGTGAGGTTAAGTCTTTCTGGGGCTCCTGTCGTTCAGTCATTTGTCTTGTGGAGGTGACTCTTGGCCACTTTTCATTTCTTTTTAACCAGAAAGTCTTATTATACCTCCTCTTGACTATTGATTACCTTGTGCAATGGGACTTCCCTTTACATTTAACTTGAAAATAGTATTTTCTCAATTTTATGCTTTCTGATTTCCATCCGCCCATTGCATCTCTCCCCATGTAGGTACTGCCTAAAGCATAAACAGCTGTTTTCTGGGTAATTTTCCACATTGCTGTTTGAACATTTAGCAGGAGTGAAGGGCTCTGGGAATGATTGCCCCAGCCTGAACCAGCCGTCCGTAGACACAACTACAATGGCAGCATAAAGATGAGCTGTTTAGGGAGTTCAGAGCTTAGTAATTGCAGAGAGCAATTTGCTTTCTCTCCTCACTACTGTCTGTCTAGAGACAATTGCAGAAACTTTTAGGAGCATCTGAGCGAAATTTCATGCTTGGAGTTGGAGATGATAAAGAAAAGGAAATGCAGTTTTGTTCACTTGTTAACTGATCCCCAACAGTTTAACTAAATATTTACCCAGTGAGGACTTAGGTAAATAATTCTGTTTATTTTTTTCCAGTTGGGTAGGACGTGAGGGTGCTTTAGACTCTTTCCTGGTACTGTCACTTCAAGGAAGACTTGCCAGGCCCTGAGGCAGGAGTATACCTCTGGGTGAAGGTGGCTCCTGTGACACTTGCCTCAGTTTCCCTTCTGTAGGCAAGGGCCAGAAAGTCTGAGCCCAGAATGAGGGCTGTGAGGCACAGGACACATAGTCTTGAGGCTGGGCCCTACTGTTTCCTGCCATAAACTTTAGGGCACAAATAATTTGCCCCATGACAGCTTGTGGGGCACTTGTTGGTCCTCAAAATGCTTAGGTGATGGAAGAGAGGGATCAGGACCTTGGAGACAATAGACAGAGGGCCTGCGGCAAAGCAGTCTGCAGGGCCACCTTACGAGTCGTCACTCTAGGTGGTACTCATTTTTCTTGTAAGTTAAAAGTCTATTTTTGTTAAGGAAGACACTCACACAGTGTAAATGTGAAGGTGTTAGGGAAATTCTCCAGCCACCTCCTGGCTTCCTTTAATAAACTCTTAGGCAGCACTTATCAATGTCTATTGAGCTGAATAGAATTTGTGTGACTTTTCCTCTGAAATACCTGTTTTCCACTATTACTGCATTTTGGAATAACGATGTCCACTAGTTGTATGTGGGACAATGATCTGTCTCTTTTCTTCCTGCAGAACGCTGTCCTAAGATGAGGGGTGGGTTTAGGTATTCTCAGTGACTAAGACTTGGTTCCTAAATTATTTTTTTATTATTATCATAATCTTGTTTATATTACATTGAATCACATATAACTTCACAGTGTATTACATTTCTTTTTCCAGAAGGAATACCTTTCTTTTTTTTTAATAATTATTTTATTTTTATTTATTCATTCTTTTTTTTTTTTTTAATTTGACCAGAGAGAGACAGAGGTTGACAGTGAGAGAGAGAGGAAGTGAGAAAGCAAGCCACCAGATTCAGGACTTGAACCCTGGTCAGCCATGTGGGAGTGTCCAGTGCCTTAATCACCACGCCACCTGCTGGTCCCATGAATATCTTTCATATCAGTCAATACAGAGACAATAAAATCCCCATCATCATCATCCAATAGCTTTTCATTTTTTTCAGATTATTATTATTATTCCAATTATTTTTTAAACATTTGATCACTGCCGGGAACCAGCAGTTAGCGTAATGGCTATGTCACTGGACTCCCACGTAGTCGACCGCGGTTCGTGTCCCGGACCTGGGGCTTAAAACTCACGCCGGGCGCGTGTGCCAAAAAAAAAAAAAAAAACATTTGATCACTGTTTATAATTTTGCTTGTAAAAAGACTTTACCCAACGGGAAATACTTCTCAGACCTGTCCAGTTGAGAATACTATATACGTCATCATCAACTGGTAATAAACCATATCTGAATCCCACTAATGTCATGGCTTTCTATTTGTTCTCTTGCTATCATTCTCCACACTCTTCTCTTCCACCCCGTTCCACACTGTCTTATCATTGCTAAGTATTTTCACTGCTTTTATGCCCTCCAATATTTTGACCTCTACCATAAAGTGCAGATAGTAGATATATATTAGGTGGATACATGCACTATCTTTCTTTCATATCCTGGCTTACCTCACTCAGCAATAGATCCTCCATATCCGACTACTTTCTATCACATTCCGGGGTCTCGTTTTTTTATAGCTGAGTAGTATTCCATAGAGTGTATGTGCCACACTTTTTCAATTCATTCATCTATTTGTGGGCATTTGGGTTGGTTCCATGTCTTAGCAATCGTAAATAAAGCTGCACTAAACATTATTGGTGCCAAAACTCTTGTCACCAGCTATTCCTACAATCTTTCCACTCTGTGATTCTGCACACCTGGACTCTGTTCTGCCTCCTTTAATTATGCCAGGTTGCAGCCTCACCTGGCTTTGGGGGTGGGTGCTCCTCCCTGGGAGGTAACAAGCAGGGCTGCTGCAGCCATGTGGGGCCTCAATAAGACACAGGAGGAGGGTGCCCTCACAACACCTCTGGGTGGTGATGCTGTGTGCACTGCAGAGGGGATTTCCATCCCACTACTTTCCTGACTTGGCACTCGTGTGTAGTGAGTGACCTGCACCAACATCCATAGCTGCCCTATGGACTCATGTATTAAGTCCATGGTCAGGGCAATACATAGATGTTCAACAAATGTTAGTATTTATATATTCTTTCTTATTCATAATATAAATTCATTCTTTGCTAATAGAGTTGTCAGATTTGGGACATTTTTGATGCTATGTGGTCTACTGGGAATTATCTGACCTGTGAAAACCGATGGGCCTAGCTAACTTTAGATCTTGACTGGCTTTGCCCTTTGACAGCCAGCTGCGTGCTCCAATTGTGTGACAAGCAAGTGTCAGGGCACAAGCAAGTACCCTGACACTTCAGCATCTCAATCCCTGTGTCTTTAAAATGAGATTAACTGTACTCACCACAGAACATTGGGAAGGGCATTAAGAGAAGTAGTCTGTTGGGCCAGATGGTAGCACTGCAGTAATGCAACCAGACTCACATGGCAGAAGTCCCAAGTTCATGTTCTGGAACCTCCCTGAGCACCATAGACATGTGTGCATACCCATGTTCTGTGCTAGCTGGGACTGGGGGTGCATCTTAATGTGAAGACCCTGTTGGGATTCCCAGTCTCTCTTTTTCTCTTCCTCTATTGTCTCTCTCATGGAATAAATAAATAAACTGAAAGGAGAGAGAGAGAGAGGGTGAGAGAGAGAAGCAGTCTGTTAGAGCAGCATTCACAAACTCAGTCTGCAGTTCAAATCTCTCCGAGGTCACTAGTTAGGAATGATTTTTACATTTTTAAAAGGGAGGTTGAAGAGAAAAGAAGAAGAAAAAGAGTGTGTGACAGTCTGTGTGTAGCCCACGAAACCTAAAACATTTACCATCTAGCCCTTTACAGAAAAAAATCTCATCCCCTTCTGGGGAGGCTGGAGCCCTACCTGGCACCGAGCAGCGGCTCTCAGGTAGCACTTTCCCTCTTACTCATCTTTCCTTGGGCTCTGTCCTAAGCATTTGATATGAAGGTTTCCATAACAAAGATCAGCCACAAAGGTCCAAGGGGGCCTAAAGTGAAGATCTGTTCATAATGGAAATTCGTAGCAGTGCTGTGTGCTGTATCTTTCCCACCTTTAAGTATAAAACTCTCTGAGGACCGCCTGTGCTTATACTTACCATAGGTATGAGCGGCTCTTGATAATTTCTAATAAATAATCATGTTTAAGCTGAGTATCAGTGGAACATTTTTTTTGACGATCTCTAAACTGGTTATTTATTTTCTTGGAGAAATATAACCCAAAATGGCTTGGTAATGAACTACCGCAGTTGTTACGAGACTTGTTCACATTACAGTGAGAAAGATTTATGTTCCCAGGTAGATTTTAGTTGTGAGAGATTCAAGAATAATGTGGCTCTCTAAAGAGCAGAGACAGTGTTAATAAGCAGAAGAGATCTGTGTTGCTATGGTTGAGTATGTGTTCATAATTTAATATTTTTCTCCAACTCTGTCATTCAGGCAGAATTGTTGTGTGGAAGAAGAATGCAAGGGTCAGCAGAAAGGCCAGCAGTGACCAAAATCAAATTTGCATCTCATTTCTAGTGAAGTGCACCCCAGGTTTCTTAATGCGTGTGTTCTCACACAAATGAGCACTGAGGAGTTGCCGGTGGTGGCTTGGCTGGTGGGCCAGGTCTAAGTTTGTACTGCTGCTTGGGGAAGGGGCACATTAGACTGCAGACTGGTGCACCTGGAAAGTCGTTCTTTATAAAATGCAAAATAACACTCCTCAGAACCTGTGTGGATGCTGTTCATCTTAGCAGTGCGACTCCTGCTATACCCTTTAATCCCAGCTCCATCTCCACCATAGCAGCCATGCAGAAGTCTAGTGTAATCATGAGGCTGGTTTGGGGTCAACTTCCCCTCTTCCTATGCCCTCATCCCAGGGCCTCCATCATAGTCTGTGTTGGCTCTGCCCCTACTTCCCTTCCCAAGGAGAAGTCACAATGGTGTTGGCAAACCCAGAGGAACTCACCAAACGTTTTGTGTGGGAGACTGAGGATGGGTCTTCTGGCACACACTCCACAGCAGACAATTCCAAACTTACACGGAGCATCTATTTTCTCCCCATATGCAGCCACTTTGCCATCTGAGGACCCTTCCCTTTTGCTGGCTTTCTCCTGACCCTGCTCTGGTGCAGCGATAAGCACAGTATATTTCTCCTTCCTCCTCCCTTCTTTCTCCAGAATGGGTCTCAGGATTTTGGTTCCTTTCCCCCTCCTTCTAAACTCTGGTATCACCCAGATTATAGACACAGAGATTCAGCTTCCAAGGCTTTTTCATAAGCTGCTCTTTTCCTTCAAAAGAATTACATTGCT
>NW_006160195.1:1289841-1354564 GCF_000334495.1 Tupaia belangeri chinensis | reverse complement strand
TCTTTCCCTTCAAAAGAATTACATTGCTAATTGCTAAGAGGAATATTCATTCTCTACATATCAGCTTTAATTCCAGTAACTTCTGAATTTCTATTGGTTGTTTAGGTCTGAGTGGGATCAGCGGAATTGATAGTCTAGAACTTCCACTTGGTAGAATCCTTAGCCAACTTGAAACACTAGGCTACTGTGGTGTATGGCAGGAGCTGAACTCCTGCAGCTGGACAGAGCTGTGTTTGAATGCCTTCTCTGCTGTTTTCTGACTGTGTGATCTGAAATGACCTCTCCGAGCTGTAACTTCCTCAGTTATAAAGCATATAAGCCACTCCATCCTTGCAGTCTTCATGATGATTGTGTAAGATAGTCTATGTGAAGAGCAAAGCACAGTGCTTGGCAGGTGGTGGATGTCAGTAAACATTCACTGGCTTTTGCTGTAGGTCAGACACAGGCTCAGTTGCTGTTCCAGAGCTTTCGTTAGAACATGACAGAATGCCACACCTTTCTGAGGATGTGGGTCCTCTGCTGCTCATGGGTCAATTTCACATGTATAGAAGAAATTAATTTCCCACCGACCATGCCTAGTTTCCTGATCACTGTATATCTTCGTGCAAGGCTATTTGCCCAATTATTTCATTCCCTTTCCCCTCTCTACTAGTTCTTAACCATCCTTGCCTTCCATCCTTTCCTGGACCAAGACTGACAGGTATGTCATTTGCTCATGGGGCAAAGACACTGGCAGGATTTAGGCTTGGATCCCTTATAAAATATGAGTGCTCAGGAGCTATACTAGTACTCTTCACCTGGCTCTGAAGGAAGGCCAAAGAGCATGTGTTGATGAGAAAAGTGAGGGAGAAGACCATAAGGGTATAGAAGTAGAGGCAGGAAGGGTAGAGTCTCACCAGGAGGTAGAGGCAGGAAGGGTAGAGTCTCTCAGGACTAGCCTTGCCCCAGTCAAAGCCAACCACTGTCAGGGAGCCCTGTCTCTGAGGAAAGGCAATCAGTGTCTTTGTGGACCTGGGTTTAATATTAAGAACCAAGCCTCATATCCTGCCCTGAGAATATTCACACACACCCGCATTTTCCAGAATGCAATGATCTGCATTTATCCAGAGCACAAGTGGTCTGAGGATCCAACATATGTACCTAGTAGTTATTGATACTTTTTAGGGCAGCTGAATGGAAAGTACCTGGGAAAGCATTGGGAAGTTAATGAGAAGTCTAGGGGTTTCAGAGACCTCCCTCAAAAAGGAGCTAAATCCCAGTATATCATTGGCTGGTCCCCTGTTTTGTTTGTTTATTTGTTTGATTTGTTTTTGTGTGTGTTTTTTTTTTGGGGGGGGGTGCTATTGGGCATGTGCGCTTGCCAGAAAGACAGAGACAGAGAGATAGAAAGCAAGAAATCACCCCCCTGGGGGATGGCCATGCTGCAATCCTTTCTCCTCCATTCTCCCCTGGGGATCTTGGGCACACATGCACATGCACCCAGCCTGAGTTTAAGCTACTGGGTTTGGGACTGGAACTGCAGTCGACTACATGGGAGTTCAGCAAAATAGCTATTATGCTAACTGCTGGTTCCTCCTGTTTTGATGGTTGATCTGACACTTGGCACTGCTCATTCAAAAGTAGGTGATATAGGTGACATCATAGTATTGGAAGAGGCTCATTCCCTATCTGTCAGGGACTTGAAGGATTAAGCTAAAGATTTCCTCTGGCTGTAACTATCTTGGGAGTACCTGGAAGCTGATGAAGGGACCTTTAATGGCTGACTTAGAATCTGGCAGGTCTTCCCTAAACAAAAAATTCTGTTTATGTTATCACCTTATTATGAAGGCATAACCTCCTTCCCACTAGGTCTGTTCCCACTTATAGCAGAATTTTAGGGTCCTTCAAGAACTGATGTAGACATTCCCAGCCAGGATGCCTGCAGACAGTTGGATGGACTACAGTGGCAGCCGATAGATAATGAGAAATCCATCACACGCACACGCTTGCTCGCAGCTCTGGATCACATGCATTAAGCTGTGAGTAATGTGATTACTTAAGTGGCATTTTATTTACACTTTTGCACAGAGCAGTAGCTACTGCTTTTCTAAACCAGTCATCACCCAGATTTGATTTCTTAAAAATCTCCTCAGAGTCAGGATGGCAGCATCACAAGTGTACTAATCCAGAAGAAACTAATGATACATTTTTAAAACTTATCAATTTTGAGCAGGGGATATACTGGAGTTAATTTAAAAATGTAGTTACCATTTCTTAGTGTATACTGTATGCTAGGCCTTTCACATATGATACATCGAGTCGTCAGGAAAGTCATGACTTATTTTTGCATAGAAAACCATAGAAAAATACATCATGACTTTCCTGACAGCCTAATAGTTTGTGACTGTGGTTTGTCCCCAGCAACACTCACTTTGAGGCTTGATCCCGGTGTGGTGGAGTTGAGAGTAGAACATTTAAAAGGTGGGACCCAATGGGAAGTCATGGTGGCTCCACTCTCATAGACAGATTGGTCTTATTCTTGTGGGACTGTGTGAGTTCTCACTCTCACAGGACTGGATTATGCACAGGTTAGTTACTGTGAGAGTGGATGGCTACAAAGCAAGGTTGCTTCCCATGCCTTGCTCATTTTCACATGTGCCTGTTTTGCCCTCCACTTCTCTGCCATCTTTGATGTAGTGTGAGTCTCACCAAAAGCCAATGATGCAGCCACCCAATCTTGAATTTCCTACTTTGCAGAACTGTGAACTAAATGTGCTTCTTTTCTTTATAAATTACCCTGTCTCAGGTGTTCTGTTATACCAACAGAAAATGGACTAAGCATATCTTGGGTTGTTGGAAAAGTCATGATGCATTTTTGCATGGAAAAAAAAGTATGTCATGAGTTTTCTGATAATTAATTACTATGGGACTTCAGAAAGTTTGTGGAAAAATAAAATTGAAGTTTGACTTTATTTTGATGTAAAAATTTTTTTAATTTGGAATTACATACATTTTTTCCATAATACTAATTTCCTGTGAAGTTTGTGAAGATCTCTTACATGTCTCAAATAATCTTCCAGTAACCCTGATACAGGGGGCACCATTTCCTTATTTTTAGATAATGAAACTTAAACTCAGAGTGGTTAAATTACTTGCGCAGAGTCACTTAGGCAGTGGTAGTGGCAATGTCGAGAATTTACCATGAAAAAACTGCCATAGGCATTTATATGTATTTTATATTTAGAAGCAGAACCATTGATTCCAGCTCCAAGCAAGGCTAAGAGCTGAGTTTTTGTTTTTGTTTTTGTTTTGTTTTGTTTTTGGTGGGGAGGGGATAGAAGAAGATAGGAGAAACAGTCATCTGAGGCTTTGACAGGCAATGTGAAAATAACCCATGTAGTATTATTCCCAAATAATTTCAGCAGGCAGTCCTGACAAGGTGCCTCTGATACTAGCTGTGATTTGTGTGTCCTGCTGGTAAATTAGATGAGGTATCTGAGCCTCGAATGCCTTATTAAATCGAACTGCAATTTGGGTTTGTTGCAGGAGCTGTCACCATCTTGTGGGTAAATGTGTGATTTCTGCTGTGAGCTCTGGGCCTTCCTCCAGCATGTTTCTGGAAGGGCCATGGGCTGCGTACTGGTAGGTAAGCTGAGGGTCACCCCCTGCTTACTTCAGATCTTTAATTTCTTTATAAGGTAGTAGAAATGCTAGCACGAAAGGAATAAATGAATAGGTGACACTATTTGCCATCTCAGAAACAGGCTCTATATAAGAGTTTGTTGTTCCCTTCAGCTGCCTATAAACATTCCTGGACTTTGTCCTTGGCACAGCCCAAGTAGCTCTTCATTCTAACTTCCCATGTCTGGAATGTAGGTATGTTTTTCAGAGTGTACGTGGTGTACATGGATCTTATGTTACAGAGCTTAGAGCTAAGGGAATTTATATTCAAATTACTTTTTTAGCACTTTGGGCTAGAGTTTATCTAAAAACATTGTTTTGATAGTCCTGTCTTTATTTTACCTGTCCTGAAGAACTTTACATAAATGGATGAGTGAGTAAATGAATGAATGAATAAGTAGACCTTGTGCAAATTCATGAAGTCATCCATATAAATGTTTAATTGAAAACAACAAAAAATTAGAAGTAGAACGAAATCCTTCATGTTTCTACAATCATAGATAACCATTTTTATCCTTTTGATTTTTTTTGTAGTCCTTTTCTGTGTTTTCTTATTTTCTTCTTACAGTGGTCATGTTTAAGAATAATGGGATTACCTGGAAAATGTGATTATGCACTGGACTAAATGAGAAGACCGACTTAAAAAAAATTTCTTCCATATGAGATAGATAGATAGAGAGAGAGACAGACAGACAGACAGACAGACATGAGTTCCTGTCACCTCTAGCAGGGTGTTCATACCATGATCCACCCCCACCCTCATCCAATCTAGATCTTAGGTGTGTACACAGGGCCTCAGGATATGAACCCGGGACCTTTCCATGTGAGTTCAGCATTTCTGGGTGTCATGTTACTAATGTGCCACCAGAGAGTCCTGAGAAAATCAGTTATAATAAGCAGGAGAAAACACTAGTCCTGTGTAGTCACGTTGTCTTGACTTCAACCATGCTGGTGGACATGGATGCCCTTCTTTCTCTGCAGGGCTTTGAGTCCTAGGAGGGAGGAGGGCCTTTGAGCACTGAGAGGATGTGTTTATGGGGGAGACAAAGTAGTCACTGTTGTATCTTTGGTCCTCCTTTTTGCTTCTTGGTGTTCTGTTTTCTTCACTTGTCTTCTTATGTGACTTTCCTCTAAGTCTTCAACTTGCAGTAGAAGGGCATTTGGTTAAAAAAATTTGGTCTTATAAATTTGTTCAAGAGATTCTATCTCAGTGGTGTTGACATCATGTGAAAAACCCAAGTAAAATCTTTCTTTATAAGTTATTTAACAGGAAAGAGATTTTAAAGATCTAGGACATAATTACTTCTTGTGTTCACAGGAGATTCTTAAAATTTGAAAGTAAAAATAAAAAAGCAAAAGCAGTTTATTTCTTTAGTCCACCTTGGATTCTTCCAATATGTTCTAATCCTTGCTAATCTCTGAAAATTATTCCAACTTTACTGACACAAAGCTTTCAGGCATATGTGATTTATTATTTGACATATTTAGAATCTAAAAATTTTAGAATAGGAAGGGACTTTCATTGTTATTAACATTCCTATTATTCCCCAAGTAATAAATGAAATGAAAACATAAAAAAATAAACATATTACATGGATTCTGCCAGCTGACTGCTCCTTCATGAGAAATAAATATGTCCTTATTAATGTACATTTTGTTATTGTATAAATGAGTCTGCCTGATACCCTGAGGGTTTTTATTTTAAAAAAATATGGGAACCAGGGTACCCTGGCTGCTCATCCCTTCTTATTTCTGCCCCGAGTAAATGAGAGTGGTTTGAGTAGGAACAAGAAGTCACTAGTTGTTACCACTCCTCCAGGGCTCTGGTTTCCAGAGTGTGGTCATGTTCCCAGGGAGCTCACTTCCAGAGAGAAAGATATTTATTTATTATTTAATAAACAGAAATACATCTCTTCAGGAGGGAGGAAGGGGAAAGCAGACAGGCTGGTGGCTCTAATTGTGTTTCTTAATGGCTCATATGTGTTCTTAACAGGTGACATGGGGACTTTCATTGATGAGGTTGGAATGGCCAGGCTGTGGCTTTTGTCTTGTCCCTGAGGCAACTCAGTGTGGTTCCTTTGGACATGTCATTTCTCAGCCTTTTTCTAAAGTAGGCTGATTATAATTATCATCAGATATGCATTATCCCCAATACCCATCCACAGGAGCTATAGAGCTTCCTATTCCCAGAGCCCAGGACAGACTGACAGGTGTGTGAGACACTACAGAGTTGGCAAGTGGCTCCTGTTGTCTCTTCTCTGTCATTGCATCTGCGCTCAGGTATCATTGCTTTTTACCTGAACTGAGAGTTACTGCAGCCAGGACCTTGAAGGAAAATGACTTATCCTTCAAGGTCCAGCTTGAGTTCCCCTTTCTCAGTAGAGTCTACTCTGGATCCCTTGAGTAATTGGTGGCTCCCCCCTCAACGTTCCTATAGCTTTGTTGTTGTTTTGTTTTGTTAAGATCACATGACCAGGTAGTATTATGCTTCATCTGCTTACATTCCTGGCTCCCTCTCTTTTAGCTAGACTGTAAGATTCATGAGAGTAAGGGTTGGTTATTAGTCATAGCTGTTTTCTGGCTTATCATAAGGTCAGATATGTAGCAAAATCTTTATTAGTATGATTGTGCACATATAGAATGAACTTCTTGACTGGTATCCTGTCCCACCTGCTGAGAATACTTAAGAAAATATTATCTTGATGGGGTCACCTTCCAATTAAGCCTTCTGGCAAGTCGTCAGTGCCTACAGATTAGATCTGGATATCTCTTTTTTAAATTAATTTATTTATTATCATCATAATCTTGTTTACATTCCATTGAATCACATATAGCTTCACAGTGTATTACATTTCTTTTTCCAGAAGGAACACCATGCATATCAGTCAATACAGAGACATTAAAATCCCCATTTCATCATCCAATAACTTTTTATTATTTTTCCCAAGCATCATTATCAGTATTATTCCAATTATTTTTTTAAACAGTCAGTCACTATTTCTCATTTTGCTTGTAAAAGATCTAGATATCTCATCAGGCAACAAGGTCCTTGAGACTCTGGCCCCAGCTTTCTTTCTAGCCTTAACTTACTCTGCCTCTGTGGGTGCCTCAGAGCCTAAACTAGCCTGAGGGGTCATAAAAATGCCCTTGGAGGAGGGTGACTAGTACATGGATCCTTCTGATCACAGGGCTGGACTACATTGTTCTTGGCATGAAGACAGTTCTCTTGTAGGCAATCTGGGCTCTCAGTCTTGCTCATATGACATAAGCATATCATCTCTCTGTCCAAAGGGGTCAGGTGATCAAGTCCCCAAGTTGGAGCCTGGGTGAAGTGCTGGTGGTCATATCTATAAGTCTCTGGAGTCTTATCAGGCATCTTTTTGGCAGCACTAGGGCTGAGAGACTGTGTTACATCCATTACTGAGTTTCTGATGCTTGGTAGGCCATATAAAAGCATAACACAAGTTTCCATGTCCAGTTTTCACTGGACCCAGCAACCTTTGGGAGTGTAGGTCCTGTGGAGAGTCTTGGTCAATCTCAGAAGATTGTTCTACCTACGTAGTGGCTATTCCTCAGAGAAAGGATACTCACTCTTACCCCTTGAAGCCTTGTTAGTAACTGTTTAAGTGAACTGTACTTTCATTTTTGGCAGACTTGTCTAGTCTAGTAACCTCTTACTATGGAGGGGAGATGCCACTTCAGAACTTGTAAATTTAAAATGAGAACCCTTAGATCTTGATCATGACACTCTGGGCTTGGAGTAGACAAAAGGCCTTATTTCTGGTATTTCGGTCAGGAGCATCTGCTGTGTATACGTGGTCCGTGGGCTGGAGCCTCAGAATGCAGGGGGGGGGGTCTAGTATGATGCCAGCCAGGACAGTTTTAGGGAGTCTTTATTGCTACCCTTCCCAGATGTTTCTTCAAAGAGAAGAGGCTGAATGGCAGGGCAGGGAGGAACTGTAGCAGCCTGAACTCTGTTGCTAATGAAAATTTCATGCAAAGTCTGTGACCATAGGTTTCCAGAGAGATGGCTGGTGCCAAAGGCCACCAGATCCTCTGCACAGTTCTTTGCTGTCAATGTTGCATGTTGCACTTTGAACTGTGCTCCTGGGAGTGCTGGTGGCAGACAGGTATGAGCACTCAAACCAGAGCTCACAAAGGCAGGAGACTCCTGCCCTGGAGGCTGGTTCATCAGAACTGAAGATTATAATTCTGCCCAGGAAGCTATCTTGGGAGGCTGAACCTGAGGAGGAGTGGATCCAGAAGTCAGGGTGTCCTGCTTGCTTTCCTGGAGCCCGGTACACAAGAGATGGATTCGCCTATGGGACCAGTATTTCTATCCTCCATTTCACAGGTGGGAAAGCTGAGGCTTTACCTACATTAAGGGTCCTGGTAATAGTAGTGTGAGCCTCTTGGGAACCTCTGGTCTATGTGCTCATCTCCTGTCCCCTGGTATCTCCTGTAAGCCTCATGGTTCATCTCTACAGAGCAGCCAGCTTCATCCTCTCTCCCCAGGGCCTCGGTCCTCACAACCCTCTGTGCCCCTCCTTTCACACTGTGCTCTTGAGGACGTGATATGTGTGAGTAGAGGATGATCTTAAGAGTCAGGCAAAAAACTGAGTTCAAATCCTGGTTCTACTTCTTACTAGCTCTGTGCCCTTGTGTAGTAACATCTTTTTAAGCTTCAGTTTCTCAACTATTGGGTTGTTGGAAATGTCATGTGACATTTTTGCATAGAAAGACAGAAAAATATGTCATGACTTTTCCAACAATCCACTATAACATGGAACTGCTGATGGTTCCTGTCTCCCATAGTTAAGGGTTAAATGAGGTAAATCAGGCTTGACAGGTTCACATCCTGGGACTTCTTTGGGAATGCTGGCTGTATGTGTGCCAATGATCCAGGGCTGGCTGAAGCTGAGTGATTGTAGCATCAACAACATGTTGGGGGAGCTGTCTCTTTGTCTCTCTCTCTCTCTCTTTCTCACACACACACACATACACACACATGCACACTCACACACACACACTCATTCACTGAAGAAAGAAAGAAACAAAAACTTAAAAACAAAGCAGACAAAATCCAGCAGAGGCGAACTGTCTTTATTCATTCAGTGGATGTTTATCGAGTACCTGCTGCACAACAGGTGCTCTGCTGGGCCCTTGAGGTTCAGTGGTGAAGCTGCCCAGCCCCAGGCCCTGGGCATGTTGTCTGTGTCCTTGGGCTGAGGAACAGTAACCAGCTGCTGCGGCAGCATTGGTGAGCAGGCAGTGCTCTGTTGGGAATGACACAGGGGGCTGTAGACCACATAGCACAGATGCCTCAGGTGCAGAGGGATAGGGGGCAGGGAAGGATTCTCATAAGAAGTAGTGCCTAAACTGGGATTTGATAGAGCTGTAATTGTTAAGCAAAGAGGGATAAAGAAGAGTGTTTTAGGAAGAGAGGGAACAAATAGGCTTAAGAATGCATGGGCTATGGAATAAGGACTGAAAAATAGTTGGGTGATGATGGGAAGGAATCATGTGACCTGGAGTATGGCTATAGGCTGTAGGTTCAGTGGGGTTTGGGGCTCAGAGGGTCCTGTAAACTGCACTAGTGGGTTTGGCCTTAATCTGGAGCCACTCCAGTTCTTTAAGCAGGGGAATGATGGGGCCAGAATGTCCTTTTAGAAGGTCACTGTGAAGTGAAAGTGCTCAGGGAGACAGGGAGGCTGGTTAGAATAGTGGCAGTGATACAAGGAGAAACCATGGAGGCTGAAATGAGGGAGAGGCTGTGTTGATGCAGAGAAGCATGGGGACCAGAGAGAGATCTAGGTGTGACAACAGAGAGGACATGGTTGTTGCCTAAATGGCAAAGGAAAGGGAAAGGGAGGAGTCTAATCTGCAGTCTGGGTTCCTGCCTGGGCAGCTGAGTGGACAGCCAGGTGGGATAGGTACTATGTACAGAGATGGGGATGCCTTCAAGGGGAAGACTCTGAAAATACAAGAGGGAAATCACTTTGGAAAGCTCCAGAAGCTGGGGAAGAAGGCCTCTGGTGTGCTGGACCTGGTTTGCCCTTCATAGCATGGCTGGCTTTCCCTTGGTCCTCAGTCACTGGGATTGAGTTTCTTGTGGCTTCCTTTAGCCCAAATAGAGGCTGCACAGCTTGAAAATAATATCACTGTGGAGGTCATCCCTCAGGCCACTGAGTCTATACTTCAGGGTAGGACCAGGCTTCAGGGTTTGAAAAGCTCTAAACCTTGCCTCAGTGGTCAGCCCCTTAGGATGAGACTATGAGGTTGGCACCTTCCAGAGAGGACAAGTGGAAAGGAGGGGGTGAGCTGATAGTTAATAGTTATTCTGTTCTCCAAAATGTAGCATTTGGATGTTCACAGAGGCCTGCCTGCTATTGAGGGGGTGGGTATGGGAAGGTGGTATTTTCAGAAAGACGGTGAGACCAAGTTAATTTGGAATTTGTGATACTTGGACAAGGCTGGGCCTCCAGCCAGTATAATTTGCACTTTCTGGGAAATAAAGGTTTACATGCTCCAAGCTGCATGGTAGCAAGGGCCTTTTTTGGTGTGCCAATGAGACGAACCCTTTCAGGTTTCCCCATCTGTTTTGTACATGTAAATAGATGGTTACAAAGAAATGTGACCTGTTCAGAGCAGGCCCAGCCCCCTTATCATGATATAGTTCATCATAATTGAAGCTTTGATTATTCTGTTTATGTTTATATGATCTTTAATACACTACAGTGATTCAAAACACTATCCTTGATGCACAAAATATCCCAAAGGTGTATTATCTTGTTTTAATGACTGGATCTGTTTAATAGGTGGGTCATTGAATCTGAAAAAGTATGAGTCTGACCTTTAAACAGAAAGATGCCTGCAACTCACTTTTTCAGATTTTGTTGCATGTTTTCCTAAACCACTCTTCATATGTGAGACTAATGAAATTATATACATTTAAACTATTTCATAATTAATTTTCCCAGCTGCAATTGATCTCTCTTCACTTGGGCCTAATTGATAAGATTCAAATGTGCAAGAGTCACACTGTTGAAATTTTGAACAGCAATATTTATACAAAGCCAAATGTTTCCCTCAATTTTCTTGGGCTAACACACTATCGTAAGCCTCTGGAAATGGACATGGACATGTGTATATTTTATATCATTTACGTGTCAGATAATATTGGGTCGTCAGGAAAAGTCATGAGATATTTTTCTATGCAAAACCAATGTATCAGGCACTTTGCATCATTATGAGTCATTGGGACCATCCTTCAAGGTAGGTGTAAGTGGTCTGTTGTTTTATGAAGAAGGATACTGACTCAGAGAAGTTGAGTGAATGGTGTAAGGCCACACAACTGGTGAGTGCTAGAGTCAGAATTTAAACCCACATCAGCTTCAAAGCCTGCTCTGTCCAGAGGATCTTTGCTCCCTTTGACTTGTGATACTGACCACCTCTCTCCTTCCCCATATTCAGAAGGTGGTTCCAGTTAGCTCAGACTACTTGATAATTTTGCTAAAGAAGTCGAGTGCGTGGGTGGTTTTGAGTCTGGGGAGACGTTCTTTGTCTTAATCAGAGTACAAATGGGGTATAGCATATCCATTCATATCCCTAGAAGAAAAATCCAAGTGCAGAGTGTATTTTGGGGAAGAAACCTCAGACTCAGTTTTTCTTTCTGGGAAAAGGACACATCAATAGGTCATTTCCCTCCATCCCAGCTTGAATGGACTGATGGAGGCAGACAGAGTCTCCAGGAAGGGGGAACTCTTTATGGTGGTTATAACCCTTTAATCAGCTGGAGGGGCCCTAACAGTCCTTTTCATTCTACATATTTCTAAGAACGATAAAGCCTTATCTTTCTCAAGTCTGAGCCCCCCACTTTCAAACTATTTTGAAGCTGCAAAAGAATTTCTTTGCAGCAATGTAGAAGGTCTATTACTCTTGGTCTCTGATGTCATCTTGGGATTTTTATTGAATTTTGCCCTTTGGACCAATGTCACAGGCAATTATTCATTTGGAATTCTTGTAGCTAGTCATGATGGCTGAGTGTTTGGATTTAATCATGATTTTTCTAGCTGTTCAACAGTAATGACATAGCTCAGTAGAGCTTAGGCAGACTTCTCCCTACTTAATTTATTCCACCACAGAACCTCATGTCCTTTCCCATGAACTTAGTAAATGATGGGACCTTTTCAGAGAAATAATGGTAGGTGACTTAAGAGAAAATATCTGGCAATGATCTTTTTAATGTTATGATAATTTGAAATTTTGATGCAATGATCAAATGTTTACATTCCTTCCTATTGTTTGATGTATTCTTTTATTTTTTTCCCCCTCATTTATAATGCTTTCGTGCTCAGGAAGTTGAGGTAGGTTTTTGACTTTTCAACTGTATGTAGACCTAGCATCAAAATAGTTGCCGAATAAAATGTAAATTTCATTCTAAATCCTAAATCTCAGCGGTAAATATTTGTTTTAGTTCAGTGAACCAGTACCACACATTTATTTTTCATTGGTATATCCAGGGGATGCAATTCATCAAATGCATATAAACAGTCCATTTGCTGCTTTATCTTTTCTCATTAGTTACAGTACAAGTATGATTGTCAGTTATTATCTGTGTTTTACTGGTGGGTTATTTATTGAAAGAGCAGAGCAACTGACATTGTTATTTTCTAAATCATTTTGTCTAAGGCCTGCAGGACTTTAAACCAAATGTCAGACCAATTTATCAAAGAATCGCTCTATTCAGGATGAAAGTGATTTAGAGTGTGTATAAACATACACCCACCTGTGCTTACACACACCAGTAACAATAATGGGAATTTCACAGGGATACAGAGATGTTAATAAAGCTGGAACAGCTCACTTATATTTTATGTAATTCAGGAAGGATTTATTGTGTGCTGTGACAGGTAAGACCCACTCCTGCTTAGTAGCCCAGGTCCAGGTGTATGGGGGTAATGTGTGCACATGAAAAGGCACTGATGCAACCACTCTCAGTCCCTGGTGTGCAGGATTCTCATGAGCACTGTCTGTGGGTAGAAGGCTAACAGGCCTTAGGTGGGGCCAGTTAGTTTATTGGGCCTCTTCATTCAGAAGGATTGTAACTGGGGTGCCTCAGAGATTGGGAGGGAAGGGGATGGATGGGGCCTGCTTGAGAGGACATAGCACGTTGCTTGTTCAGAGAGGTGAACTGAAACAGCTCAGAGGTGAGGTGGTTACATGGAAAACTAGCTCCTCAACAAAAGGAGTGTTTTGTGGCATACAGTAGCTTGATTAGCGGATTTCTATTGCACACAAATTACTGGAAAATGTCACATTTTGTAGCTGATACACTTACATAAAGTTGTTTCAAAATTTAACTCTTCTGGTGACTTTTATTATTTTAGGGACACTTACCTCACCCCCAAACTGCCCTTCTTACTATTCTTCCCAGTCAAATAGCGAGAAAATGAAGTAGTTTACACTGAATCCCTTTGAGAGCAGTTTGGCTATGGTCCCTTTATTGATCTCTTTCTAAAGGGCTTGGGCTAGAGTGGCATCTGCCTCCATCTGGGATCTACAGTCAGCTGGAGTTCACTTGACCCTTTAAGGAAGGGCTTGTCCCTTTTGTGACGTCATGGGCCCACAGACCAGCCCAAAGTGGCAACCTGCTCTGCTTCACCTGGGTTCCTTCTGTTCTCTCTGTTGTTCCCTACTGGCCAAACAAACAAGGTTCCCATTTATTTTCTAGGCTGGTAATTTATGTCATCTCAGGTAATCTTAGATGAAACTACAGGGCTCACACAGCTTAGCTAAAATATGTATAAGGGAGAAACTATCTGTTTCATATGAGCTAAACGTCTTTGATCAAAAGCATCTGAAACTGTGGTATATAATAAATTACATCATCTTGTTCATAACTGAGAGTCAAAGCAGTTGGGTTTCTATCTGGTTCTGCCTCCCCATCTCTCCCTCAGACGGTTCTGCCATTCTTTGGAGCTGAAATGGCCACCTCTTGAAAGGCAAATCTCTGGGGGAATATTTGAGGTAAATTGTGTCTGCCAATTTTGGACTGTGGCACAGTGAAAGAAAATTCAATCACTGAAATGGGCTGAAAACTGTAGACTTCCCAGTTCATTATGATCATCCATAATGAAGAGACTTAATCACCCAAATTATAGCAGGAATATTTTGGCATCATTTCATGTTAGATAGGCTTAAAGATTTCATTGGAAAATGCATTATAGAGCAGATAGTTCTTGGCATGCATATATTGATATATGTATTCATGTTTATTAAATATATTTTAAAATACATCTATGAATATATATTTTATATAATATGTGATATTTATTAAGCAGATTTCCTTTTCCATGAATGCTTATTAGGACAGACTATCTCTAAAGTAGTTAATAAACCCAGAGTTAAACTCCTTTACGTCTGCCACTGGGTGCTCATAATTTCACAGGATCTAGTACTGTATTAGTGGGGTAATTAGTGAGAAAATGGAGTTTTACTAATGTTTATCAGCTAAAAATGATTTAAAAATTAATGCCATAGTTGCTACTATTCTTTAATTCTTCCTCAACCACCAGCCCCACAACCTTCTGCTTCATTCTAAACATGTAATCATTTGTCACTTCTTACTATGGTCTTTATGATGACTTTTTATGCTATTTCATACTGCCTTGGGATACTTTCATAATTTCAGATATAAATCCATATGCTAAAGTTTGAGCCTCTGTTTAAATTTATAGGTTTTCTCAGATTTTAACAGTCCCTAAAAAAGAGTTGGATAATTTTTATTTATGAAATGGTAAGATAGAATGCCTTCTCTCATATGAGTTGGTTAGAATTTAGAGAAGCCTGTTCTCTACCCTGTCCAGTAGAGTCTTGACATATTTATACTCTACAATGTAGGCCATAAAATATACATGTTAATAACGCTGCCATCTTTCATTCCTCAACCTGTATAATTCATTAATAGGGATTACTGAATTTAATAAATGACTATATTTAGATTGCATATTTTTATTCAGGTTTATGTTTTTAAAATTAACTATTGGGATACTTGAAAGGCATATTTTGTTTTTAAAGCATCTTCATTAGATGATAAAATTACCAGTCAAGATGCCAACTCAGGCACATATGCCTCACTTGACGAGTTCAATCTATCCAATATATCTTTCACCACAACCTGACTTTTTAACAGGCCATACTTTTGTCAGACCAGAAGAAAGATCAAAAGTGAGGGTTCTTAAAGTTCTGCACTTGGCTGATATCTGGACAGGTTCTATGGCTTGTGCAGCAGGAGCACAGTTTCACATAATGTAGCATTGGGGTGGCAAGGTGACAGACACACTACTTCCCCTGGTAGGAGCTGGTAGGTCTGTCAACAAACAGCACAATGTGTCTTGGCTCTGTTTAGAAAAATGTGAAACATACACCATGTTTTCATTTAAATAGAAAATGAGATACAAGAAGAGCTTGTTGGTGCCACCTGGGTCTTAGGCACTAGAGGAATGACCAGCCCTGTTAGTAGTAGAGTGTTGGTTCAGGACCACGGATAGCACCCTTAAGTCTTTTGAGCATCCTGATTAAGAGTCACTCAGGGATGAATGGATGGTAAGGGGTCAAGCTCCAGAAACTTCCTTTTGTCTTTTTTCTTTTCCACATGGTTTTGGATGCTGCCTTACCAGAAATTCCTTCTAAAAGTAACTTTGCTTAGACTTACCATGTGTGAAGGCCTTGGGACCTGGCTAGTCAAATATGGAAGAGTGTTCAAGTGCCCTGGCATCTCACACTCTTACCTAGACAGCAGCAAAAGCTGCTAAGAAACTTCCTCCCCTGTGCTCATTGACCATCCCCCAGGGGGCTCTGGTGCCTAGAGTACTTCACACATGTTCATGATCTTGGCTCTAAGATGAGTTCTCTCTCTCAGCTATAGCCAAAGCAGTGGCATCACAAGACTTCAGATCCTGTATCATTGGTCATTTGACATCCACTTTCTTAAAGCAGGGCAAAAGCAATCAGATACAGAGAATAATTTTCCTTCCTGCCTGGCCCTGCTGGGCAAGGGGCTGTTTGAAGGACTCATTTTGCATAATGAGTTTTCACTCAAGGTGTACTTTCACATTTTGCAGCAATTAGGCAGTATTGTTACGTGTGCAATGAGTTTGAAATATTTCAATGCAGATATCTGCTTTTAGAGGCTTTATATTTAAAGCTATGATTTTTCTCCAAGAAATATGTAAAAATGGCAATTATAGTTAACCTGGAAAAGTGACAAGGTCCAGAAGAATATCTCAGATTTCATTTAACTTAGAAAATATGTTGAAAACATTAGGGAATATTCAGTTTTTGAGACTTGATAAAATCTTTCTTCGACATCAAAGAGAACGTGACATGTGAAATGAAAGGAACTTATCTTTGACTCTAGTCCTTCTCTGCTGGACACCCATCCTAAGCTCCCAAGGACTTTTGTGTGTTAGATCAGCATATTCAAGTAGACAATAATGTGACAAGGTTCCATATTGCCATGGAACATGATGCCAGAGGGGAGTGAGGAACTAGAGTTAGAAGGATGAAGGTTTGTTACTTTTTCCCTCTAGTAATGAGAATGAGTTCATCCTAGGTTATCTCTTACCCTGCCCTTGTGAATAGCAGAATCTTCTGGTAACATGGTTGTCTAAGCCTACATTGATCATCAAACTGAGAAATTGGATTCTAAATTTCTTACCAACCATCCAGCCCTTTACTTAAAAATCATTTAGCACTGGCTGCTGAATTTCAGACAACACAATTCCAAAAGATTAAGATTGAATTTAAAATACTAGATTGAGAGAGATATTGCAGAGAAATTGTTTCAAATTTTCTCAATGATATTTCATGCTGTAGATCCTAAAGACTTTTAACCAGGTAGGTGAGAAGGCCAATTAGACCATAAAATTAGAGCCAGAGCAAAGTGGGCCAATTCCTTGGTGTTAAAAATAATTTAATGTAGAATCCCCAGGATCCCGAGGAACCTGTTCATGTTTATTCATGCTCTGGAAAATGGAATCACTGGCCATGGAGCAATATGTTCTGATTTTACTCTAAATCCAGTTTCCTAAAATCTATTTAAGGGCTTAGGTGAACTCAACAAGGATCTAATAAAGCCAGGTAATTGAACAACACAGAGGCCGATCAAATTCACAGGAGATTGTGTTGGAGAGAAACTGCAGCAGGAGACAGCATGGACAATAATTCAAACTAATTGTGCACTTTGATGTAAATTAACTTCTCTAGAAGAGAAATTGCCTCATTTTGGACAGCTTTCTGAAACTTTCTTCACATGCAGAGTACCTGCCCAAAACACACACTGCAAATAAATTAGATATTAAGTACAAAAAGGTAAAAACCTTCAAAATGGTGTGAGGATGATGGGCCTGGGTGACACCTCTGTACTTGCGAACTGTTTGATTTTGCTAGCAGAGTGGGTAAACCAGGGGACATTGGTAGTCAATGAGCACTGCGAGAGAAGGTAATGAACAGAGGCTATTGGAAAGGAAAGGGTTATGGTGGGGTATGTAATATAACTATGAAGAAGTGAGTGACCTAAACCCTTGCAATTTCAAAGTAATGAGGTGTCTAGCCTTGGAGTATAAATTGATGGAAACTATATGCAAGAGAGACTTGATTATGAACAGACCAGATTGACCAGCCTTTTTTCAATTTGTCATACCCTGAACAAATGGTCCTCCGCTAAATGCATGCCTGTGGTTAATGCTAACATTTGAATGGCCTTATGTTTTTGTGTTTTGTAAGTGTTGGAAAACTGAATCTGTGCACCACAAGATACACATCTCCATGTAAAAGAAATGTTGACAGTTGAATTATCAGCTGTTACAAACACAGAGGCTTAACCATGAGTGAGAGCAGCGAGGCATCACTTAGAGTATAATTGATAACAAACACACCTTGCACTTAGAAGGTAGCTGGGTTTATATGTCAAACCAAGAAGAGCAGTACTGTTTCCATACTGGGCTAAAGTGTTTTTAGTATTCCTGGTGTTTAGTACATACGGTTTGAAAGACAATAATTTGAAGAGTAAATTGATATTTTTGATTGCATGTTAATGCCTGTTTTGGGAAAGATTTCTAAGCTGTTAGTGTTTTCCTTTGTGTTTAGGGAAGTGGGAAGAAAGGCGGATTTTTATACAGTTATGTGAGAAGCTTCCTAAAATCTAACCTTTGTTTTCTTTTTTTTTTTTTTCTTATATAGGATGATTATTTCAGAAACTGGAATCCCAACAAACCCTTTGACCAAGGTAAAGGATGCAATATTTTTTTGCTGTATAGTCTTTGGGAAATGCTGTCTCATTTTTCCTTCCTTGCATGCTGAGTTAACGTCTCTACAGGGACCATCTAGCTGTCTTATCTTATTGACTTTGGGGACTGAATTGATGGGGAGTAGGATAAATTCTTTTATCAAATTGGTTATCTATTTGAGGCTACATCTATTGATAGAAAAAAAAAAACAGATTTAAACTTTTTTTTTTTGTAATTTAACTGACCAGCACAATCATTAATTGTTTTTTTTGTTCTTTTAAAAACAACAGGAAACAAATATAGTCGTGAGTTAGTATCTTAACAACAGGGATAACATTCTGAGAAACATGTGACTGGGTAATTTTATGGTCGTGAGAACATCACAGAGTACACTTACATACACCCTGGGGTGAGGTAGCTTACTGCACAGCCGAGCTATGTGGTATAGCCAGTTAGGATTTTACAGGACCATGGTAGTGCATGTGTGTTCTAATGTGACCAAAATCAAGACCGGTAGTGTGGTTTTCAGACCAATTTTGGGGAATTGTGGGTCTCAATCCAGTGCTTTTATTCATGGACCATGGAGATGCTCCCCAATTCACATGAGTCATCGAAATGAAATTTTCTTTTTAGGAAAACATTAATCACAGGAGACTTTGAAGGGCACCAATACTTCATTTGTTAAGTTGCTTCTTCATGGTTTCTGAATAGAAGCTTGTGTCATAGTCAGCTCACTCATCACCAGGTGTAAGTCTGGTCCACTGGGGGCACTTTCCACCCACCCTAGCAAACCCAGAGCCAGTCTCATGATGGCTAGTATAAATCACTAACAATGTGCTCCTGTGAGTTATTTAAGATGCAAGGAGGACCCGCCATGAATCACATCCCTATTCCATTGTTCCATTTGTGGCTGCTATTGGCATAGACCCTGCTGCTGAAAATGATCATAGACTGGACTTCAAGTACATATGTGTGATTCATGCTAAAACTTAGGGAAAAATACTACTGACACATCTCAGAGGATTCACACTTCTGAGAATCAGCTTCAGTTCTGTTTCAATGTGATCATGATGATCAACTTTGCATAAAGAAATCCAGGGAGGCATTGACACATAATGGGCTGGAAGGTGCCCCTTTCTGCTCTCTGTTTTGTTACTTCAGTGACTCACTTCTTTTGGCCTCTGGTTTTCTTATTAGCAAAATTTGCATTAGCTCATGCCTTGAAACAGTGTAATGTTCAATTCATTCATGTTTGCAGCCTTCTATTCATTTATTTTTCAAACATTTATTGAGCTTCCACTGTATGCACAAGCTCCAAGCCAGGTGCTGGGGAGAGAGCAAAAAGACCATAAAACCTATGAGGGTGGGGGATAGGGAGATACCTCAGCCTACAATTGTAGTGGGATATGCTGGTGGCTGTGATGCAGGTGAATTTACATGAGAATTTCCATGCATAAGTGTATATGTAGGAGCAAGGTATCTGGCCACCTGTCTTTGGAGGCTCCGTCTGGGCTATACACATTGTAGCAACCTTCTAAGGCCTCCCTCCTTTATGATTCTAATAATAACTGAGTCATCACAATATTTCACGTTAAAGTATATGAATATGTTTGTAATTTGGTTTATAAATTTCCCATCAAAAGATCAACTATCTTTCTTTTGTATTTAGAACATAATGAAAACATTTTCTCACCATTTTTAAGTAGCAATGATTTGCATTTCCTAATCTGAAGCTGCTCTGACATCCTGACTCCACTGCTTCCTGCTCTACAGCTTTCACTACTGACTCCCGTGGGCTCTTGAGGCACGTGTTAGACACATCCTCCTCTGCTGGAAATCCTTGGGGCAATGTCAGGGGCTGAATCTTTACCAGATGTTCGACTGCTTTCACTTTCAGATTCACTGAAGGGACGTTGTTAAGAACTTGAGGGGTGTGTGTTTGTTCTAATCCAAGCATCTTCATTATACCTTTTTCTCAATATGGATGCCTTTTTGTACTTTCTATTCTGGTAAAAATATGCAGTTTATGAGGGTGCTGTGGATCCCTGCCATACTTTTTATTATCTGCAGGTGAAGGCTGAAACACTTTATCTGGTATTCTTGACCTGGTAAATTTGCAATGTGTATGCATGGGAGACTCCATGACTTTTGCCACTGTCTGTAGTCTGTCTGGAGTCCTCTGAACTACTGAATGCAAAATCTCTGCCATAAATGTAGCAACTGTTCTGTTTAAAAGCAGTGCCTAATGGGGACAACAGATGGTGTGGTGGTTAAGGTACTAGTTTCCCACATGGCCAACTGTGGTTCAAGTCCTGGTTCTGGCAGCTTGAAAATCATGCTGGGTACATGTGCCTGTGTGCCCAAAATTCTGAGAGAAGGAATTGCAGCATGGCCCTCCTCCTCAGGGGATGATTTCTCACATGCCCTTTCTCTCTGTCTCTAGTGAGCTCACATGCCCTATGGCAAAACCCAATCAACCAGTCAATCTATAAAAAAATAAAAATTAACTTTCACTTATAAAGAATACTCATGGAGGGACCAGCAGTTTGCGTAATGGCTATGTCGCTGGACTCCCATGTAGTTGACTGTGGTTCGAGTCCCAGACCCAGTGGCTTAAACTCACGCCGGGTGCATGTGCATGCGTCCCCAAGATCCGAGAGGAGACTGGAGGAGAAGGGATTGTGGCGTGGCCATCCCCCCTGGGGGGTGATTTCTCGCTTTCTGTCTCTCTGTCTCTGTCTTTCTTGCGAGCGCACACAGCATATAGCAAAAACCTCTCCAAAAAAAAAAAAAAAAAAAAAGAATATTCATGGGTATATTAGGTTGTTAGAAAAGTCATGACTTTCCCAGCAATCCAATAGAACAACAAATTCTTGGCGTATACCTGATAAATGAGCCCTTCAGCAAACATCCCTACTGGGCTTTTACTTACAAAGATAACTCAACTGATAGGTCTAGTGAACTGATGTTTTTTAGCCAAGAACTGGAAATAGGTTCTTGTCCTACAAGGATCAAATATTTACTAAACAACTTTCAGATTTACTTTCCCTAAGGCTTGGAAAGAAATATAAAGCCTCTATCAAGAAAAGATATTTTTATTTTTATGCTAATACACATTGGGGAAAAGAGTAGGTGAAGATGGACATTGTTTTTCATTTGAGCATATAAATGATAGCTTCCCTTGGTTTAGGAGTTAACACAGAAACTTTGAACACCAAAAAGAACATGACATTTAAATCTGCTTCAGTAAAAGTCTGAACAAAGATTTTTGTCTCCCAGGAAAGAAGGCAGCTATATCTAGCAGATCCCCTCCCTGTTATTTTTTTCTCTACCACAGCAGACTTGGAAACTAGGTCTGCTCAGATAAATCTTCCCAGAAAACCTCATGACTTTATGGGGTATAATTGAGGACCTTGGCTGAGTAGCCCCACTTTGTACCTCAGGTGTAGCTGCTGTTGGCTATTTATACGCAGAGCCATGGGGAGAGCAGGCAGAACTGAGAATAGCCTTCACTTAAAATATCAGCCCCAGCAGATGTCATCAATTACATTGTGGGCTGCTCAATAAAAATGGGAGGTTACTATATCAGTGCTGACACCACTTGGTGAAATATAAACCACAGGCATGGAAGATGTGGAGCATTTCATCTTCCAGAAAATAGGAGAATTACTGAACTCCAGTGGAAGTTGTCAGACTCAGAGAGAAGTCATTTCCCCTCCTAAACTGAAAAAGAATCCAACATAGTTAAGGTGGTTTTGTGGCTGGGGGAAACTTTCTGTTTGCAGAAATAGAACTTGTTGAAAAGCATTTTAAGGGTTTCAGATTACACCCATGGGTTGGAGTGGAAGAGGCTTCAGTTTGTTGTGGCTAGGAGTCGGCTTGAAGCGTAGAGAGAAAGAAGATCCACCAAGGGAAATTGTGGTGTAGTGTAGTCTGAGAAGTGATTTGGGGACAGGTTATGAAAACATTCCATGCCAATCTGCTGAAGGTTTTTTTTTTTTTTTTTAAGAATTTTTAAATTTTATTTATTATTTTTAAATTTGCTATAGGCATGTGCACTCACCAGAGAGAGACAGAAACACAGAGAGAGAGAAAGTGAGAAAATAAGCCACCAGGTCTGGGACTTGAACCATGGCCGGCCATGTGGGGGTCCAGTACCTTATCACCACACTACTTGCAGGTCCCCAAGCTTTTTTTTTAAGTTCATTTATTTGTCCCCTGAATGAGAAAGACAGAGAGGATACCCTAACAAGGTCTTGATACCTAAATCCCCTCTGAGCCTGCCCTGGATCATGGACATACATGTGTTCCCCATATTCGAACAGTCTCCAGACACAAACTTGGAACCTTTCTGTGTGGCTCAGCCTTGTCCAGTGTTAAATTTTACCACTGTGCCAACTTCTGCCCCCCTAATCTATCGATTTTGAACTTTTGAGTTTTGAGTGTGTGTGTGTGTGTGTGTTGTTTCGGTTTGGTTTGGTTTGGCAGTGGGGAACCATAGAAAGTTTTTGAGCAGGAGAATGAAAAGGTGAAGACAGTATTTTAGAGAATTGTATTTGGTGACTCCACAGCTATAATTAGAAACCGAAGACATACTTGTTATATGATGTCACTCCAACAGGCGTCTTGGGCAACTTCTCCATTGCATCGTTCATAGTCTAGGAGTCCTGTGGGTTGGCTGCCACTGGTGGTCAGATTTATCATTTCAGCTTTCTGGCTTGACCTCTGAAATGCCTTTTAGCTTCTGATTGTCTTAGGCGTTGGTGTGAATAGTTAGGAGGTTCAAAATATTCAAGAAATAGTCACTTAGCTATAATTGCTCTCTCTGCTTCAAGATATTTACTGAACTTTTAACAACAGGGCTTCATGGAGTGAGCACTTATCATCATGTAATTGACTCCAAGGCAGTTAGAAGAAAAATGCCTCACCTGGCGTTCTCCAACCAGGAGACCGTCTTTAACTTATCTTTAAGTGAATCATTAATGCTTTGTCAGTTAGAGTATAATAGCCATCAACTTCGGGCTTTTCTAAGAAGAATTCTTTAAGAGATCAGGATAAAGTAGTATATCCTTTTTTCTTGTAATGATTTAATGCCAAATCTCCTTACAGAAGGGACGGACAAGAGTTCAGAATTGAAGGGAACAATTATTAACTCAGGTGAGAAATACCCTTTGTGAAGTCCACAAAAAAGACACCCTGCAGAGAGAGTGGGCAGGCTGCATAGTTTGAGAGAGCAATGGGCAAATGCAAATAGGCTTCAGTCTTACATATGCAGGAAAAAGGAGGCCTGATGGACCTCTGCAGGAGGCTGGCTGAGCTGAAGGGCTCTGGAGTGATTCCAGAATTTCCAGTTGCTTCTGCCACTTTGCACTGTCAGCACCCTTCCTCAATTGACCCCTGGCAAACCTGGGGTCCCATGCAAGGTTAGTGCTCTTCAAAGTGGGATCTGGTACAGCAAATGGCTTCTCCAAGAAAATAGTCCCCAGACAGTTAAGTATGAGACACACATAGACTCTATTCTTCTCTTGGAGATTCACGATGCTTGTTAGCAATTAAGCAATTAAATCTTTCTGTAGAGGAGCACCTTTGACCCACCATTTTCCAAATTTGCCTTTGGCCACCTGTTGTAATTTTTATTTTTTTCACTGCATACCTATCAGGTACCCAGAGGAGGTAGTGTATTTTGTGGGATATACGTTGGTAAGTGCAGTCTGGGGTCTTAGGGTTTGGAGTCAGATCATCTGAATTGAAAATACAATTCTGCCAGCTATGAGCAGTGTGATTCTGGGCAAATAACTTCTCTGAAAGTCTTCCTATCTGGAAATGGTAATAATAATAGTATTTTCATTAACAGCATTGAGAAGATGAAATGAGTTAACATGTCTGACATATGATAAGTACTTGCTAAATGTTGTTCGAGCAGGTAATTGACTTTTTCATTCTCTCCTCTTCCAGTCAGTTTGTCTCCTTGTGATTGCCCTTCCTTCCCACTCAGCTTTTCTTCCTTTCTCCTTTTGTTCCCTTTTGGTGGCTGTCCGATCCTCTGAACCTCTCAGGAATAGATTGACACTGGCTTGTCTTAAACCACGTGGGTCATTGCAGTGGTTGAGCCTAGATCCCATTACTGGGGCTGAAGTTCAGGCTCCTACTATGCCTATTTCTTTGCTTATTGCAAAAACAGTTACTAAATGCTCGATGTTCAAGCCCACTGGGCTGGATTAATGGGACAACACTAAAGAAGACCTTCCCGTGAATCAGTCCCCTTTATCAATGCTAAGATGTCCAATCAAGGTCTTACCAGGTATGGGACATGTGTAAATACTGGGAGTGATGGGTGGGAGTAAGAGTAAGAGTAAGAGGGTTGGGAAATCCATAGGAAGCCATGTGTTTATATAAGTGACCTGGCTCATTCTTAGTTGAGGTGATATATATATTCTTGCAACTTGGCCTTAGTCTGTGCCTTTGGTGTGTGTTGGGCTCTTGGTGCTGCACAGTCAGCCTTGTCTGATAACAATCACATTCGATGTAATAATAGAGGTGTCATCACAAAGAATCTTTTCCCTTCTGGTAAGGTGGCTTGATAAGGAAGGTTATCCAAAGGGCCTAGAGGGGAAAGGAAGATATAATTTATTGAACTGCAACACTCTTGCAATAGGAGATGAACAAAAAGCAAAGTGAATTCTAACAAGTTGTTCCAGAGTTTCCAGACTAGCCCTTTTTGGAAAAACAAAAACAAAAACAAAAACTGAATCTTCATCACACTGTTGTTCCTGAATAAAAAGTATTTTTGTTATATTGGAAGTTGGGAAGGTAATTTATGTATATAACCACTACCTCACTTTAGGATAAAATTGTGATTACATGAACATGTCTAAAAGTGATGGAACGCAAATTAAGTTAGATTCTCTGCTGTAAACCATGTTCCACTCAGGGGAGAAAACACCAATTTATTTGGGTACGAAGTTCCTTTTTCTGAGACAAGTCACTTTAAAAAAAAATGGCTGAAGGAGTTTAACATGGAACGTTTTTGAGACTAGT
Source organism: Tupaia belangeri chinensis (assembly GCF_000334495.1). Taxonomy (NCBI): domain Eukaryota; kingdom Metazoa; phylum Chordata; class Mammalia; order Scandentia; family Tupaiidae; genus Tupaia; species Tupaia belangeri. The sequence continues at coordinate 1,329,575 of NW_006160195.1, read as the reverse complement.
GGGTTCCTTTAAAATAGAATTAATGAAAGTTTTGGATAAAGTGTAGAGCCTTTGGTTTTAAGGATAATGTTTTTCTTCCGGAGTGAATACTAGTCATTCTTCCAGAGCAGCCCAGCTGTCGCTAAACCTCAGATGATGCTGGTGATCTTCTGAGCAGAATATGAACTTGTAGAAATTGATCTCCAGATAAAAATAAAGCTCAGAAAGTCAGGGCCCCTTTCACTCATGCTGTTCCCTTGAATAGAAGGGAAACAGGAAAACCTTGCCCTTTGCCTCCCAACCTATTATATCCAGATCCTTGACAAACTCAAATCCTGACCAAAGCCCTGAACTGTTTTGAGGCCAAAATTCTAAAACAAAAGGAGAGTTCTTCCTGTGTTCCAGCTGTCTGGAAGGAGGGCCCAGTGGATTACTCACAGCATTCATGTTTTCCAAGGTTTTAAATGGTGCCTAGGGAGTCAAGATAGCTTATTTCTAAAATTATTCTTGAGAACAAATTTTTTTCTTTCCTCCGGATTAATCTGAAATTTTACACGGTGGGCTTAATAGAAATCTTACGTCCCTATAGCTTTCCTCCTGATGCGGACTTTAACCTCACCCCCAAAAAGAGCCTCTGATTTGCATTCATAGGGCCTTGACAATTTTTCAGGTTTATGAGGATCACTTCACCTTATCTGATCCCTGGGGCCGCTGATTTGCAGAGGCAGCTGACCTGGTTTGTGGGATGCATCTTAATCATTCTCTCCTGGTTCTCTCACGTTTGGTTTGGTTGGTTTCTCCCTCTTAGCTTTGTCTTTTCCACATAATTTAAGGAACATGTAGTCCCTACAGCAACAATTTATTCATATTAATCTTCTTCCTGCCCCAGACAGTCATACCCATCTCTAGTCAAAGTAGCCTCTCTCCCCACTACCCTCTCTTGTTTCTTGATTATGACAATAAAATAGTTATTTGTTAAATGTTTGGATGATTGATTTTTAAATGTTCCAAGTCCATTCTGACAGGGAAGACACAGAAAACTATGAATTCAAATATTGGTGTGCTCCTGCTTTAACTCAGTCTGTCTTTGAAGTTAGATCGAATTAAAAGTTTTCTCTTTTATTTTTGGTCCCTTTGCCTGTTTGCTTATTTTAAAGAAATAAAACAGAAGATTTAAGATTGAAATCCCATGGGTGCTTCTTGATCCTCTTTCCCAATCTGTTTTCTCTGAAGGTGCCCATATCATTAATTTGCCTTTCTGCCTACGTTCTTATACTTTTATATTATATATCCATGTCTACAAATAATATGCTATATATTTTTTGTAGAATTTAGTACCTCTTTAACACACTCAACATTGTTTTTGAGGTTTCTGTTTTGATAGTTGTGAAGCTAGGAAATTCCTTTGTAGTGTAATATTCTATTATAGTAATATGTCACAGTTTATTTAATTATTCCCCATTGGTGGACATTTATGTTGTCTCTGTTTTGCTATTGGGGCTGCTTTTTCTTAGCATTTCTAAAACCTACTGACTGACTCTTCCTTGAAGTCACTTGATCTGGAGTGTGTGATATTCCAGGAGGCATCCTGAATTAGAACATGGCTCTAACACTATTGCAGTGTGCAACTTTGGGCAACATTTCTTGACTGCCGATCGTCTATCTCTGTATTAAAGAGGGTAGAATAGATGGCTCCTAAGATCTTTGCCACCTATGATAGTTAAGTTCAAGCATAGTTCTCTGCATTTATTTTCTTATAACAAAAGGAAAAAAATTAATTTAAAGCATGATGCTCTTACTTCAAGTAGTATAGTTAAACCAATGAGGTATATATATAACTCTGATAAAAACCAATGGAATTAAATGGTCTTAAGCATTGGGAATAGGGATGGAGGCTGACAGTAAGAAGCAAGTAAGCCCAAAGTTGGAGGTCTGTTCTTATAGATTCCTATAGGGCACTGCAGCTGTGAAAGAAAGAACAGGGACTTAAAGGGCTCAAGTTCCAGCCATAACTGTCCTGTTAACTTACTGCACACATTTGAATAATTGCTTTATCTGTCTTCGTGTTCTCATCTGTGTTGTGGGGTTGAAGTTATCTGTCTTGTAGGGCATTCACAAAGATTAAATGAGATGATGTTGGCAAAGGGCAAGGAGTTACTGTGTACTAGAGCCTCAGTTAGCCCCTGTTTCTTTTCTGCTTGGTCAACACTGTCAGGAAGAACCATGAAGGTTCCATGTCCTCACTGAGTGCCAGAGGTGGCTATGCGAATGTTGTGTTCTGGCTTCCTCTGGCTTCTCAAAGAGCTCCCAAGCACCTCATTCCCCTAGAGACAAGTTGCAAAAGCCATTCTGGGTTGTGTTGGGATGGAATAGTAGAGAATCATGAAGGGGAATAAAATTCATCGTGCAATTATGGGGCATTGCAGCTTTCTATTTCTGTGTTTAAGAGGTTCGTTCAGCATGAACAAATCCATTTTAAAGACATGTTTATTACCTTTCCCCAAACTCATAAAATGTGGTGTTGGTTTTATAAATAGGAAAAAAAAAAACAACCTTTCTGCTATTCCACCTGCTGGAATAACAGCCTCTGAATTAATTATATTGTATTTATTTTGTCCTAATGAACCAGCCTTGCTTTGGGAAAATTCTCAATAGGGCAAAAATGTCAGCTGAATTTTAAAATTGATCAATAATGCTGTTTAAATTTTCCTCACTTGAGAGCGTAGAGTGGATTAGAGTGTTTTTACAACAGGGAGATGGTTGTTTGGAGAAAAACTGCCCAACTCACCCATGTCCCCCCTACCTTTTATTCCTGAGCTGGAAGGTTTTGTTTTGTTAAGGTCCTTAGTTGTATTATGTAGCAAATCATTGCTGGAGACCTGTTAAATGTTCACTCTGCCCACTAACCATATGTGATGAGGGTCAATATGGTATTTTGCAAAGGCTCTGAGCTTTGCTGTCTCAAAGACTGGGTTCAGTGTTCAGCTTTTCCTTTCAGTAGCCCTGTGTGCCTAGGTAAGCACTCCACACTTGAGCCACAGTGTGCCAATCTTTGTGATAGAAATAACATTTATTATGCCCATGACACAAAGGGTCCATAAAAGGGATCCAGTCCTGTCACAATGAACATGATAAAGGCAGGAATACTTTGGCAGAAGATTGACTGTTCTTCCGGAGTCTCAGATTTGGAAGCATCTTAGCAGTTTTTGATGTGTCCACTTATCCCATCGGAGTTATCATTGAATCAAGTACTCTCTGATTGTGGGTGCTGTGCTAGTCACTAGAATGGTAGGATTTCAACAGATGGATTTTTGGAGGGACATACATTCAGTCCTTTACAGATAGGGTGCTTTTTTGGAAAAATAAATTTATTAAGAGAATATGAAGAAAATATGAGTCATTACTTCAGGCTGTTTTACTCTACCCACTTCTCTGTCAAGATTCATTGTGATGGGCTCCTTGAAATACCCCAGAAGGACCAGCAGGTGGTGTATTGGTTAAGGAGCTGAACCTCCCACATGGCTGACTGTGGTTCAAGTCCTGAACCTGACAACTTGAAAATCATTCCAGGGGTGTGTGTGTGTGTGTGTGTGTGTGTGTGTCCCAAATCCCAGGAGGAGACTGGAGAAAAAAGGATTATGGTACGGTCATCCTTCCTGGGGTGGCTATCCCTCCTGGAGGGTGATTTCTTATGCAGCTTTCTATTTCTGTGTTTAAGAGGTTCGTTCAGCATGAACAAATCCATTTTAAAGACATGTTTATTACCTTTCCCCAAACTCATAAAATGTGGTGTTGGTTTTATAAATAGGAAAAAAAAAAACAACCTTTCTGCTATTCCACCTGCTGGAATAACAGCCTCTGAATTAATTATATTGTATTTATTTTGTCCTAATGAACCAGCCTTGCTTTGGGAAAATTCTCAATAGGGCAAAAATGTCAGCTGAATTTTAAAATTGATCAATAATGCTGTTTAAATTTTCCTCACTTGAGAGCGTAGAGTGGATTAGAGTGTTTTTACAACAGGGAGATGGTTGTTTGGAGAAAAACTGCCCAACTCACCCATGTCCCCCCTACCTTTTATTCCTGAGCTGGAAGGTTTTGTTTTGTTAAGGTCCTTAGTTGTATTATGTAGCAAATCATTGCTGGAGACCTGTTAAATGTTCACTCTGCCCACTAACCATATGTGATGAGGGTCAATATGGTATTTTGCAAAGGCTCTGAGCTTTGCTGTCTCAAAGACTGGGTTCAGTGTTCAGCTTTTCCTTTCAGTAGCCCTGTGTGCCTAGGTAAGCACTCCACACTTGAGCCACAGTGTGCCAATCTTTGTGATAGAAATAACATTTATTATGCCCATGACACAAAGGGTCCATAAAAGGGATCCAGTCCTGTCACAATGAACATGATAAAGGCAGGAATACTTTGGCAGAAGATTGACTGTTCTTCCGGAGTCTCAGATTTGGAAGCATCTTAGCAGTTTTTGATGTGTCCACTTATCCCATCGGAGTTATCATTGAATCAAGTACTCTCTGATTGTGGGTGCTGTGCTAGTCACTAGAATGGTAGGATTTCAACAGATGGATTTTTGGAGGGACATACATTCAGTCCTTTACAGATAGGGTGCTTTTTTGGAAAAATAAATTTATTAAGAGAATATGAAGAAAATATGAGTCATTACTTCAGGCTGTTTTACTCTACCCACTTCTCTGTCAAGATTCATTGTGATGGGCTCCTTGAAATACCCCAGAAGGACCAGCAGGTGGTGTATTGGTTAAGGAGCTGAACCTCCCACATGGCTGACTGTGGTTCAAGTCCTGAACCTGACAACTTGAAAATCATTCCAGGGGTGTGTGTGTGTGTGTGTGTGTGTGTGTGTCCCAAATCCCAGGAGGAGACTGGAGAAAAAAGGATTATGGTACGGTCATCCTTCCTGGGGTGGCTATCCCTCCTGGAGGGTGATTTCTTACTTTCCCTCTCACTGTCTCTCTTTAGTGAGTGCAGGCATCCTGTAGGAAAAACCTAAAAACCAAACCAAACCAAAATAAACAAAACAAAAAAAAGTTAAAGATACCCCCTTGAGCAGGGAATGAACATGAGGCTGGCCTGATGTGCTAACACAGGGCAGGGTAGGGACTGTGACCATCTAACTTCTACTCACCCCTAGAGAGTGACCATGGCCCAGGTCCAGTTGAAGCTAGACAGGAAGAGCTAGGAACACAACATTGCCAGGACTTCTGACTTCTCAAGAGTAGCTGGAAATGCAGATGTTTCTGTGTGTATGAAACCACCCCAGTCTTCAGAGTTAGCAAATCAGAAATTAAAAATGATACTGGGAGAGGGTAAATGTGTCTTTGTACTGTGTCCATGGCTTCTCTAGAAGGAAGCCAAGGTCCTCAGGTTGCTATGTCCTTTGCCTGTGGTGTAGATACTCTGAAGTCTGATGTGCCCTTGGGATCCTTCTGACCTGAAGCAGCTGGGGAACCTGAAGGGTGGAGTCAAGTGTCACCAAGCTGGGGACAGACTGCCGGAGTGGACAGAGACCAGGAGGCCTAAAGCCAATTGTAATAAACATGAGAGGCAGAATGCTAAGCCTAGCCCCAAGGTAGGGGCCTGGGTCACCACTGCCATTTCTCTGCAACCTCCCACGTCACCCTGAGATGAATTGTTTTAATCTAAAAAAGAGCAAACACAGCCTATGCCCTCATACCTGCATACACACCCTCTCACACTCACAGAACATGCAGGATATGGAGCTGCTGGGATTTGGAAACATGTATCACTTTGCAAAGAGCAGAAGTGAAGCCCACTTGATCGCACTGTGACGAGGTGTGGCGCTGGCTGTCCTTGTTCCTGGGGGGTGTGAACAGCACCATGCACCCTGGCAGCCGGGCCAGGAGGAGCAGGTGAGCAGAGTCTGGGTGCCGTGTGTGGCAGATGGACTTGTGCTGGCCTGGGCTTCCTTGGCTCCAAGGGTAATGGTGAGAAGGGGTAGAGAAGATGGGTAATGTCAGATGCAGTTGTTGCCAAGGCACGGAGATCTCCAGTTAGGTGCAAAATTATAGTCCGAGCCCTCTGAACCACTGTGACACTCTCCCACTGCCTCTGCCCCTAGGCCCATGCTCCATACGCTGCTCCAGCTCCCCTCTGCCTCTCCCTAACTTCAGTGCACAGCCATCATTGTGCTTGATTTTCTTCCTGCATGTGCTTCAGTCTGTGAATGCTCAGTTGCTCAGGGGTGGGGGGAGTACCTGAATACCACACAGCCGTCCTCAGATCTGTAACCAAATACACGATACCCTGACATGCCTTTTTTTTTTTTTTTTTTTTTTTGGTTACGTTTTTCTTTTCTCTGTCTTATTCACCAAAAGGTAATGTATAGGCATATGTAAGTATCAGGTAATATAATTAATAGATATTAGCATTTGAATATAAGAAAATATGAACAAATTAAATAGAACCATAATGAAAGCAGTACTGAGACACAGGACAGTAAGTTTCTGTGCACACCTGGAGCCAGCCCAGACCTTCCTAACTACCCCAACAAGAAAGGACGCACATAACCCTGTGTCTGAGATGTAAAAACAAGGTGCTTTTTTAGGAGAAATGTAAGTATTCCTGGTACTGAGAGCAGAGATACTTTCCTCCTTGGAGTTTTCAGAAGGGCCTGTGGAGGGTGGGCCACGTACTCGCCAGTGTCTGACAGTGAATATCTTGTTAAGTTTTTATGACTGCTTCCCCTAAGAACTCTCAGCATACAATAATGCTGACTGCCAAAGCACAGTTCTAGACATTAATTCAATAATGCAAGTACACAATCTTTTGAAAATCTGAATTGATATGAGGGTAAACTTGACAACAACAGGAGGAATGGTCGGCCTGCACCTCCATCAGGGAATACTCTTGTTTTGTTTCCGGTAACTGATTAGCATCGAGAACAGAGAGTTCTGGGTTTTTCCTGGCAGGAACAAGGAGTTCAGATGATCTGTGCTGCCAGTTAAGGGAAGAAAATGGACCTCTTCTCTTCAGCTGAGTGGCAGGCAGAACCAGTCTTCTGGGTCAGACATTCAGAATCCAAACCAGAATTTTGACACCTGAGTGCAGTCACTTTTCTCCATGCTAAGACCGTAAGTCAATTCAAACCCACAGGCAAATGGGTGATTAAAACCATCAGTATTCTGCGCCAGTAGATGGCGTAGCCATTATGTTGTGGGACTGGCACATAGCTGACCATGGTTCAAATCCTGGACCTGGCAGCTTGAAACTCAGGCCAGGTATGTGTGTGTGTATGCCTAAGGTCCTGGAAAGAGAGTGGAGGATAAGGGATTGCAGTGTGGCCATCCCCTTTGCGGGGGGTGATTTGTCACATTCTTTCTAGCTGTCTCTCTCTCTCTCCATCTCTGGCAAGCACACATGTCCTAAGATATAAACCTCTTTAAAAAGAAAAATCAGTGTTTTTTTCTATAGATCACTGGATCCCAGGGAAGTTTTAGTGGTATTGCAGGGAGCTTCATGGTGCAATGTGGGTTGTGTGGGGGTGACAATGCTCCCCTTGCACATCCACATGTACATTTGCACCCCAGCTTCTCACATGTGCAGGTGCCAGTGTGCCCAGTATAGTCCCTGTTTGTTTAAAGACTTTACCACAGTCACACCAGATCTTGTTAGAAGATTCCCAGTTACCAACAGAACTATTAGTATGATGGCTATCTTTGGAGGGGTGAGGAGGAGGTGCAGTTCACAAATGTTTTTTGACAGTGAAAGGTTCCTCATGGTAGCAGATTTGGGCACATTGCCACAGCACATAGATACAGGTGTTTCATTTGGAATATTTTCCAGCAGGTGCTACAAACCTGTCATAACCAATCTCATAGAATGCCTAATTTTAAGTCATGTCTCTTCATGGTGACCCTGCTAAGATAAATTATTTGTAAAAGGAAAAATAAAATACCCTTGTGAAAAAATATAATTTTTGGATTTTAGCCAGGTAATGTTGGCAGGCATCTGCTAATAATTACGATTTTTGCTTTTAGTGAGGTTGATCCTGAGTCATTCTTCCTATCAGTGATCAGGCAAGAGGAGAAATTCCCAGTTTGTGGTGATAAAATTACACTGTCAGATTAGGGGTGAACACGTACATGATGCTTTCATCACAAGGCACATATTTCTTCATCCAGAAATGGTTTCAGGTGCTTTATTTAATTTAAAAGTAGAGATGTGGTGGTAAAACACTGAAAAGTATGGGCAAATGCAGGATAAACCAGCAGCGTGTGTGGAATTTTGAATTCTTTTGGACATAATAGGTGTACTTGGATATTTACAGTGTTGCATGAGGAGAGGGAGTTGGGGATTCTGTTTTGTTCCAAAGGTGGTAACCCTGGAACTAGTATGTGGGTATGGCAGACGGATTTTGGTAGAGTCCAAGAATCACCTTTTGATAGCTCATACTGTGTGGGAATGAGGCAGGCTGCCATGGGTGAGACTGAGTCACCATCTTTGGTAAGTGCACATGTCAGATGAGGCAGCCACACAGCTGGTTTGCTGTGAAGGGAATTGGGCTCTGGGTCATGAAAGGGGTACCATTGACATTGCTTCTGACCTTGAGTGTATGTAGTTCTCTGATAAGGCAGGACTGTTGAGAGGCAATAATTTGTTTTATGAAATAATTCCCCAGAGGAATTCCTTAAACAACCTGCCTAATTGGTACATCTGAGGTAGACACAGTTTGCCAAAGTTATGTCTATGCAGCTTCACAGGAATATCTAATAGGGTTGATATCACACAATCAAAGCCTCAATTGATGCAAATACAAGACCCGGGAAAGGAAAATGACTGCATTACTGGATGTGCCTAGTAAAGAAGAGTAATATATTATGTCAGCTTAGAGCTTCAGTTTCATAAATTTGGAACTAAGCTATTCCTGTGAGTGGATTTCCCTTGTCTTTCACAGGAGTGGCCAAGGAAGAGAGACTTGGGCATTATGTGTTTGTCTTACTAGAGCTGCAGATACAGGAGTACCTTTCTAAATGCACTATGATTTCTCAGTGTGAAACTTGTGCCCTCTATAGAAAAGGAAATGCTCGAGTAAGGGGGAATGAATGGAAGGGGATACAGGAGGACATCCCCTTTATAGAGCAGCCACTATGGGCCTGGGAGAATCCACTAGCCCAGTCTCTGCCCTCAAGGAAAGCTCTATTCCCAATGCCATGCTGGTGTCTGGTTTTGAAGGGTAGAGCCACATCCATGGATCCTGTGCTGCAGCTCCAAAGGGCATGCTCTTACAAATTCCTGACTTAGCTCATGTGATTTGAGAGACCTGAAGTGCATGTTGATTGTATTGGGTTGTTAGAAAAGTCATGACACAGTTTTGCATAGAAAAACATATCGACCCAATAGAAAAAATACGTCATGACTTTTCTAACAACCCAACATGTGGTTTTGTTAGCATGTCAAATAATGACTCCCTAGATGCCCAGAGCATCTGAGGCACCAGAGAAAGGACTCTCCAACTCTCAGATAAAGAGGGATTATTTTGTGTTTGGCAAGTATGTGTCTATTGTTGACATCTGGTCAACACTGAGCTGATCTTCCCTGGAAGAGAAAGGGAAGGGAGCTGTTTCTGTCTCCAAGGACAGTCCCACCAAAGGATTACAGAGCGTAAATCAGTCGGAAATGATAAAGCCAGCTGCCAGACTCATCCGGCTGCAGGAACTTTTCTATAGGGTGTTAGTGGCTGTGATGTGTTCATGACTCTGTTAGCCATATTTTTCTTTGTGCCATACGTGTTCAGTTTTTCTTAGATCCATTGCTTTCCTTCATGAGTTTGATGGCCCAAATGTACTAAATGGAAAATTATTCTGGTGGTATAAATTCCAAGTAGTATGGAGGAAGATAAGAGATTTGTAATTACACATCTCTCATCTCTTAGTTGTCTGGCTATTGCTTTAAGTGTTGAGTGTGTATTCTCATAATTAGAGCATAACTTAACCCTAGGGCCTTCATACCTTCTGTTTCTCCAGCTTAGTATATTCCAGACCCTTTTCATGTGGCCTGACTCATTCTTGTGGTCTCAATGTACATATCACTTTCTCAAGGAAGCCTTCTTAGATTAACCCTGCACTAGATTAGGTCATCTTCTCCTAAGTCTGTGCTTTGCACTGTAATGCACTTATATGTTAGTAATTGTAAAGAATCATTTACCATGTGTTTCTTTGGCTAGAATGCATGATGTCCCTGGGAGCAGGCTTAATCTATTTTATGTGCTGCTGTATTCCCAGGGCCTAGAGTAAGACTGACCACAAAGTCAGCACTGAGTTAATAGTTGCTGAAAAATAATTTTCCGAGCGCCCATTGCATGCTGGTACTGTCTATTCTTCTTTGAGAATGTGTGTGTATGCACATGTACAAATCTTAGCTAGTACCAGTGACAACTCTTTGGTTGCTCCCATCCTATGACTGGGAAATTGGGTTCAAATTCTGAGAGTAGAATACCCAGAAGCTTTTGAAAGGTACTTTTGTGTAGTACTCTGGAAAAGTGCCCATGGTATGGTAAGTATACAAAAGCAAAACAGCATTTCGAATGTGACTCTACTTATGTTAAATGTACATATACACACACACACACACACACATATACATATATATGTATAAATGTGCATATATATATAAATACATATACATATATGTATAAATCTGGCAAACACTTATACTTGCATGTAAATATCTGAATTAACACTCAGTTGTAGCCAATCATCTCTGAGGAATGGGCTGGGAAGACAATGAGGTATTTTACTTTTTGCTTTGCAGTATTTTGTATGTAGTCATTTTAAAAAATTAAAATTGGGAAACCTCTCATTTTCTAAATAAAAATTAAAAGAAAAAGAAGGCCTTACCAGAGATAACCTAGTTGGCATGGTGGCCGAAGGGAATTTAAAACATGTCTCGTCTGGCTCTGAAGTCTATGTTCTTTCTATGTCTAGAAAAGTGATTCTCAACTGGGGAGATGCCATCTGACAATCTTATAGATGTTTTTGGTCATCACAATTGTTCAAAGGATACTGTTGGCATCTCAAGGGCAGAGACCTCGCACTGCACAGGAAAGCCCCTGGCGGGAATGCCCTCATGGTGGGATGCTGAGGCCGAGGACCCTTGCTCCAGGGTGGCAGCTAGCCCTTCACCAGACATTCTGACTCCTTCAGTAGACCTTGGCAGGCCTGGTGCTCATCTTGGCCCCAGAGAGACCATCAGTGATGTGGCAGTGGGTTCTAGCACTGGCCTTGGAGCCATGGGCAGTAGGCACAGAGTGGCTCTAAGGCTGGGCCTTTCAGTACTTGGTGGAAATAGCAAAAGTTAAATCATGTATCAGCCTTATTCCTGAGCAAAGCTTTTAAAAGAGATACAAGCAGAAAGACAGACACTAATTGGACTTTCAGGGAGGTGATAAACATGAGAGGGGATATCCTGACAAGACACAGGGTGGGAGGGGGTCTCCACTGGCCTTAGCACTACCCACAATGTGCTTTGAATGTGTTGCCATCCTCTCTGTTTCAGTGATTTACGGGCTTATTTACGATTGAGATCAGGTGTCATACAGGCATCTAAAAGCTCTTCTGTGGCATTGTTCCACTGGTGCCTGTACTAATCGATCTCACCCCATGAGTGGCCTGTGGTTCATTCATAGCTCAGAGGACCCTGTCTTTGAGCTGCGTAGACTGACAGTGAGTACCCAGGGCAGGAAGGCTGCCCTGCCTCTGCTGGAATCAGAGCATCAGCCTGTTTTTCTGCAGGGAGGGCTTTTGGACATCATTCAATTCACAGTGGAAAAATTGAGGCCAGAGAGGAGAAATCACTTACCCAGAACTCCCTAGCTATTTGCTGGCCAATTAGGACTAGTCCACAGACCTGTGGCTCCTGGTCTTATGGTTAGCCCCATCAAGATAACAAAGGGAGGGAAACAGTGATTATTAAACAACAACAAAAAGAAAAACAAATAGGCAGACAGACAAGAGAATACTCTCGTGTGTGGGTGAGACTGGGTGAGATTCAGTTTAGGGGAATGAAAGGTGGGAGGAATGATGAGGGGATGAGGGCTTTTCTTTGGCAGTGACTCAGTCCTGTAACTCAGTGTTCTCAGCCATGAGACAGCAGCATGGGTATCGCTTGAGAACTTGTTGGAAATGCAGATTCTGCAGTCTCACCTCAGACCTGCTGAGTCAGATTCTGGGGGTGGGTCCAGCAATGTGTAGAAACAAGCCATTGGGTCATCCTGATGCATGTTCAAATACTCAAATTTGAGAACTCATGGTAAAATGGAAAGAAGATGGGCTTTTGTTTTCTGGTATTGCTGTGCCATTAGCGGGACCTGGGATTTGTTTCCTGCCTTGTTGGGTCTATGAAATAGGGATGGTGAAGCTTCATTTGCAGAATAAGTGAGCTAGTGTGGGCAAGTGTCATCTGTGCATTGTAACCTAAATAATCAAGCTTGGGGCATCGCTTAGAAATCACTCTCTTTCTGGATGTACTCTCGAGGTTACAGTTTCTTCCTTCTCTATCACATCATAAACTTATTTGTGAATATCAAGGTCATGCTGTGTGTGTGTTTATTTTTTTAATTTTTTGCCATAGGGTGTGTGCATTAGCCAGAGAGAGACAGTGAGACGAAAAGTGAGAAAGTACTCCCCAAGGGGCATGGCCACACCACAATCCCTTCTCCTCCTGGAATTTTAGGCATGCATTGCACACATGCCTGGCATGAGTTTCAAGCTGTCAGATCTGGGACTCGAACTGTGGTCAACCATGTGGGAGTCCAGTTCCTTACTTACTAGGCTACCTGCTAGTCCCATGCCACATGTCTTTCTAAGGACACCTTGAAAGTTTTAGCTTCCCAAGGCACTGCACATGGACACAGGCAGCTGTGTTGGCTGGCGAAGGAGGAGGATGTAGCTGAGGGAGCAGCCAGGAAGGCTGTACAGTAAAACTGATCCAGCTTCAGAGAAGGGACCATGCAAACACCTGGAAAAATGTCTCTGAGAAAGGAGAATCTTCTGTACAGGGAACTCCTGATCACACCCTGAATAGGATTAGAATTCAGAGACTTTTTATCAGTCAGGTAATGATAATCATGATTAAAGCCCAGTGTATTAGATAACTAACGTGGCGTAGGCGAGGCCTTCTTTCATCTATAATAATCTCAGCGTTGATGGAAAGATACAATATTATTTTATGTACTACTAATAAAGAAAAAATGGATCAAAATGAATCAAAATCACATGCATTAATTGCTTTTTTTTTTTTTGAGAGGTTTTTGCTATAGGGTGCGTATGCTTGTTAGACAGAGAGAGATAGAGAGACAGAAAGTGAGAAATCATTCCCCGGGGTGGGGAGTGGCCATGCCACAGTCCCTTCTCCTCCATTCTCCTCTCAGGATCTTGGGCACAGTCGCACACGCGTCCGGCGTGAGTTTAAGCCACTGGGTCTGGGACTCGAACCGCAGTTGACTACATGGGAGTCCAGCGACATAGCCATTACGCTAACTGCTGGTCCCGCATTGATTGCTTTTTTAAAATCCTGACTTTTGAGTATTAAAATATGAACAAATATATAAACAGTGCTGAGCACTTCACACATTATTATATTAACTCTTCACAACTGCCCTGTGGAATTAAGGCTATTACTATATCTGTTTAATTTAGTTAGGCCTTTACTCAGTTTTACTGAGTAAATGGAGGGAAACTGAGGTGCAGGTCAGTTGCAGGGAGTCAACAAACTTTTTCTATAAAAGGGTCCAATGATAAGTATTTTATGCTTTGGAATCTCTATAGTGTCTCTTGCCACAATTTAAATTGCCATGAAAGGGGACCAGCAGTTAGCGTAATGGCTATGTCGCTGGACTCCCATGTAGTCAGCCGCGGTTCACGTCCTGGACCCCACCCCCGGTGGCTTAAAACTCACTCGGGGTGCATGTGAGTGTGTGCCCAAGATCCTCAGAGGAGGATGGAGGAGAAGGGATTGCGGCATGGCCATCCCCTCTGAAGGGGTGATTTCTTGCTTTCTGTCTCTCTCTGTATGTCTGGCAAGCACACGCGCCCTATAGCAAAAACCTCTTCAAATAAATAAGTAGATAGATAGATAGATAGATAGATAGATAGATAGATAGATAGATAGCCAGCCAGCCAGCCAGCCAGCCAGCCAGCCATGAAGGTAGCCATAAGCAAAGATGCAAATGAGTGAGTGTGCCTGATTTCCAATAAAACTTTATTTATAGAAACCAAGATTTGAATTTCATATAATCCCCATGTGTTACGAAATATCATCTCAAATTTTTCCATCACTCATAGGTCATACCAGATAGATTGTAGGCTAGATTTGGTCCTGAATTTGACCTTGGGTTAGATGTTTAAAATCATTTAGAGTTGAGGTTCAAATCCAGGTGTGTTCTCACAACCAGGTTTTAATCTCCACTGTAATGTGCTGCATATAATAAAGAGAGGTGGCTGATTGTCAACTTGTTTATTTCTTGTAAAAAAATACATATATATATGTGTGTGTGTATGTATGTATGTGTGTGTGTGTGTGTATGTGTATGTATGTATATGTATATATATATATATATATATATATAGTACTAGTTTCCTGAATCATGAAGTTTGTCAAGTTTATCAAGAAAGGTCTCATTTTAATTTCTTCTGAACTTATTTCTTTTTGGAGGAAGCATTCTGGCTTTTGAACTGACAGTTTGGATGTATAAAGAAATATAAAGTTTTGTTCTTTTTTTCTAAGTGAAACAGACATGCTCATAGTATAAAAAATTCATCTACTTTAAAAGTATATAAAATAGAAAGTAAAGTTATTTTATGTTCTTGTTCCTTTGTAATCCCCCAATTATTACTATAGATAAGCTACTATTAATAGCTTCCTGTATATCCTTTTGGAAGTTGACTATATGAATACAGTTGTGTGTGTGTATGTGTGTATAAATGTTCATTTTTAACTGCATACTTTTTAATGTAGTTTATCTTAGAGACCTCTCTATATTAATCACCCATCCATAATTATTTAATTTAACTTGTCAGGGAGTGTGTGTGCTTGCCGGAGACAGAGAGAGAGGGAGGAGGAATAAGCATCTCCCGTGGGGAATGGTCATACCATATTCCCTTTTCCTCCATTCCTCCATCCTTTTGGGATTTGGGCCTGGTGTATATTTCAAGTTCTCAGGTCTGGATTTGAACTGCACAGTTGACCATGTGGGATTTAGTTTTGTAACTACAAGGCCATGGGCCAGTTAAATGTATTATTTTTAATCATAGGATTTTGATGCACTCCTGGAATACTGTTATTTAACTATATTCCCATTGTTGGGTTTGAGTTGTTTCAAGTTTTTAGTTATTGCCAAACATGATTCACTGAAATGTTGTAATTAAATCTATCATGCTTCTATAAATATTTCTGTAGGATAAGTTTCTAGAAGTGAAGTCTCTGCATCAAAGAAAATTGCATTTTTGATATATTAATGTTTTTCTCATATTAAATTTCAAATGAGTTATTTGCCTGAGCTAAGAAAGCCCACAAAGTACAGCATGGCTGGTGGGAAAACTGACTCCCCCTGCCTCCCGTAATGTTTCCAGTTATCTCTTGTTTTTCTTTGGTGTGAAAATAGGTCGTGTTTCATCTTCAAAAGAGTTTGTAGAAAATTAATACATGGCGACACTAAGGTTTAGGGCTCCAGATCTCATCATGATCTTTGACATTTTTTAAAGAATTGTTGCCTTTTCTTTAAGGACATAAGAAATATGTACTGGGCCTGCATGACCAGGATTGTTTGATGGGGAAGTGACAATGGTTTGGGAAACTGTAGTTAATCTCTATGAATTCTTCTCAAAGCCTAAGGGAGCTTTGAATATAGTATCAATATATCAGTTGACATCCACTGATTTTGAGCACTGACTGTCTTAACCTCTGTACTGAGACTTTTGTATGAGTCATCTCTTTGAAGATGCAACAATGACTTTTTTTTTGTATATTTTATATATTATATTTTGCATTCAACCACTGTGTATCATTATAGCGTATCAAATGAATTTTCCCATTATGAATACACAGTCTATTGGTTCAGTCAAAGATATTGCCATACCTATTATCATCAACGGATGATTTTTCCATTTTTCTGTCCCTTGAATGTTTTCTTTCTTTCTTGTCTCCCTTGATTCCCTCCCTGTTCCGATTCCACCATGGTATAGGACCGCACACAGTGAGTCTGCAGGCATACTCATCTGTGTCTTTCTTGTGCTTGCTCTGGTCCCCCTCTCCTTTTAGCACCACCAGAAGCTAGTCATGGGGACCCCCACCCTGAAGACCTTATCTAATCCTCATCACCTCCCAAAGGCTCTATCTACTAATGCCACAGTTGGATTAAGTTACTACCCTCTCAATACTATTTCAATGGCTCACCAAATCTCATTATGTGAACTCTGGGCGGGGACAAATTCAAGCCTTAGCAGGAAGGTGATGAGAATTCGAGTATTGATCAGATTCACTCCAGTGAATCTGTGTGCCTATGTGCTGTTTCCTCTCCGAAGAGTTGTCTATGATGGTGGAATGGGCTGCTTGAAATCCTACCCCTAACTGTTGAAGTAGAACAAGTAGCCACTAAGGAAACCAGAGAGAAATCTCTCCTAAAGATGTTTCTTCTAATAGGTATTAATAGTTATTGTGTGTGTGTATGTATGTATATATGTTGGGACAACATTAAACATTAATTAAGCTTCTTTACTACTGGACTTCTCAGCGTCTTTAATATGTTAATACATGTTGTGGTTTTTCAAAGACAGACATATACAGTGATTCCCAAATTTATTTGATTATGGATCCCATTCTTAAAGAATTATCTCAAGGCAATTAATGTTCCTTAGAAGATTATTATTGTTACTATTATTAATGCTTTTGTGAAGATTTCATGTTTTAGAAAATTCTTGTTTGGGCGGTCTGACTACAGATGCTCTGAGGTTGCTAACGTCTCTGCAATTCTAACTCCATAACAATCTGGCACTCTTGTAAAATGGAGACTTCCTTCCCCTCCTTCTTCACCCCTGCACTTTCATCTGGAACATACGATTTTCTCATTCCTTCAAATTCTTGATGTTTATATTGCCCTCAATTTTGCTTGTATTTTTAAGAAGCAATATTGAATGTTTAATTAATTATTCTACTTTTGTCCTTAATTATTTTTGTAAGGAATTATTTATTTGGGACCAGCAGGTGGTGTAGTGGTTAAGGCGCTGGACTCCCATGTGGTCAACCATGGTTCAAGTCCTAGACTCGGCAGCCTGAAACTCATGCTGGGGACATGTGCTTGTGTGCCCAAAACCCCACGAAGAAAAATGGAGGAGAAGGAATTGCAGCATAGTCATCCCTTCTGGTTGGGAGTGATTTCTCACTTTCTATCTCTATCTCACCCTTTCTCTGGCAAGCACACATGCCTTATAGCAAAAAATCTCTCTCTCTTTCAAAAAACAAATTATTTTTATTATTTATTATTATTATTTGAATTTGCTATAGGGAAAACATTCTCAGGAGAGAGAGAGAGATAAAGAGAGAGAAAGAGTAAAAGTGAGCTGCTAGATTTGGGACTCCAACCACAGTTTACCATATAAAAATCTAGTGCCCTAACTACCATTCCACCTTCTGGCTATACTTCAAATTATTATACCAATTGTTAGTATTGATCAATAGCTAAGGCTAGGGAGTCAGTATAGCTATTTTTTATAAATGTTCTATGAATGTTGGGAATGGCCTAGTAAAGGTCCAGAAAGTAATAGAAAGAAACACATATCCATGTATTTTTTCCATTTCTGAGACCAATTATTTTTCTAAAATTGCTTTTCAGATTGGCTATTAAGTTGAAAAGATCATTGATTTTTTTTAATACTAGCATCAAGGAGAATCCTAATGAAACATGATGTGTTTACTATTAATTATGTTAACTCTCACCTGGCAGTTGGATAACAATAATATTTATTCTACTTGTGGCAGGATAAGTGCTCATGTTCACTAAGTACCACCTTAATTTTGTGAGTGGGATGGGGCAGCAGGATGTTATCTTAATTTAAACCCTCAGAATTATTTTGTATCACTCAGAGTTTAATCTCTTTAAATTTTGTACCTATTTTTATGAGCTATTTTTTCTTATATCAATGAATAATAAAATTATGCTTAAATAATAAAGGTCTTTGAGAGTCTGACTGGCACACTCGGAAAGGGATTTGGTCTTCAGTTTCCATGTTAGAGGGCACTAGGCCAAGGTGACAGAAGCTAGTATGGCAGAGTGCACCTGGTGGGGACCAGGCTGCCAAGGCACCAGCAGATACCCAGAGGCTTGCCCAGTGGAGCTATCTGCAGTTCTCAGCGTGGGTCCAGTGTCCAGTTTCTTTCCTCTGGGTGTCAGTACCTTCTATGGAGGGCAGAACAAAGCCCAGTGACTGTGTCAGGTACAATTCTGTCCTCTGGCAGGACACTTCTAAATTAAGACTCACAGACCTGACATTTTTCTGATTTCAAATTTGAGACCATTCACTTCATTTTTTAGTTCCTCTCTTAAGTCAAATTTTCTATTTTGGTGTTAGGGCTTTTGTAAGCACTAGGATTCATCTCCAATTTATGCAGATCTTTTTCAGATATCTCAAAACTATTTCTTTTTTCAAATTCTATGTGTTTTTATACCTAAAGTCTTTCATTTTGGAAATCACATGGTGGAAGCTTACAGTTACCTAAACCAACCTTTTGGCACCAAGGACTAGTTTCATGGAAGACAATTTTTCGGTGGACAGTGATGGTGGTAGGATGGTTTCAAGATGATTCAGGTGCATTACATTTATTGTGCACTTGATTATTATCTTTACATCTTGATATAATTGTACAACTCACCATAAGGTGGATTTACAGCCACCCTTCAGCATTCACATCACCACCTCAGCTCCACCTTGGACCCCTAGCATGCACAGTTCCCAACAGGGTTTATACTCCCATGAGAATCTGATGCCACTGTTGATCTGACAGGAGGCAGAACTCAGATGGTAGGGCAAGCAATGGGGAGTGGCTGTAAATACAGATGAAGCTGTGCTTGCCAACCTGCCATTCCCCTCGTGCTGTGGAACCAGTTCCCAACAGCCCACAGGCTAGTACCAGTCTGTGGTGCAGAGGCCAGGTGCCTGACTTAAGAGACAGTGTGTTTCCCAGAGCACTCTCTTCAAGTCTCAGCTTACATCTGAATTGTGTACATGATGAACTTTGGGGGTTTGTTTTTGTGGATCCCTGTGCCACTTGCAGACTCTAAGTCCTTGGCTTTGTGCTTTTGCGACCCTGTATTGAATGCAATATAGTCTCTTTATAGGCAACATGTTATTTTTATGTGCCTTACTTTATTACACATGAAATGAAACCATCTCTGACACTTTTTATCCTCACTGAATTTTTATTAGAGTTATATCTTTCATCAATAATAACATAAGCTGCAACATCCTTCTCTGGAATATTTACTGAGATTGCTGCCACTGTTGGGAGAGAGTGCTGTTGCCACCTTATTAGAAATAGTTTCATCCTCATTGCTTTTATCTTGTTAGATAATCCTTTAATCCCTGATCATTGCCCATAGATCCTGACACCCTTTGCCAGTGCTGTTAGTGCAAGCCCACAGAACAGTGTGCAGGGTGAGGCTGGCCCACTAGTTTATCAATTTCGAGTCATTACAGAATCATTAGTTCTGGTGACTGCAAGTGATTAGAAGTGGAGGTCTCATACCTGAGGCTAGCCGTGTTCATTCATAATAAGGGATTTAGCAGATATTTATGCAAGCAGAAAATTGAATCAGCAGCACCATCAGTGTATTAAATTATAGCATTTTTCCTGCAGAATTCCTGTAAAAATGTAATAGTAGATTTGGACAGCACCATTTCTTACGTGGGTTAGTTTAGGATCTTTCGGTAACCCAGGGAGCTAGGATGTTTTCTTCATGAATAAGTCATGGCAGACTTTAAACCAGTTTGTTCTGGTTGGTATTCACATATGAAAGTGGCAATCCACATTAGGTAGATACTAACATTACTTTTCTATTGATTTTGGAAAATCACCTTCTCGATGATGTCATTGGCCTTAGGAAAATGAGATTGAAAATACAAAAAAAAGGGTTCTAGTACTGAATTTTAAACATAAAGTACTAGCCTGTCTTTGATATTGGGGTGAATTTTATTGTAATTTAAGAGATTTTAAAATAGTCATCGATTAAATGCATCTTCAACATGCTTTACTCTAGGTACTAGCTGTTTTTAAAAAGGGGACATGAAGATCAGGAGAGGGCCAAATGGACCATTACGGACTCAGTTATGAGTGGTGGTGGGGGAGAGACTTTTCAAGCATGTTTGGATAATAGTTTCTAAAAGATCATTCCACAAAAGACAATCATATTCCTTTTTATATTCTTTGCTTAATGAATATGATTTTTAAGTAGGTGATACATTTGACTAGTCCAGAAATGAAAATAGGAAGGAATACAGTAAAAAGTTTCTTTGTGCCCCATATTTTTCTCCTATAACAACAGTTATTTTTCAAAAAAATTTTTAGAGAGATTTTTGCTATAGGACATGTGCGCTCACCAGAGATAGGGAGAGAGACAGAGACAGAAAGTGAGAAATCACCCCCGGGGGGGGGGATGGATGTGCCACAGTCCCTTCTCCTCCACTCTCCCCTTGGAATTCTGGGAACACACACACACTCATGCCTGGCATGAGTTTTAAGCTACTAGGTCCAGGATTTGAACCACGGTCCACCACGTGGGAGTCCAGCAATGTAACCATTATGCCATCTACTGATCCTACGACTGTCATTAGTTTATTGTGTATCCTTTCATAGATTTTAAAAATTATTATTTATTATTATTATTATGTTTGCTATGGTACACAGGCATTCACCAGAGAGAGACAGAGAGAGAGAGAGAAAGAGAGTGAGAAGGAAAGTGAGAAAGCAAGTCACCATGTCCAGAACTCAAACCATTGTCCGCCATGTTGGGAGTCTTAACCACCATGCTGCCTATCGGCATCCCCACTTCACGGATATTTTAATGCATCTATTAAAATTTTTTTAAATTTTAACTTATATTTACCCACATTTATCTTTTTTTTTTTTGTCTTTTTTTTTTTTTGGTGAGGTTTTTTTTTTTGCTATAGGGCGCGTGCACTCGCCAGACAGACAGAGAGAGACATAGAGACAGAAAGCGAGAAATCACTCCCCAGGGGGGATGGTCACGCCGCAATCTCTTCTCCTCCATTCTCTTCTCGGGATCTTAGGCATGCATGCACACACGTCCGGTGTGTGTTTTAAGCCATCGGGTCTGGGACGCGAACTGCAGTCGACTACGTGGAAGTCCAGCAACATAGCCATTACGCTAACTGCTGGTTCCCTAACCACATTTATCTTTACAGTGTCCAACAATTCTTTTTCCAGCACCAATACCTTGCATATCAGTCAAGACAAAGACATCACTATATGTATTATCAGCAAATAGCTTTTCGGTTTTTGTCAGTCAAACATATTTTTTTCTTCCCCTTTTCACCTCCCTCCATTACTCACCCCCATATTACCCCTATCCTTACTATCTCTAGTAGCTACAGTTGCCCTTGCTGTTACTACATCTTCCAAACTTTCAGTTTCTGCTATAGAGCACAGACAATCAGTAGGTATTGAGTGGAGATGTACAAAGTCTTGTTCATAGTCTGGCTTGCTTTTTTTAGCATTAAGTCTTCCACATTGGTCCACTTTGTATCACAGGTCAGGATCTTATTGTTTTTTATGGCTGAGTAGTAGTCCATAGAGTATATATGCCACATTTTTTTCAATCCCATCATCTGTTTTTGGACATTTGGGTTGATTCCACATCCTAATGATTGTAAATAATGCTGCAATAAACATGGTTGTGGAAGTGTTTTTCTGACTGAGGATTTTTCTAACCTTTGGGTAAATACCTAAAAGTGGAATTACTGGATTGTATGGTAGTTCTATTTGTAGGTTTCTGAGGGATCTCCATATAGTTCTGCAAAGTGGTTGTACTAATTTGCATTCCCACCAACAGTATAGAAGAGTTCCCTTTCACCACAGCCTTGATAGTACTTACCATTATATATTTTGAAAATATTTTTCTTGCTTTTTAAGATGTAAAAGATACTATGTTATACACAGTGTCTTCCTGCTGTGTAGAAGTAGCAATATATATTGGAGATCTTTCCATATTTATCTATAGAAATTGCAGTTAGCCTTTTCTCTTTTTTCTACTACTGTATGGTATTTCAATGTGCAAATGTACCATAATTTATTTAACCTAGCCCATATTGATGGGCATTAAGGTAATTGCCAGTATTGTATGATCCTAAGCAATACTTGCAATGAATAACCTTGAATATATGTTGTTTTACATATCATGTCCCAGTTCTACGGTATGCTAAATTCCCAGAAGATGACTTACTGGGTCAGAAGGTATGCATTTATAATTCTGATGACTGTTGCCAAATTGTCCCTCCCCCTTATAATGGTCATTTTTGGGGAATAATTATTTCCAGATAGCCTTGATAACAGTTATAGCTATTCATGTTCTTTGCTCATTTTTTTTACCCCTGATGGGCCTTTAGTCTTTTGCTGAATTCTAGAAGCCCTTTATACAGAGAAGGATTAGACTTACACATATAATTTGAATACTAGAAAGTCTCTGTGGTGGTGTTTGTCTTTTGACTTTGCTTATATTAGAAAGAAAAACTTTCATTTTTATGTGTTTGTGTTTATTGATCTTTTATAGTTTTTGGATTTTCAGGCATGTCTTAAAGACCTTTACCTCAAGGTTAATAACAAAAAATTTCTCCAACTTTTTTTTTATATACTTGAAATTTATTTTGAGATTGTGAAACCAACTTTTTAATTTATATACTATTTAGTTATCTCTACATCATTAGTTGAATATCCACTGCCCACTGATCTTAGTTGCTATTTTATTATGCATTGAATTCCCATTTGAATTTGGATTGTTTCCTGGGCCTTGCATTCTGACACATTTGTTTGTCTTACAGTCATATTCTAGTATAGTACCACACTATTTTAATCATCATTCTATAAAATGTTATACTATCTGATAGGGCTGTTCATCATTACTTTTCTTTTT
The DNA here is from genome assembly GCF_000334495.1 of Tupaia belangeri chinensis. Classification (NCBI taxonomy): domain Eukaryota; kingdom Metazoa; phylum Chordata; class Mammalia; order Scandentia; family Tupaiidae; genus Tupaia; species Tupaia belangeri. The sequence continues at coordinate 1,306,411 of NW_006160195.1, read as the reverse complement.
CAGAGCTTTTTCCCTCCTTTTCTGTATAATACTCTCAAACTAAAAATAGTGTTTTTTTTAAAGGAAGGCATTAAATGTATAAATTTCTGTAAGAAAAAGTTGCATCTCTGTAAGTTTATCTTCATGTCTAAGAACATGGTATATCTTCTGATCTTTTCAAGTACGCGTGTGTGTGCGTGAGCATGCGCACGTGTGTGTACCCTTCAGAAGAGTCTGAATTTTTTACTCATATACATTTTACATATTTCTTATTTAATAAGTTCCTTGGTGTTTTACATCATGTGTACTACATTAAATAGAATTTTTTCTTTACATAGGTCAACTAATTGGTGGAAGTTTGTATATAAGGAAGCTATGGATATTTGTAAGTTAATTTTGTATTTTGCTAGTTTTCTAAACTATTTTTTTTTGCTTAAGATCACTTTTAGTTGATTCTTTCACGATATCTAAGTATATAACCAACTTGTCTTAAAGAAGTCTAGTTGCTTTTCTCCTTTCCAATTTTTATACTGTTTATGCTTCCATTTCCCCTTATACACTATGAAATAACAGTGACGATAAACTCCCTTGTTTGATCCTGATTCTTTTTGGCATGTTAAAGGGAAAACCCTTTTCTCTATACACACAACACTTCTAATACAAAATGTGTAGGGTTTTTTTTCTATACCAAACAATTCTCTAGTTCTCTTGTGGATACCAGTTGGGTGTCCTCCAATTCAATTTAATTCCAGTATTGTCTACCTGAAGTTAATGTCAGATCCCACAGGATAAAGGACTCTGTCTCACAAGATTGCCCCCACTTCACAGGCAAATGGCAAGTCCCAGTTACCACCTGTATTTCTGAGAACTGCTGTACAGTCAGGTTTTAACAATCCAGTCCCCATGTTTGGTAATTTGCTCTAATGTATCACAGTACTCAGGAGAAGACTTTACTTACTCTACTGGCTTAGTTATAAAGAATATTACAAGGGATACAAGTGACCCGTCAGATGACGTATGTAGGGCAGGGTTTGGAATGGCTGTGCAGTCAGGAGCTTCTGTGGCTGTGGGATTGGGAGGTACCCGCTTTCCGGCATGTGATGCGTTCATCCACTCAGCAGCTTATCAAGCCCAATCATTTAGGGTTTTCATAGTAGCTTCATTATACAGGCATGATTGAGTGAATCATTGGCCATTGGTAAGTAGGTCAATCTCCATTTCCTCTCCCATTCCTGGAAGTTGGGGAGTAGGACTAAAGTTTCCAACCCTAAACACATGGTAGATTTCTTGGACAACCAGCCCCTATCCTCCAAGAGCAACCTTATTAGCATGAACTCAGGCATGGTTGAACGATTTTTTGTTTTGTTTTTAATTTATGGTAGAGAATGTATGTGAGAGAAAGAGAGGGAGGGGCACGGGGTAGAGAAGAACCCTTGGCAGGGTCTGGTCACTCTTTGATCTCATTCCTCTAGCCCATTAGGGTCCTGGATACATGCAGATGCCCAGTACATTTCAAGTCAACCAGACTAAAGATCTGAACCATGGTTGGCTATGTGACCTCCAGCACTATAGTTCAGTCTACTATGGACTGTACTATCATGCTGAACCTAAATGGTCTATTTATGAATACCAAAAGATTCCTCTCAAAGTGTCACTCAGGAAATTTCAAGGACTTTGGGAGCTCTGTGCTGAGAACCAGATATTAGGGCAATTATTTATTTATTTATTTTAACATTTTTGAAGGAGTGTTGCACTCATGGAGAGAGAGAGAGAGGGAAAGTGAGAAAGTCAGGGGGCATAACTATGCCACAGTCTCTTCTTCTTCTACAATTTTGGGTGCACATACATGTGCCTAGCACGATTTTCAAGCTCCTGGTACCAGGACTCAAACTGAGATTGGTCATTTAGGAGTCCAGCACTGTAACCACTATGCTACCTGCTGGCCCTGAGGTAAAATATTCTATTATTACTCTACCACACAATCATACATTTTGCCCTATTCAGTATGATCCTAGACTTGGGGTTGTGATAAATGCATTTTACCATGTCAAAGAACTATATATTTCTGTTCTTATTGGATAATATTTTTTGTTGTTATCAAGAGTGGTTGCTGAATTTTGTTTAATATTACTTAAATGTCTTCATGATGATTACTTGATTTTATTCTTGAGTTTCACTATGAACTAGTTTGATAGATTTACTAATACCAAGCAATCTTTGCATACTTGTATTAATTCCATTTAGTTATGATGTATTATTCTTTCATTAGTCTTCTTGATTCTGTGTGCTAATTTTTTTCGCTTTGATATTCATGAATGAACTTTATCTTGAGTTTTTTAAAAAATTTTATTTATTCATTCATTTATTTTTAATTTGACAGAGAGTGACACACAGAGAGAAAGAAGGGAAGTGAGAAAACAAGTCACTAGGTGCAGGACTCGAACTGTGGTCAGCCATGTGGGAATGCCCAATGCCTTAACCACCATGCCACCTGCTGATCCCCATCTTGAGTTTTTTTTTATATGTAATAGTTATATAGTTATGTCTGGCACATTTATTTCAGATAAGTTACAAGTGGGGTTTGTTTTGTTTTATTTATTTATTTATTTTGTAAACCGTGATTTTCTAAATATATTGGATAGTCAGAAAAATCATGACGTATTTTTCTATGCAAAACTTCATCATGACTTTCCCAACAACCCAGTAGTTTCATAGTGTGAGCAAGACTGTAAGGAGCATTTCTGGCTTACAGGAAGAAGTGGTTTCAGGACTGCAGTGTGTTCACCTATGTGAGTACAAATATAAATTATTAATGAAGATAGAGTTTGTGTCTTTGGGGAGGCATAGTAGAAAAAATAATTTATTAACATTTCATTAGTACTAATAGGAACTAAGAAAAACAATCATGAGTTAATTAGTTAAGCTAACTAATTTAATGTGTAGGTGGTTGGCTTTACATATATTATCTCATTTTAATACTTTCTTTTGCCATGTGAGGAATTACTTTCAACTTACGGAAAACTGACTTTGAAGAGATGACTTGCCCCAAATCACGCAGGTAGTGAAGGACAGAATCACCCTATGAACCTAACTTTATTCGATCCCAGCATACCTATTCCAAACCACCATGATATATTGCCTTTTTTTTGGGGGGGAGGGTATTCACCATGGAGCATATGTGCTCACTGGAGACAGAGAGAGGGAAATTGAAAAATCACCCTCCAGAGGGAATGGCCATGCTGAGAGCCTTTCTCCTCCATTCTTCTGGAATTTGAAGTATGCACACACACACACCCAAAGTGATTTTTAAGCCTTTAGGTCCAGGACTTGAACCATTGTTAGCCATGTGAGAATCCAGCACCATAGCCACCATGCCACCTGCTGCTCCGATGTATTAGTTTTTAAGTAAATTTAAATTTTTATTGGTAATTAGAAATAAAATTATTTCCTGAAGCAGTGACATCAAAGGGTAGCCCTTAGACCAATAACATATACATGACCTGGCAACTTTGTGAAAATGCAAGTTCTCAAGCCTCATCCAGATCTACTGAAGGAGGAAGATAACCCGAGGCCCACAGTCTTTGATTTAATGAGCCCTCGAATGGTCCTGCTATAAACCAAAGTTTGAAAACCACTGCCTTAGAAATTCTTCTTCCCTTCTGTAGTCTGAAATTTCAGAATTATTAACTTGTTAACTCTATGAATAAGGACAGCATTTTTTTAAAAATTTTCTTCATTTACTCTCCAGAAATACAAGCTAATCATTTGCTTAACATCATATGACTTGTTCACAAAGGGGAGTATTTACTGAGCCAAACTCCCTGTGAAACTTGTGAGAATTAAACACTCTTGTGAAATGTCAATAGAGTGTCATTTACTTATAGGCTCAGAGCAGGCAGAAGTCTTCAGCAAACTAATTAGACGTCATTTTAGAAGAGAAAGCAATTCACAGATGTGCATATTTTCCATATATGACCTCTGTGCTTGGTGTACTTTCCTAGGACTGAGTGTATGTGGGTGGGTGCTGTGAGGGCAGGGACCCAGCACCCACAGTTCCCTGCCTCCCAGACAGACACACAAAGCCTTTGTTCCATTCCCAGAGTGAGCGAATGCCGGGGGGAAGGTGAAATCATGGTGGGCTGCCCACTTGACCTCATCTCTGAACAATGTCACCAAACAGAGGAAATAATGATAATTCATTTAACCTTAAAGGCTCAACCCAATTAATGATTTCCATGCAATTGCCAGTTGCTTGCCCTTGCCTTCTGGGTGTAGAATTCATTTCACTAGCGTCACTGATTTACAAAAGGCAAGCTGCTTGCAAGCTAATTGGGTGAAGTCATTATAGAGGGCAGCGTGGCTGTGAGCTGGAGCAATGCTAAAGTGGATTTCGATAACATGCCTCTCATCCCTGCATTGGCCGTCACCCCCAGAGTAATTAGATCTGAATTGCATCAGTTTTGCGCTGTGAGGGGCCTGTAGGTTTACTAGTAACCAAGTACAGTTTGCTGAAACTAACTCTCAGTGATCTTTCTTGTCTAGCTCTGGAAGTTCCCAGGCCTGAAATATTTCTGTGCTCAGTAGCTGTTCCCCTGGTATGTGCTGAGGTAGGGAGAGGGGTGGGGTGGATGGCTGATAGGAGATTAATAGGGTGAATGAGCCAGTTTCCAGAAACTGCAGGGTGTGCTCCTCTGTGTGAGCTAAGTGTAAGGGAATCATACCCTTTCCAAGCCAGGTCAGGTATTACCATGCCTCAGTCTCAATCTTTATGCCTGGAGGCCTGAGACTGGAAACTCAAATTGGCAGAGGTCAAAGAAGCCCAGGGGAGCCTGCATATTGGACAGCTGTGCATAGCTCGCCTCTAACGCTGTGGGGCTGCGGCAAGAGTGCAGGTGGGTGCTCACGTGCCTCGTGTCTAAGTCACTACATGATAAATCCAGCTAACCTGTTGAAGGATAGCGTGTGTTCTGTCCTCTTCTCTTGGTGGATTAACCCTCATAATGACCTGGGGTGTGGCAGCAGGGAGACCTCCTCCTCTTCCCCCATCTCTCACCCCCGACTTTATCCTACTTGATGAAGAAGCTCACATGCAGCCAGCCAACCTTCTTGTCCCTGCTGTGACCATGACTGCTCCCTTTCTCACTGCAGACCTCTGCCTTATAGCCTCTCCTTGGCCTTGAGGGACCTCACTGGCAGCTCAGGATACCTTGAAAGGATGGACTTTGAGAAAAGATCCCAGCAGGCCCTGAATTTGGCTCAGGGCCATTTGAGCAGGAAATTCTGGACCCCGGGACTAAGCACATTGTCTAGAAAGCTCTGGTTGGTTAGTGAAGCCCCATAGAAGCCCAGTCGAACTGGGAGGGATACAATCTTATGAGGGCCAGAATATAAACTTCCTTTGCCTGTGTCTAAGGGGAGTGCCAGACTTGCAGCTCCACTCCCCAGGGCCTTAATCGAGGGAGAGGCTTTAAACCCAGTCCTTGTACTCATGTGTACACCCACATAGACACTTAGCTTACATTGATTCCAAGTGAAACCACCCATGTGAGCTACCTGTGGTACTTACAGAGTCCACCCTTGCGTACTCACAGACTCCTAGCAGACTACTTGCAATACTCTTACATACAAACACAAGTTTCACCTGCCTGCCGTACTGTGGCATCCATGCCTAGGCACCTTTATACAGGTAGCTTCACATGGACAGTCTCACATACCCATGCATACCCACACACGTTTTGCTAGTATAAAATCCTGCAAACTGAGGCATCTTTCTGCCCATACCCATTTTCCTAACATAGAGCCATGCATACTTTGTCTGGTACATCTTCTTGTCACCAGTTGGGATCATTGGTATTACCAGGAATCAATTGAAATACGTGGCTGAAAGAAGGCTGTAGGGTTTTGGGTGCAAATATTTTACTTAAGTTTTGCTTACGACTCATTAGCAGAAAGTGAAAACTGTTCACGTTGCACTTTCCGATGACTGAAAGGTCATCAGACGTGAACACCCAGATGCCTGTGATGTCCCTGTGGGTGCCTGACTCTTTCTGAAAACTGACACTTCCTACTCAGCAGGGCACAGCACTTGAGCAAGCATCCCATGTCTGGATGTTTGAGGAGCCACATTCAGAATTCCCTACAGCATCTGACACCATGTCTCCTGGGGCACACACAGAAACCCCACAAGGCAGGTGAGGTGGTGCTGGATCTTTCTGTAAGTCTCAATCCCCCTTTACCAGTCATTTAGCCTCTCATATCTGATCTCCAGGTCCACTGGAAGGAAGCCAGGCACAAATAACTCACTCTTTTTTATTATAGGCCCTCCATAGCTCTCTGTCTCTGAGACAGAACAGCGTGTGCTTGGGGAACGCTTCCATATCTGCAGTGTTTGCACAGAACTCTTTAACGTCAGGTCCTCCACTGCCTTGATGTAAAAGGTGTCCAGCAATGTGATGAAAATATGTTTGGTGCTTAGCAATATAATTATATGTTGTTGAACCTTTTGTTAAAGTAAAGTTTTACTTTGAAATACCTCTGGATTTGCAGAAAAGCTTCAAAGATGACAGTGTAGAGTCCTCTCATTGGCATTCCTCAGTTTCCCTATTGTGAACACTGGCCACTTCCACTGTACACTTGTTCAAGCTGAGGAACTGGCATGGGTGCGTTAGTGCCAGCCGAGCTCGAGACTTAAATCCATCGATAGAAGCAGTGTTTTCTGGGCTTTCCTTTGTGAAGCTGCTATTAATACATTCTCCTTTCCCTATTGTCTTCTTTGATGTAAGTTCTTAATCTTAGACCTCCCTCTACTGCCTGGAGAAACCAGTATCTACATGTTTTATTTGAAATTATTTAAAAGAAAAACTTCATTCCCCTAACTTTTAAAAAGAAGTAAAGACATGTGGTGTGACTTCTGTCTGGATAAGGTGGCACAGACTTGTTTCTTCTTCCTCTCTCACACAAACCCTGGAAATAGCACCAGAGACGACCAAAGGAGAACTCTGAGCTGTGGTAAGAGGACGGTGAGTAGGGCTGGGGCCCTTGGACTAGGTGACAACCCAGTAGCTGAGCATGTGTGTCCTCCATACAACTTAACAGGAGCTGCTGGCTGTCCTGACCCACACTCAAGCAAGGGAAAGCAGCCCAGGTAGGTTCATTGCTCCCTCAATACAACAGGTGTCTCCTTTGACCGCACTGGATGATCCTGGCACCTGGGCTATGCTACGAGAAGTGTGCAAAGGAAATACTCTTCGCTGCTAGGTCTGAGAATCCTGTTCTCCACTGAGAGATACCAGGGCAGCTGGAGAGCCATCAGCATAAAAAGCCCACTACAACAGGGGTCCCTATCTGCGAAGACTCTTTGTCTCCATAAGCCTAAAACTTCCCTCCTCTACCTAGACTCAGCTGTATGGTTGGGAGACACGGGTGGAGGGCATCCAGCTATGAGCATGTAGTTAGGGTTGTCTCTTTATCCCCATGGGCCTGAGACACTTCTATCAATCAAAGAGACACCAGATGGCCTGATCTGGGGAAAGCTTTCATCCAAAAGATGCGAGGTTGTGTTCATTCCTCTCATTGAACCCGACTTGTAGCCACTGCAGTAATGCAAGAAACATAAGTGGCATTGGAAGCGAACAAATGAAACTATGCCCTTTGCAGATGACGTGGTTGTCTGCATAGAAAAGTCCCGGGGAACTGAGAAAAAAAATCATCCTAGAACCAATAAGTAAACTCGGCAAGGTCTCAGGATATAAGATCAGCACACACAATTCAGTCATGTATTTGTACACTAACAATACTTATGTGAAAGCTGCAATTAAAAATGTAATACCATTTCTGATCACTCCTAAAAATATTTAGATAGAACATTTCCAACATGAAAAGGGTCTGTGTATAAATATTGCAAAATGCTGATAAAAGAAATTTTAAAAAGACTAAATAAACTAGAAGACACTTCTCGTTCATGGATTAGAAGACTCAACATAGTAAAGACGTCAGTTCTCCCTAAACTGATATACAGGTTTAAAGAAATTCCTGTCAAAATCTTTGCAAGGATTTTGTAGACACCGATAAGGTTATTTTAATATTTATATAGAAAGGCATAGGCCCTAGAATAGATGAAATGATTTTGACAAAGAATAAAGTAGGAAGATTCATTCTGCCAGATACGAAGGTTTGCTCCGTAGGTAGAGCAATCAAGGCAGTGTGACATCGGCAGAGGAATAGACACACAGATCCGAGGAATAGAGTAGAAAATCCAGAAATAGAACCAAGTACACTCAGCTGATTTTTGACAGAAGTGCAAAAGGAAGCGAATGGACGAAAGATAGCCCTTTCAGCAAATGGTGCAGTGGACCTCCATAGGCAAAAAAATAAGAATAAAAATAAAATGAACTTCAACCTAACCCTCCTACTTTACATAAAAATTCACTCAAAACAGGTAATGAACTTAAGTGTAAAATGCAAAACTATAAAACTTCTCAGAAAACCAGAAAATCTTCTGGATTTAAGGCTAGACAAAGAACTCAGACTTGATGACAAAAGTAGGATCTGTAAAGGAAAATTTGATACATTGGACTTCACCCAAATTGATAAACATGAACAGTGCTCTCTGTAAGAGTGGAAAGATAAGCTTTATATTGGAAATTATTTTCAAACCACATATCCAACAAAGGATTAGTATCTAGACTATGTAGACTCTCGCAGAACTCGAGTAACAATAACACACAGCAGTCTGAATTGGTAAAAGATAGGAGGAAGAGTTCCACCAGTGAGGATAAGTGCATGGCGAAAGGCACAGGAAATGATGTCCGACATCGTTAGCCATCAGGGACGTGCAAATTAGAATTCGACAGTGAGATTTCACTGTACACCTCCTAGACTGACTGGCTAAAATGAAAAATGGTGCAACATCAGTGCTTGCCAAGATAGGGAAAAAGTAAATCTCGCTTAGGTTCCTGGTGAGAATGTAAGATGGCATAGTCACTCTGAAATGGAAGTACCCTCCAACCCAGCAGTTGCCCTCCTGGGCATTTTTTCCCAGTGAAATGAAAATGTAGCCTTAGGTAAAAACCTACACATGAATGTTTATGGCAGTTTCATTTGGAATAACTGAAAACTGGAAACAGGTCACAGTTCCTTCAGTGGGTGAAAGGTTAAGGTTAACAAGCTGGTATATCAACACCAGGATATAGGACTTTGCGGTGAAAACAGATGGCACTGTTAATCCTTGCAATGAATTGGGTGACTCTTCAGGGAATTTTGTTCAGCTAAAACAACCAATCCAAAAAAGGTTATATGCTGTGTGGTTCCATTTATGTAACATTTCTGAAATGCCAAAATTTTAGAAATAGTGGAAGATTCATAGTTGCCAGAGATCATGGATGGCAGGGAGATAAGAGAACAGGGTCAGGAGGGAAGAGGGTGAAGAGCAAAGCCAGTGATCCTTGTGGTGATGGAATTGTTTTGTTTCAATTGGTGGAAATACACAGCCATACCTAGGGTGAAATTACAATGTGAAAGTAAACACACACGCACACACACAAACACATACACACATGTACAAATGATACAAGTAACACAGGAAATCAGAATAAGATTGATGGCTTGTATCAATGTCAATATCCTGTTGGGTTTTAGTTTTCTAAGATGTTAGCAGTGGGAGAAACTAGGTATTGAGCTTGCTAAGATTATGTTTTACAACTCCATGTGATTCTCTAATGACGGCAACAAAGATTTCAGTGGAAAAAAATATATATATAAAAACATGAGATTAGGTTTCAGGTTTCATCTATTTTGAAAGTATTATAAATGATTGGGACCAGCAGAAGCTATAATGTCTATGTCACTGGACTCCCATGTAGTCGACTGCGGTTCAAGTCCCAGACCTGGTGGCTTAAACTCATGCCAGGCATGTGTGCGCCCAAGATTCCAAGAGGAGAATGGAGGAGAAAGGATTCCCCCGTGGCCATCCCCCCCTGGGGGGATGATTTGTCACTTTCTGTCTCTCTGTCCCTCTCTGCCTTTCTGGTGAGCGCATGCACCCTATAGTAAAAACCTCTCCAAAAGAAAGAAAGAAAGAAAGAATTACAAATGATCAAACAGGTCATAGAAAATTTTCAGAAAATAACTGAGCAATGTGGCATCTAAAATTCCTGTGCTAAAAACTGATCAACAGAAATAGATGAAATTGATGTGCATCAGTTCCATTCTGATTTATTGAAGCTATCTATATTTTTTAAATAACCTTTTTCTTTTAGCAGAGGTAGTAGTAGTTTGTTATAGTTAGAATTTTCAAATAAGCCGAAAGAATAAAATAAACATTACTTGTTCACATGCTTGTTTTTTTAAAAAATAATTAATTAATTTTAATTTGATCAGAGAGAGACACAGAGAGACAGTGAGAGAGAAAGTGAGAAAGCAGGCCACCAGGTCCAGAACTTGAACCAAGGTCGGCCATGTGGGAGTGTCCAGCCCCTTAACCACACACCACCTGCTGGTAACCCATGCTTGCTTTTTAATAGACAGCTCAGGCTGTGGTTTCCTCTGCTCTGCCTGGCTCCTCTTGCTATTCATTTTGCAGTGGGCTTTTGAGGCAACATTTTCTTTCCTCAGAGAATCCCCAAGTCCTTGGGCATTAAAGGTCTCTCTCTGAACTGGACCTGTCTTTCTGCAGGGATGATGTTGGTTTGAGACAAGGTTCCTGTTTAAAATTTAAGAAGCTGGGTACCCCACAGGCTATAACTGACTATATTTCCTCCATGCCCTGAGTAGCTCTGAGTTGGTATTAGGTGATAATTTGTGGGTTTGCTGGTGGATATTTGTATGTAAAGAAAGATGCAGCTAGCTTAGGTCCAGAGTATTTAAGTCCTACTTTGACTATTTTCAGTACAAAGGCTTCTCTCTTCCTCCTCAGTAGCAGAGTATTAGGGAATCTTGGATTGTCTTTCCTTCTGAGAATGAAGGCTATTTTCACTGTTCCCTCCTCTTAGGACAGTGGCAAGGCTGCTCTCAGCATTATCTGTTTCTTCTCTGAGCTTCCTGTGGTGGATGCCATGGTTTTGTCTGCCCAGATCAGTAGCTATCACCTTTCTAGGAGATGTGCCTGTCCTCTGCTCTATCCTTGTGGTTCACATGTGTATCCTCTTCCCATTGGATATGCCCCTTTGACCCCAAGATGACAGAAGTTGTGCTGTCAGAAGTTGTGCTTCCAGGGCCTGGTAGTGGGCCAGCCCTGGGTACCAGTCATCCTCAAGAACAGCCACCCTTTCAGCATTTACTTTTATGAACTAGCGAGGTGCGGTCCTTGGCCAGGGTAGCTCTTGCTGAATTTCTTTCACATGCATGCAAGTATCCTGATTAGTTTTCTCCACAAGACTGATATCCATTATATTATTTTTTTTAATTCTCTCCTATATCTTAATGTTCTTAGTTGTAGACAGAGTGACCAAAATAAGTGTATATTGTTTATTTGGTTTTTCAAGTTTTCTGCTGTGTCCTAGACAAGACCATTAAAGACTCCTTTTGTGTGTCTGCTGAAGATCAGGTGCTTCTCCAGGAACCAAGGCCTCGAGTAGTGTCACCCAGAAGGACCCCAGAGCCGTATCTATAGTGCATGAGCTCATCTCACTGCTGAAGAGACTGATGTCATCAACTAGGCCAAGTCCTAATGAATTCATGGATCAAGGCCCCTGACTGATTGCCGTGGTATATTTAGATTGTTCCTAAATCCTGACATTGCTCTGAGGTAAATCCATTATCTGGAAGAGCTGCTATGTAGTAATTAAACTGAAAATATTATATTTGTACATGCTTTCTGCCCCTCAGCAAAACATATTTAAAATGTTCTTACAGGGGAGATTTTTAAATCTTTGCCCTTTGGTACTGCAATTCCACCTGAGTGACATGCAAGCACTATTCTGAAGATGATTAGTTTTTCTGTCGTGTGTTGGGGTGGGGAGGTCTTGCAAAGGGGTGTTTCTGTGGTGTGTGGCGTCTGACGTCTCACTTGGACGGGTAGAACAGCCCAAGGCTACCTGTGACTTGGGCCATCCCCGTGGTGTGGACAGCTATAACCTTATTGATGTCAGCTACCGCCCTCCCGGCAGAGCAGCCATGTGTCATTTGTAAGCCCTGGAGCTTGTTTGAGTCACTCAGGGATGTTCAGGTCAACTGGCATTTCTCAGAAACCCGCACTTCCTTTCTGCTGATAAGGAAAGAGGGTAGAACGGGAAAAATAAAACAGACCTGATTTGCTCATCATTGCATTTTTTATCTTGACAGCTTTTTTAAGCATATGATATTTATGCTTTTTCTGCATTCAATACAAGTGGGAAAATATCCAGACTTCAGAGTTCTGTGGTTTCTTAAGTATACATGCCTCACCATAGGGATAGGACCATAAAAACCCAGAGGAGTGGAGGGGCTGAGGGGAAGGTGCCTCTGGCACAGATCTGCTTTGGTGGTCTACGTTCTGGAGTTTTGCTAGTTTTGGTTATTGCTTTGCTCCTAGGAGTCCTGTGATAGCTCACCTTCATCTCCGTCTGTGAAAGCCACGGGTCTAATCTGCAGTGTTGGCCTTTCATCTAAGATTGTCCCTGGGCTTGGGTTGCTGCCTTTGTTTACTCGCCTCAGACCCTGCTGTATAGGGGTTGCTTTGTTGCTTTTACCAGAACAGGAGGCTGTTGGGCTCCTTCACAATGCCTGGTACCTAGCTGGGCAAGAGATGCCAATTGCCAAAGAGCCTTACTATGATTTTTTGGTTATAATACCAGAGTCTGCTGATCATCAGGATTTCAAAACCCTGTGATATGATGTGTAAATCACACTTTGGTGAATAATTCATCTTTTTATCCTTAGAAAATCTTCCATGGGACAAGGCCAGCTGATAGAACTGAAGCTTTAGAAAATAGCTATGCCTTTCAAATTCCTTTTTTCTTTTCTGTATGCAGCAAAATCATTCTTCTCCCAAATGAAATCTGGCCTAGAACCTAGGACATGAAACTGATTAGAGCAGAATTTCTAAGATTAGCTTACCCTTGTTTTTTTTACAATAGGTTTTGAGATGCTTTCTTGGAACTAGAGTTTCAGGGTCCCTGCTTTGAGGCCTGCTGGCTCAGTCCTGCTTCACTGCCTTGAGAGTGGAGTAGGGCCTTCCAATTCCTTACGTGCTCTGACCCTCATCTCTTGCAGCTGCCCTGGAGCCCCATGTGTGTCTGCTGGTCACAAATCTTGTTAGAACTCCTCAGTTAGAGTTTCTCATTTTCTAGATGGATGAAGGAAGAAAGCTTTAAAGGAAGAAGGGAGTTGCTTAGGGCCAGCTATTCATTCATTCATTTGTAAATATTTGTTGAGCACCTTTTATATCTCATTTCTTTTGTTTTCTTTCTTTCTTTCTTTCTTTCTTTCTTTCTTTCTTTCTTTCTTTCTTTCTTTCTTTCTTTCTTTCTTTCTTTCTTTCAGACATTTTTGCCATAGGGTGTGTTTACTTGCTTTAGAACTGAGAGACAGAGAGAGACAGAAAGTGAGAAATCATCCACTAGGGGGATGGTCACGCCGCAATCCTATCTCCTCCATTCTCCTCTCAGGGACCTGGGCACGCACGCACATATGCCCAGTGTGAGTTTAAGCTGCCAGGTCTGGGCCTCAAAACATAGTCAAATAGGGACCAGCAGATAGTGTAATGGCTATGTCGCTGGACTCCCATGTAGTCGACTATGGTTTGAGTCCCAGACCCAACGGCTTAAACTCACACCAGATGTGTGTGCGTGCGTGCCCAGGTCCCTGAGAGGAGAATGGAGGAGATAGGATTGCGGCGTGACCATCCCCCTAGGGGATGATTTCTCACTTTCTGTCTCTCTCTGTCTGTCTGGCGAGCGCATGCGCCCTATAGCAAAAACCTCTCCAAAAAGAAAAAAAAAAAAAAGAACATAGTCAAATACGTGGTCAAATACATGGGAGTCCAGTTATGCCATCTGCTTGTCCCTGTCCAGTTTGTTTTTGTTTTTGTTTTTTTCTTTTTGGAGAGGTTTTTGCTATAGGGCGCATGCGCTCGCCAGACAGACAGAGAGAGACAGAGAGATAGAAAGCGAGAAATCACCCCCCAGGGGTGATGGCCATGCCACAATCCCTTCTCCTCCATTCTCCTCTTGGGATCTTGGGCACACACGCACACGCGCCCCGTGTGAGTTTAAGCCACCAGGTCCAGGACGCGAACCGTGGTCGACTACATGGGAGTCCAGCGACATAGCCATTACGCTAACTGCTGGTCCCCCTATCCAGTTTTTATTAAGTGCCTATTTTAGATATAACTCTTGGCCCCACAGAGTTTACCATGTGGCTACAAATGATTAACAACATGACTTCTCTGATAGGTGAGCCCATTAGGGAACACAGTGTAACATTTAAACTGATGTTGGAAGGACAAGTAGGAGTTCCAGTCTAGAGAAAGGAGAGTGCAGTGTTCAAGGCAGGATGAACAGCCTGTGCAAAGGCCCAGAGAGGGGAAGTCCTGAGCGCTGGAGCGAGGCTGCCTCGAGTGCAGAGTAAGCACGAGATCAGGTGAGGTGAGAAGGTGAAAGTGTAATCAGTGAGAGTCTGGTCAGATAGGGTTCCTAAGCCAGGCTGAGGAGTTTGGACTTAGCCCCAGGGAGGCATGGGGGGCTTGCAAAGGATGAAGCACAGCAAAGAGGAAATGGCCCTCTGCATTGCTTCCATAGTGTGGAACACCCAGCCCGCGGGTGTGGCACTTTGCAGTCTAGCATCACTTACTGAAAACAAATGTGGATGCCTCTGCAGCCTGACCCTACAGCCCGCAGGGAGAGAAGATCAAGCCACAACACGTGTGGTAAACAGATTCATTTGGTCAATAGTTTCCTTCTGGCAGGAGCTGAATCACATCATACAGAATGCAGTGGCATTTCTGCTGGAAATGTCTGCTGTTTTCTTTTTGACATGAGAAAAACAAAAGCTTCCCAGCTCCAGAAGGAATCAGCATGAAACGTGCCCATCATCTCCCTGTGAAGAATCTTTACGCCGCCGTTGGGTTAACACTGGGGAGGAGAGGGGAACTGAGCAGGGTGGTGTGCAGCCCACGGAGAGTCTTCTTTCAACCTCCCCCTTCTCTTTACAGAGTCCAGGTATGGTCTGGTGTCCCTGCTGGATTGGGGCCTTGGGTCAGCACAACAGTCTAAGATCTAGGAGCCTGGTGAGGCCGACTCCAGGTGGAGATGTGGCCTGTAGCCATTCCTGGTACTCTCAGGGACCACCTCTTAGTTTTCTCAAGGGCTGGTTCTGAGCTTCCTCGAGGAGGAGAGGACTTTTGTTTCCTCACATCCCTGTCTCAGTTCTTGAGCTGGGCTCCACCTTCTCCTTCCTTTGGCACAGTGATCCTCAAAATGTGGTCCCAGGACCGGCAGTATCAAGCATGCAAAAGTGGTAGCTCCACCTCAGACATATTAAACAGCATCTCTGAAGATAGGGCCAAGAAACTTGCATTTTTCACAAGCCTTCCAGGTGATTTTTATGAAAGCCCAGAGGCAAACCATTGCTTCATCAAATGTATGCTAAGGCATCGTGTTCCGTGCCTTGGTACTCAGCAGTGTGAAAGATCTAAGCTTGTATTTGAGTGTGGTTTCACATGTCTGAACCACTTAGGGAAGCTTCTGTGGAGGGAACGCACGATAGAGAATATCTGCATAGGGACCGAATGATACTTGAGGGGTTTTTGTTTCGTTTTTAAACACCTATTAGTACTTACTCATGATGTTGATGACGTAACAACTCTGGGCATGCACTGTGTACCAGTCACTTTGCCAAGTATGGTGGACATTGTCTCATTTATTTCCATGATAACCCCTCCGAGATAGTTAGATTTATTGTCTCCATTTTCCAAAGGCTACAAGTGAGGCGTAGAGTGGCTAACTAACTTGCTGATCACCCAACCAACAAGTGGCAGAGATGGAGCCTGAGCTCTGGTCTGCAGTCTAACCTTTGTCACACTCTGCTCACATATGGACTCTTTTGGGGAGGCCAATTTCAGGAACACCTGATTTCCTGTGTACAACTCTTGGGCTGGCTTCGCGGATGTGTTCCTATGTAGACCCTCCAAAGAGATTGAGCATGAAGGGCTTTCACACTCTTGGGGAAGAATGGTACTTAATCTTTTCTCGAAGAGTAACTTTAGAAGCACAAATAGGAACCAAGAAAATGAAGTGAGCTATTTTGCACTTGAAATGCACCACAAGTGAATGACTGCCTATTAAATTGGGCTGGGCCTGTGCTTCCGGACTCCTGTGATTGAGACCATTAAAATGAGGAGCTAAACTGCTGGGGTAAGGCTGGTTAATTGTCTTCCCAGGTTGTCACAGCAGCCTGCAGAGGGACAAGGGTCTCATGCTGTCTGTACATCTCTCTCTGGAGCGTCTTCTTGTTATTAAAGAGACAACAGTAACAATTTCATTTTTTTTTATGGGGGAGGGGAACTCGGGCCGAAATGTAGGCGGCTTCATGAAGCTCTGCACCTGAGGTTTGTGTTTTTTTTTTTTTTTTTTTTTTTTTTGGGGGGGGGTTTTTCATTTGGGGGCGGGGGGGTGCG